>NW_028244881.1:0-488718 GCF_964263255.1 Lissotriton vulgaris
CTGGTGAAAATGGCCGATGTTATTGAGTTGCCAAATCAGAATTTCAGGCCAATATTGTCGAATGTGAGACGAGGGATATGGCAAGAAAGCACAGCGGGTCAAAGCCACCTCAACTTGAGATCCGGATCACTCTTAGAACAGTCAATTGAGAGGTCGAGGAGAAATCGAAACCAAAAGCAACAATGCTGCCGGCCGGGAGGATGTCCCTAAGCCGTTGTTGTTGACTTACTCCTCGGCCCACCAGAGCAACAGAGTCCCCGGTCTCTGTCGGGGGCAGGCCAGAAAGTTGGAGTTGATGCAAAGTCGGTTCCCGAAATCCGATTTCAATTCTTGAAAGAGTATTGGAGTCAGCAAGAGTAGATCTTCAAAAGCCCATAATAAAAACCAGGATATTTCAAGGATAGTTGCAGGAGTGCGGCGTGGGTCCCGGGAGCCCTCTGCTTACGCGACCATCTTGGATGCCCGCGTAGCTCCTCCTCCTGTAGTGACTCTTATTACTGTGTCCAGTCTTACAATGACAATCTGTTCTTTTGGACTCAAAATGAATATCGAGACTCCAAAGGTAGCACAATAAAACATAAAAAGATCTGGGTCTGAGTGGCTGAACTTAAAGAGTGACTGCCACTCGCGTATGTAATTAATACTCTTGATCATCAGCATGTGGGAGTTCACCCTGTTGGCAACAGTTTGGCCGATGAGGCTACAAAGTCAGCAGTATTGACATATTTGGTTGCAGCAGTTACACGTTCCAAAAGTAAGATTGATGATGACATCTTGGCAGAAATTGCCTCTACTTAGAAGGAAAGTAAATGTCCTGCGGGATTTCCTTCAAAGTATTTTTATCACTTAAGTCCTGATAAAGTTCCTTATATGAAAATACCTGACGTTGGTGACAGATTGATTCCCAATGCGGACCACAGGCCCTCACTGATTACAGCTGCCTATGAAGGTGTTGCGTTCGCACATGCAGGCATTTCGGCTATTATAACTCAGCTACAACTACGTTTCTGGTGGCGGGGACTGTACAAAAAGACGTGTGATTATGTCCTTCAATGTGACATTTGTCAGCAGATCAAACCTTCGACTGCTACGCGTTTGCCTCAGACAAGGTTGTACATATCTAATAAACTACTTGGGTGTGTTTACTTAGATCACTGTGGTCCTTTTTCCTCTGATACTGCGTATAAGTACATCTTAGTTGCAGTTGATTCTTGCAGACGCTTTGTTTGGGTGTGGCCACACCGCAGCGCTGATTCACAAACTGTCATAAGAGATTTGCGTGTCTTTGTGGGAATTTTTACCTGTGGCACCTTCCATTCGGGCCAGGGTCCAATGTACGCTGCCATGAGTTCATTGGGGGTCCAAGTCAAAAGTTCGTCTCCATACCGGCCTGAGGGCAATAGTGTTGTGGAGCGAATGAACTGTGATTTAAAGCAGCCATTGACAGCCCGGGTTATAGGCACTGGCAGGAACTGGCTAGCCCATCTCAATAGGGTACAACATGCACTTAATAATCTCCCTAGAAGGTCTCTGGGTGGCCAGACCCCATACGAAATGCTCTTTGATATCAAAATGTTCGCCCCAGACCTTGAAGGTCTAGACCAGGCAGCGGCAGCTGCCCCCTTTGACGTAGATGAACATTGTCATGTTTTACAGAATCTACAAGAGACGAGAGATAGTCTTGCAAAGGAACACTTGCCCTCCACATCTGATGCTGCGTTGTAGATCCCGATAGTTGGCTGGCTACCCCGAGTTGGAGAACTGGTGGAGAGAAGATCGAGAACAAGAAAGAATTTGGCCCCTCGTATCGAGCTCCAGTTCCTGTGCTTCGTGTGCAGGGCACAAGAACAGTCATTTTATCTCCACTTCCAGGTCGTAAAGAAAAAAGGTATATCTCCATTGACAATGTCAAACTACACAGAATGGCCGATTCTTCTTAGTATGACACCTGCAGTCTCCTGTCCGGCACTACAGAGGATTTCTGTTTTGGTTCTGGCTCCTAGGAACAGGCCTGATGTTGCTTTCGAGATGCCTGCAATTTCTAGTCCTTAATTGAATACCATTCCTGTTACTAATCTTGATGATACTGCATATACATACCCCACTGACTTATCGATGCCCGATTTACAAACCTGTGTGGCCAATGAGTCCAGATTTTCATTTGACACTAACTCTACCACAAAGAAAGTCCCCTTCAAAAAATTCTGTTTTTGCTCACTGGTTTAAAACAAAAATTTTGATTCCTCCTTGGACTTACATCTGGTTGGTCCTTTTTTCGATTTTTTTGTTCATGTCGATTGGATTTGTGTTGTATTTTTTCCGCCTTGTAAATGGCCACTACGTTGAGGAATGAACAGTGATTCGACCAATTAATGGAACTTTGGCACCACACTCTTCATCTCACATCCACTGATTCCGGAGAGACTTGGCCTTTGTGAATATTACTGCTCGGCCCGTTTTAGATGGGATTGAAATTTAAAATCCATGGTCCCACGGAGGTTATACATGTCCTAAATTTACTGAGAGTTTCCATGGGGGATGTAAATAAACAAACTATATGTGCTGATGATTGGGATGTACAAGCCGTAGAGGCTTTGTTTTCAGATTCGAAATACTATGCTGCCTTTACAGCTGAGGATCTATATTTAGATTCTGCTAATTATGGTGATTTGTACTGTTACAAGCATTTTGGAAATCACTACCTGCACAAGGCAAACACAAGAAGTAATGTTGTTAATTATACCCAATGGGAACATTGTCCCGCTCCTATAGAAGGCAGCTCCAGCGCTCTTTTAAAGAGGTTCACATACTTTACTGATTTCAATCAGTCAAATCCTAATGTGTTTTATTTTAAATTGACAGAAAGTCCTCTTCCAAAGTTAGACTAACCCACACTAAATTGTTATATTTCAAGTCCTTCCTTGACCAATTGGCTATTGGGGGCTATGAACTTTGGAAAGATACTATTGATCTTAATTCTGTTTGGGGTTCTAAAAGTTAGCAAGTGCAAGGCACTGAGGCTTTGCATTGTGCATGTCTCATCCCAAACCATATGTTGTTTTTGAATTTGACTATTTCACAAACCGCTTGCTCTGGATTGGCTACTCTTAAAAAATTAAATGCACCTTCTTTTCCTGAATTAGAAGAATATCCCGGCTGGTATAAATATACTAGTATATACATTAGAGAATTACAGACCATGATGCTGAATTCTTCATTTAACATTTCCGGCTTAGATCTGAAAGGTTGGTTGCTTTTGCACAAAAGTGCTGATTCCTGTCAACATTGTTTTTTGGGTTTGTCCCCTGGGTATACACAGATTAGGGTGGATCCCTGCTTTCTGAGTGACCATTCTGTAACTACCTAGTCTGTGGGAAAGCTGTGTCAGAGTTGGCTCAAACACTCCACATTAACGTTGGTTAAACTGCACTTGTCTAAACTGACATTCGAGGTTGATCTGAATGACTTTGTAAAAGGTCCTGCAACTGGCAGATCCAAAAGTTGGATTTATGCTGTTTACAACGAGGTTTGGAAAATGTCTCAGATTGAGGATGCTTCACGTTTAAGAGCTATTGATCAAGCTAATTTGGAAAAAGTGCTTGCAGTTGTTGATAATAGAATTAACACGCTTTCTTCCCGCATTTACACATTAGATAATATAGTTTCATCTGTGGTTGATATTGTGCAAGAAGATGTGTCTGTTTTATTTCATGGACAAAATCAGCTGCGTTCCATCAAGCAGTTTGCATGGATTTTGCAAACGTTAAAGGCTGGTTGAGTGCCTTGGGACTAAATGAACACGTCCTCCTTGTTTGCTCCTTTTAATTTAACGGAAGAGCAACAGTTTATGTCAATGAAAGATGCAACGTTTTATATGTTACATATTGAAAAGTTAGAGCCTTTACCCTTTTCTGTGGCCAAATATAATTCTGCTGTGTGGCTTATCCATGGATTGATCACACTCCCTTTTCCTTTATTCAAATTTGAAGCTTACATGAAGTATTATGCCATATGCAGATGGGAACCTTTAGGCAGCGCTTATCTCCATGAAGCTTGGTCTCTGCCATTTACATACGGATGCCTGAGGAAGGGTAAAGATTTATTTGAATGGGGAGGATTGCACAACGATACCTGACCGTTCATTAGTGTGTAGGAATATTCAAATCCATTGCTCTTGCAACCGGAACGTGCCTAATCTGGTGTGTGTTTTAAAAGGCGCACCTATACCTGTTATCACACCAACATTCACATTACTAGCAAATGGTAGTTATTTACTATTAAATAATGAAGACTATTGTGTCATGCTCTCAGGAATTCCTTACGTAGTTATGGTCTCCGAAAGAGTAGTTTGTTGTAAAAATGTTTTGTTTCCTCCTCCACATGGGAAGCTGGATGTTTCCATCTGGCCGTCGATTACGACCTTGAAGGCAGAGTTCAACAAGCTGAGTCGAATCAGAGCTCTTTTGTCCCAGAAAGAAGTTGCCCTCACATCTGCTCGTGACACATTTGTCCTTCGCGTGGCCAACACCCGCACAGAAGTACATGCTTCATTAAATACAGATTTGCCCTTGCATTTCGGGGAGTTAATACATACTATCTTTAATGCTTCCTTGACCACGGGGCTGGCTCATTTTTTTAAAGTTGTTAGTAGTGGCCTTGTCGCTACCTTCCAAACTATATTTGGTGTGTTCCCGGCATTTTTTCATTCGGTTTTCTCCAGCCTCTTTGGTGGATTTCCCTTAATGCTCGCTCTAGTGGCCGGAAGTGCTTTATTACTTTTTTATTTGAAAATGGATGCACATCCTGTGGCTCACGACAATCTGTCCCAACTGTTGTTGCTGCGCAACCGAATGCTTAGCTATTATGGAGCACTGCCACTGGCTACGTTGAGTGCGGCTTATGGATTATCGTTACGATTTTCCTTTTTCACATGTGTCCAGCCTGCCTTTCATTGCCTGAGCTGCGATTTCGACTGGTCCCTGGATTTGTGTCTTTGTAGTACGGTGTCTCCCGATGCGGACTATGATCAGCTGATGAGCCCCTTAGTTGCTCATGAATTGCTTTGTTCTGGCAAAGGGATTCAGGTCTTTGCAGGGACGCATGGAGTCTTGGGACGTTGGAATGTTTTTGCAGCGGCGCATGATTTCTTGGCACGCAGTTACATTGAAGAAAACCCGAGTTGTCCTCTGATGGTGCTAGAAGCTCCGGTTATTGAAGAACATGTACGTTCATTCCCAATATTGACTTGGATGGCTGAAATGTTTTTAGATGAGAGCAATGACTTCCTATTGGAGGCTGTTGCAACCTATTGTGCATACATGCTGTTGAGACAGTTTTACTTTTCTCTCTTCCCTGACTGACGTCAGGAGTTGAACAGCAGATTTTTTTTCTCTCTCTTTTCCCTCCTTGTTTTGATTAAATCCCAAGAGAGTAATTTAAGTGGTGGAACTATTTCCAGATTCTGAGTTTTCTCCCGTTTTTCCCATTGTGCCAAATTTGAACTTGACTCTGACTCTCGAACTTGAACTCTGCGTTCATGATTTGGGCCTATTACTTCCACGTGCTCCGATCAAGGGAGGGTGTCGTGGAGATGACCCGTACATTCACACAGTGTTAAGTTGGCATGGGCTTATTAGAAGTTTAAACGCCATTTTTACTTTCCAGCTCCGTTTTGCACACAACACGCACTGGCGCTATTGTTTAGAGCACACTGAGTATTTTACTTCACATGAGAACAACTTGTTTTGCTACATTTCTAAGCTGCCTCGCTAGTTTAGTTTGTACAGTGTGAGCCAAGATCGTCAAGGTTATCTTAGACACTGGGGCTGTTGTTTTAACTGATCAGCGCACGTTCTAGCCATAACACATATGCAGCTGTGGCCACCTCTGATATTGGCGCGTTTAATAATGCACTGCTTAGGCATGATCACACACACTTGGAGAACATTTGTATGCTGAGAGCTTGTGCAGAATCTGATGTGATCGACTTCTGCTAAGTACAAGAGGTATGGGGCCGCCTATGTAAGCCTATGAGACCTTCTATTAGTTATAAAATAACATACGAGCAAGGGAGGGTGAAATCTAGGTATCTTTAAAACCTGTTCCATTTAGCATTATAACTTGCTTTCTCCCTTTGTATTCTATGGAATAGTAACTATGCTGACAATCTTGTTTCTCATAATATGTCTGCTTGTATTAGCTAAGGTACTGCGTCTGAGATCACGGTGTTAGAAATAATTACTTCAAACTAGCTCGTGTCTCCATTTACTTCCTGTTTTGGACTGGTATGAGAGTGTAACGAAAGAGTGTTCCTGTTTTCCACCTTACCTGAGGTATCCTAAGTCGCATGTTCTGGGTTGACTAATCTTAGGTTTAGTTGCTATAGGACGAGGAACCAATAAGTCACTGATGCTAGTCTGGTAGGGGATATTGGGTACTAAGATTAGTTTTTGCACACCTTATTTCACTAAGGTCCTAAGTCTCTGTGCACAGTTCTGTGTAGGAGCAGAAATCACTGCAACATACTGCTGATCAGTGCTAAAGTCCATATGCTCTCTGTGTAAATTGTGTTTATGGATTGGTGATTCCCTGATTGGCATATTTGAGTTACTACTCAGACATTAGCACCGCGTGTGCCCAGGGCCTGTAAATCAAATGCTGCTAGTTGGCTGCAGCAGTGATTGTGCCATCCACAGGAGCAGCCTGTAAAATGTAACTCTGGCCTGCCTTTTCAGAGCCATTGTGTAGTATGGGACTTTCATGTTGACTTGGCAAATGCACACACGTGCCAGTCTCTAAACCTTCCCTTTTCTACATGTAAGCCACCCCTAAAGTAGGCCCAAGGTACCCATGTGGGTAGGGTGCATTGTATGTAAGAGGTAGGACATGTTCTGATGTGTGTAGCATGTCTTGATAGTGAATTACTGCCAATTTAGTTTTTTAATATTGCAAAGCTACCTACTCCCATGGAACGGACTGGGGAGTTTCTTTCAGCTTATACACATAACTGACCCTAGGAACAGGGTAGAAAAATAAAGATTTGTATGGCTGAGCTCAGAATGTTAAAGTGCATCTTTAAGTGTGGGCAATTTTTACATTCTGTGTTTGAAAATACCACTTTTAGAAAGTAGGTATTTTCTTGCCTAACCTCCCAGTGTGCCTCTGCTAGGTTTGTGTATTGGCTGTCTGGATGTTGGTGTGACATAGGCTGTGGAGGTGCAGTGGCTCCAGAGAGTCTGGATGAATCAGCGCTAGGCTGAATAGGCCTGGTCTGCATTTGGAGTGGTGGGAGGAGTAGCACCCGCACCTGAATAGGGTTGTGCCTGCCATCTACAATGATGGCTCCTCCTCCCTGTTGTGAGTCTGATGAGCCAGGGCTGGCCTGAATTGACATGGGTTGCTTTTAGAGTAGGAGGTGGAGATTTCCTTTTCCCTGCATGTGCCTAGTCTGCCTTTAACAATACTGTCTCCACCTCCTGCCAGGAAGCTGCAGCAGTGAGGACAGAACTGGTTCTGGCTGGGTACAGACACTCTCTGCCTTCAAAGAACAAAATATTTTTGTGTATACCAAGAGGGGCTCAGACCCCAGACTTTTAGATCACTTTTGGGAAATCAAGAGGAACCTTTTCCAAGGCGAAGAGCTGGATAAGATGAGGAGGAATACTGCCCTTGTGTTCTTTGCTGCCTGGGGTTGGCCTGAGGTGGCTACTTGCTGCCAAGGAAAAAGAGGACTTTGTTGTTTGCTTTGTCACCTGCTTGAAGAAAAGATCTCCTGGGGCTTGAAGCTGAGCTTGGCTCCTTTTCTGAAGTCACAGGGACACAAAGACTTCATCACCAGCTCCCCTGAACTTCCCTGCAGGGAGTTCTGACCTGCAAGAAGTGCCTGCTGTTGTTTTGGGCCTCTAGAGAACTGATTTCTGCAGGGAGCTAGAAAATCGATGCAACTTCAAAGAAGTGAAACCCATCCACACCAGTTTCCGATGCATCACAGAAAAAACCATTGCAGCGCATTTGGCGGCTCGAGAAATCGCTGCACCCCACATTGAGTGCTCCGATCTCTGAAGACCGAGACCAACACACCGATTTTGACGCAAGAGTTCACACATCATACCGGATCATCGCATCGCATCAAGGCGCCAAGTCTGTTGCATCGTTGGGGGACACTGTAAGAAACAGACCCAGCACCTATCCAAGCAGTAAGAAATCGATGCATCATCTCCTCTCCGGTAAGGAACAGACTCATCACCTCCCCTGAAGCAAGGAAGTTTTGCGTGACACATCCAAGGTACTTTGTGAGAAAAGTGTTGCATTTACCTTTTGCATTAACTGAACTATTTATACCATTTGAAAGCCTTATTTTTAATACTGTATTGTGGATTTTTGTTGTTTGGTCTGGTTTTGGTTTAGATAAAGATTACATATTTTTCTAAACTGGTGTGGTGTCCATTTGTAGTGTTCTCACTGTATTACTGTATGTATTCACAAATGCTTTACACACTGCCTCTGAGATAAGTCTGTCTGCTCGTGCCCAGCTACCAAAGGGGTGGGCAGGGGTTATTTTAGAAGTGTATCCCACTTATCCTGACTAGAAGCAAGGGTCCCTATTTGGACAACGGTGCAAATAATTGCAAACTGGAGACCCCCATTTCTAACAGGGATTAAAGCCATAAGGTGAAATATTTCATTGGCAAACCTCGTTGGTGCATCATTTGCAGTCAATATCAAGGATCCTGGTTCCCTGCACATTTGGCGCCTTGCACTAGCACTTTGACACCGAAGGGTATAGTACGCTCTATAAGTTCCAAAACATGTATGCATGCATACATACCTACATACATACATACAAGTTGCATCTATGTCCCAGTGTACTGCATCCATTGACTATCATTGGCACTTTATGTTTGCGCTATTCCTACTCAAACTGTTTTAGATTCACATATCCAGTTTCCCTTATCTAATTTTGTCTTTTTGGTTTAATTTTGTTTATTAAAACTCCTTTATTTTTCTAAATCGGTTTGACATTTCTACTTTATTACTGTTTTGGTACTGCATACATAGTTTACACATTGCCTTAAGTTAAACCTTTCGTCTCTGTGCATGCCTTAAGTTAAACCTTTCTTCTCTGTGCCATAGCTTCCAGGGGATTGAGCTCAGGTTAATTTAGTGACTTTGAGGGTTTACTCTGATGAGGATTGTGATTATTCCTTGAAGTGGGTTGTCACCACACCAAATAATAATTCAATTTCCTACAGCCTGCCAACCCTACGGGAGTTGTGACTGTTCACGAAGTGCCTGGGCCCACTTTGAAAAGCCATATTCGGATGGGCCGGGCCAACTGAGGCAAATGGCCTCAGCCCCAATGGTTGAAACCCAGTCGCCCGTGCATGCCCTGTGCTCGCCATATGCCCATAAAAAGTATAGAATAGGAGATTAAAAAATAAAGAGAGATACTATTGACAAGAGTAGTTTAGGTGTTAAACATAGAATTAGGGCCAGAAAAAGGATAGAGAGACTGCCTGCTAAAGCGAAAGACAATTGGAGACAGAAAAAGAGAAAAAAGGAGGGGGATAGAGAAAGATTGAATGAAGTGCACAGAGAAAATGAAAGGTATCTTTAAGGGTGCTGCCAATAGGCACTCTGCTTTATGGCAAGGTGGAAGAACCCTGACTTCTATGAAAAGGTTATTATGTCCATGAGTTTGAACACCGCAAGTAAAGCACAGATGAAACAAGACACTTATCAGATTTTAGAATACTTTTCAGCACATAGCTGTGAATGGCAAGTAAAAAAGTCAGAAGTGGAGTGAAAAAAGGAGAGTCAAGGAAAGACAGGGTAAGAGAGACAGAGAGAGCAAACAATAGTAAGAAAATAGAAGAAGTGCCAAACATAGAGACAGGGATATAGAGAATTCTGGAAACAATTGAAAATTATTTAATTAGACATTAAGGGCCAAAGATGCATAATCACAGCCACAGCAAGGAAATAAGTGCAAAACATAACATATTACAAGACAATATCTAAAGCTAATCTAAACATGCCTATGCACATATCACACATGCGGCATACAAAAGGCAAACAATAAGACATTTAGGAACACCAGAACAATGGAAACAAATGATAGAAATTGACAGAACATAATGCGCATGCTTACCCACAAGAATATTACCTACACTAGAAAGGGGTGTAGATGCAGCTCACCACAGTCCCGTACAACACAAACCACACAAACAACGGGGACAAATAAAATGGGGTCGTAGGTGATGAAATCAAAGGTGCGCATGCAACATGTTCTGGACAGAGCTAAGGTTGCTGTCACAGTCACTGAGCAGTATATAAACATTTTTCGACCATATAGTTTGGTATACCTATATACAGGTAAAATGAAAACCATAAATATTGGTGTGACGGCTCAAGCACCATTATTGGGTTAATGAAATCATTCAATGAAATTTTAAATCCATATGGAATTTTCAAATGTTCAGTAGAACCAAATACATCATATGAAACTCTATCCCAAACGATACCATCCGGTACTGAAACTGCTGTAATGTTCACTAGGGACAGGTTTCTCTGGTCACGGTGTGATGACGTATGTGGTTTCAGGACCAAGTTCACAGGTTGTACTGCAGAGCATTGTGGGAGGTAATGTCCATTCAGTAGTTGGAAAAAGACAGTTATTTTACCAATCCAAATTAACAAGAAAGGGATCCCTAATGCAAACCAAAAATGCAACCTAGGGTACACAAAATAAGTCTTTTTCATCCATAGATAGAATTGTATAAAGTTTTCTTTTTTGGAAATGGGTGGCGTTTGCTCAAGTTCACTTTGATCTGAAGAAAAGTCATTGAAGCTGATGAAGTAGCAATACATAGTTTGATCTATCTTTGGGAGTTTGGCAGTGTTTGTAGAACTGGCAGTTGCTTCTTGGGAAGGCACGTTGATGCACAGTTGTAAATTTGAGCCAAATTGCAATTTGCGTTTCATTTTCATTTGGATGTTGTTCTGTTTTAACAGGTGTAATTCGTACTCTGTTATTTGCAACTCCTGCATCTTGCGCAAAGGAGTCTTAAAACGTTATTAGTCTTTTCATCTGAACTTCCTGTATAGAAACGAGAAGAGATCTGCTGCTACTCAGGATTCCACGTGGCCTGCTGTTGAGAATCAGCCACATAGTGTGGTTTGTTCAGATTAAGCATGGGCGGAAAATCCGTTCCGCTCGCGGATTTTGCGGATTTTCGGTAAATTTGCGATCCGCGAACGCCTGCGAATTTACCGAAAATCCGCAAATTCGCACGCAGCAGATTTTTTTTTATTGGTGACATAATTTTGCGGCATGCGGCGTAAGTTCGCAATTGCGAACATGTAGGTGCGGCGGGCAGCAACAATCTCGCACTCACATTACAAAATTTCCAATTCTGCACAAGAAATCCACTAGCAAGCAGCATAGACCTTCTGAAAATGATGATTTTTATCAGAATAACTCCTCAGGTTGACATTTGCCTGCACTTTTTTGGATTTGAGGCCTTTTGACTTTCTTTGGATCACTTTTGGATTAGAAATCAACTTTCACAAGTAAGCTTGTTTGGGGCATTACAGTTGCTGTAATGCTGTTCTGCAGAAAAACGAGTTTTGCAAAAGTGAAAGCATTCAGCAGGTGCAAAAGTTCAAACTCATCATTAGTAACCATTCCCTGTAGTGCTTTCTGACTGGGGCCCTCCAGAATTCAGTTGCTAGTTGCAACAATTGTATGACCCTGCTCTGACCCTCACAGCAGGCTCATAGAATAGCTACAAGTAGGCTTTAAAGGTCCTGGAAAAAAAATTGCACTGCAACAGAAAGCAAATTACAGATAAGGAAGCAGGTGCCAGACTGGAATTTTAAAACAGTGACACATTAATAAATCAACCCCAAATTAATTCATGTCAGTTGAAGCAGGGCAGGTGTGCTTGCTTTTTCCTCCATAATCTACAGTGATGATGAACCAGAGGGTGGCATTGATGTACCAGAGGGTGGCATGGGTGAAACAGAGGGTGGCAGTGGTGAAACAGAGGGTGCTGGGAACCTGTGATGATGAACCAGACGTAGAAATAACATAATTGCGACCGTTGCGAGCCGACATGTAAGTTTGCAATTGCGAACTGGTATAAAACCCTCGCGAACTGGCAGAAATCCTTGCGAACACAAAAAAAAAATCCGCAAATTCGCGAGAATTCGCGGATTTTGCGGATTGCGAGTTCGCAAATACGCAAATTTGCGAACGCCAGATTCGCAAAATTTGCTCATGCTTAGTTCAGATCAATGGAGACACATCTTTTCGGTAATAGGCTATATTATTACATTAGAGAGGCTGTACATGGCCCTGGGAATTCACGATTGCGTCCAGTGTCATTGCCTAGAGCAACGGCCTTGCGCATAATCCACAATTTCTTACTTCATCACAGACCTATGATCAGAGGCTGGACCCGGCTTTGTAAACTGCCTACATAGCACCCTTTTGTACTTATCTGGAGTGCAACTTGGTGTAGCAACTCTTCCTTATCGTGAAGATACTCACATTTATTTTGACCTATGACTAGAGGCCGGACTCGGTTTTATGAACGTTCTACACTGCGCCCAGTGTACTTAATTGGAGCACACTTTCTATGTAGCAATATTTCAGTATCTTGAAAAAACTCATCTTATAGTGCCCTGATGAAGTTCTCCATGTGAGAACGAAACACGTTGGCTGAGTGTAATGCTCCCATTTCAAGATAATTAATCGATTGGAAATAAAGACTATTTTGAAACCTAACACTGATTCTCTAGACTTCATTACCAGGTGCACACCCACCCCTTGCTTCATTTAGGATCTGAACTAAAGAGGCATCACTTGACGGCTGGTTGCAAAGGATCTCTACTGCATTTAAAACGAGTGTGAGGTGCAGCAGCAATAGTCTGCCGTGTAAGTGTCTCTCTTGTTGTATTGAGTGAAAGAAGTTGGCCTGGTATATTCTGTCCACTAGTTATAGTGGGCTCCTTGCACCAGTCCAAACGACCCATATGGATGATTAGGGTAAAGACAACCTTTATTGAAAGCTATCCTAGTGGTAGCTAAGAAGAGCAGCTTTCAGGCTAAGTCTTGAAGAATGTAAAGCAGCTTGTTTTACCAGATTGTAACCTCCTGAATGACCAAATGAAAGGAGAACCACACAAGTGTTAATATTAAAATATATATTGATTATTAAACACTCTCTACTAATCTCTTTATGAGATTAGAGCACAAAGTACACAATAATAAATCACTAGAACAACAGTAAATAGTACAATACACAGTGCGCTTTAGGGGTAGACTAACCCATATACTAAGAAAGTGGTATAACAACCACAACTTGACTATACACAGTGCCTAGAGCACGTAGAATCACTGGGACCCCAAGGAACCACCCAAGGTAGTGACACAGAGGACCCACGGGGATGAGTGCAGTGTGTGAACACAGATGCGAGCTCCGTACAACTCTGTGGGTAAGTCTTGGTTGGAATTTTAAAGATTAAGGACACTTAAGAAAGGACTTCGAGCAAAATGTAAATGTAAATTCAGTACTTGTATAGCGGACAAATCACCCTCAAAGTGGTATCTCGGTGCCGTTGGGAAAATTAAGCGAGCGATTGCCCCGAGTCGCAGGGTGCTTGGCAGACCGCTGCCGCTGGAGCCAGGGATCAAACCGTGATCCCCAGCGTCAGTCACCCTGGCCGCGGCGCCACATCTCTTCAACCATAGAAGGTTCTAAGGCCAGTCCATGTGAGCCCATGAGTACTTGTGTTACCTAACACAGGGAAGCCGGGTGCATATATGTCGAATGGTGTTGGGAATCTTCATTGTTTTCAATGGCGTGATGCTACAAAGTGCTGCTGCCGTGAAATGGAAAAGTGTCCGATGTGATCCAAGACTGGATCCAAGCTGAGAAGAATCTGAAAGCAGAGGTGACAGAGTCTGGGTCACTTTCCAGTGACTAAGGGCATGACAAACGAATGCCCACCGATGTTGGTTGTTTCAGGTGAAAAGAGGTGAAGCTTGACTCTGCAGCCACAGGGACCAGGAGACGCCAAGGATGACCAAAGTCCACAGGCGAGCTTTCCCACAAAGGATGTCGAGTGCTGGGGGGTCAGTGTCTGGATTGAACACCAACAAGCATTGGCAACTGCAACCCACATGGTCAGAGAAAAGATGCTTCTGTGAGAATTATCAAGGTTCTGGGGATTCCATAAGTCAGGGCACGTCTGGAGCAACCAGGAAAGTCCACTGAAATTTCAAGTTACCTTCACAGGGACCCACAGGACAATGGACCAGGGATCGCGAAGGGACCTCAAGAGGAATCACAAAATAACAGCCCACGGAACACTTGTGGAGTGTAGACCAGTAATCTTCAGTGGAAACCCTGCTCGGGGTCAGGACTACAAGTAGCCCAAAGTACAGCTTCAGGGCTCGCCGGAAAGCATATGTTTCTGCAAATGGACACGTTGCCCAGGGGTTCAGGTTGCTCGGTCCCCACGAGGGATATGGGTCTCAGGTTTGCTGAGCACATTTGTCGACCTCGGGGACACTTGGAAACCCACCTCCTGTGATACAAAATTATTTGGAGTCATCAGGAACTTCGGAGATGCAAACCGGTCAGATGCATCTTTGGTGCCTGCCTTGCAGGGGAGTAACTCCTTTATTCCAAGGAAGAATCTTCAGTTGTCCAGCAAAGCGTAGATCATCAAAGGATACTTGGTTTCTTTAGCCGAGATTAGTCCAGGTAAAATCTAAAGTCCTGTAGTCAGGGGTTCCTACTTTATATCCAAGGAAGGGGTGGACGAACTCTGGGGACCAACCTCTGGGAGTGTCAGGACAGAGGGGTGGCTACACCCATGTCCTTTCTCCAGTTTTGCACCAGAGCAGAAGCAAATGGCTCCTGAAAACAGTTTGAACTGGACTATGTACAGGGACACCAAATGTGCCCCCAGTGCTGACATCAAAGCACTCTCAGAGTGCACCCACCCAGCCCCAGTACACTAAAGCCTGTCTGGAAGGTAGTTACACCTCCCAGACAGGAAATCTATTGTCCAACCTCCCTTGCAGGAGTTTCATCCAGCAGCAGGAGGGCATACTTGTGTCTGTGGATGACAGCATCCATCTTGTGATGCCAGGGTCGAGAAAGCTGGTACTGGGTAGACTGGTGCCCCATATTAGTGGTTCTACAAGGAAGGAATCATGCCTCCCACACCATTTACTGGTGTGTAGGGATGAATCCAAGGTGTTTGACACCAAACACAATGTGTTTCTGTGCAGCTGTTTTAAAGTTAGCATTTACCACAAGGTTATAATGCACTTAAGGATTATGGTATGGCTGCATCACTAACAACCCCGGAGGATAGATTCCGAAGGTTGCAGAGGGTCTCTGCTCATGCATGGGCACCCTCTCATGCGAAACCCAGCACCCCGCCTTCAGGATTGAAAAGGCCTGCCATAGGGGTGACTGATAGGTTTATATGTGTAGTGATATAAGGTAGATAAAGTGAACCTATATCTCAGTAAGGGCTGCATGCACCGCCTTACACAGGCTGCAGTAGCAGACCTGTGTTGTCAGTTTGAGTGGTTTCTCAGGGGTGGCAAAATAAATGTTGCAGCCCCTAGGAGGCCTCTGGGGTACCTATGCCCTGGGTATATAGTATACCATATACTAGGGACTGATAAGTGTGCCCTTAGAATCCAATATGGAGTGTACCTAAAGTACATGCAATCAATTTAGGAAGAAAGTAGATAAACTGGGGTCCTGATTAGCAGGATCCGAGTCAGACTAGTCGAAAACCAGCAAAAATGAGGAAAAAAGTGGGGGTAACCATGCAGGCAGACTCCATCTTCCTACATTGAGTATTACAAATAACTGTTAAGTAAAACTCTAACCCTAATGATAGATTTAAAAGCCAGTTCAGGCTACAAATCTGTGGTTTGTGTATCACCCCATATGAGTTTTATGGTGATAATTAAAGAATAAACTACTAACAAGTTCTTTTGATTAGTTTGCAGTACTCTCTGGATTAAAAAACACAATCTCTTATCTCATAACGTGTGATATGGTTAAATTCGTTTTAGGAGTCCATTCGCGGTTCATACTATTTAGATTGCATCATTCACATATAAAAGTCCAGAGAGTGTGTGGTTCCTCAACTGTGGCATATCTTTCCTTGCAATACTCAGATGATTTTGTAAACAGTTGATAGAAATTAGGAACAAGAAAAGAGGCTGTGACAAAGCCCTGACAAAATCCAACAGTGTATTTTATTTTCAGACTGAGTTCGCCATTCAGTTCAAAACAAATCCTGGCTGATGTGGCCCAAGGCATTTGCTGTTGCAGATCTATCAAGACGTTTTCAGTGCCCATTCCCTCCATAACACATCCCAGTTTGGAACAATGTACCGAGTCAAAAGCAAAGAAGAGGTCCATCCATATGATATAGGTCATGTGAAAAGTCGCACTCCTTGCCTTGAAACACTTCCCTGTTATGTGTAGGGGTGGGCGGAACTCGCTGAGTTTTACTCTGAGGAATTCTGCAGAGTTAGATAAAAACCCTGCGAGGTTCCGCAGCGTTTCACCCACCCCTACTTGTGTCTCACATGCACTTCACTTTTATGAAACAACTAAAGTATTGTACTCTTCAGAAACAAGACAAGTGTAGCAGCTGGGAGGAGATGAACCTTGAAAACGCGTAATTAAACAAAACAGCCAGACGGCGATGAAGACTGTGGTGCACAATGCAACTCACTAACATTAATAGACCAAAATCCCTGCTCCTCCAGAGTCAGCATGTGAAGAGCCTGTAATATGGACAAACTTCGGGGCACCAGATTCTCCAGTTCAGACATCCAGCACCCCGAGTTCAGCTTCACTGAGCTCTCGGAAACGCTGACCATTGATGAAGCAGTACATATTTTGCTTGATCAATAATTTACTCATTACAATTTTCTCCTCGTAAGTCTTCCTCGCCACATGATTAACAAAGTGAGCTTCAGCTCCACACCAGAACCCTCCGAAGAAAAAGTTAGCCTCCCATGCCTCCCATCCCTTCCCAATATGGCCGACGCAAGTCACCCGTGACGTCTATAAGAGACGGACTGGCCCAACTCTTTAGCCTGTTTTTTTGGTTCTGTGCTGCAGATTCTCCAGAGCGTGTTTCAGGTAAGTGGTTCCTGCTGTAGAAGAGAAGGAACATGGGTCCTTGGTTGGTGGTCCTGCTATAGGGGGCCCGTGGGATCTGGGACCCTTCCCCACTTTGTTCCCCCAGTATCCTGTTAGGGCTAGTTAGGCTCTACTCTAGTGAGCCATGGGTCAACAGGAGAGAAGCCGGGGTGGCCTGGGGCTCAGCTTAGCGGTCCTTTCTGTTCCCCCGTACGTGTAGGCGCTTTGGTTTGGGGACTTTGTTTGTGCCTGGGTCTCCCAGCGGTTGCTCCCTTTATCTGGGGTTTTGTTTCCAGACTCGGTAATTTTGGGAGCGAGATCGCTTTCCCCCGAGGCCCTGGCTTTCTTCCCTGGGGAGGGGTGTCCCTGCTTGGGAGGTGCCCTTTGTTTTACTTGGTCCGGTTTGGCTGGGCGCTTTCTCTGCTGAAGGCAAGGGGGCCTGGTGGTCTGTTCTGCAGTCCCCGAACCCGCCTCCGTGTTCCTCATGCCATTTCCATGGCCTAGAGTATTTGCTGGTTTCTACGGGCTACAGCGGAGCTCCGCTTTCCTCTTGTGTCACCGTACATGGTACATGATGGCATCTCTAGGGAGTTACCGTTCCAGTCGGTGTTAAATGGCCTTCACATTGCTGCTGTGTTTGTTTGCTATGTGGGCTTGATGCTCGATAGCTAGATGGCTGGGAGACTGTTTCGAGGGCAATGACTTCTACGTGCTTCCCGGAGCTCCTCTGTCTTACCTGCTTTTTTCACTGGTTAGTTCTTTTCATGCCTTTTCTGCAGTCCCCAGGCCTCTCCTGAGGGTCTTCTTGGCGGAGCGGGTGCTCTTTTCGGCAGCATTGTGGTCTGTGTTCTGAGGGGCAGGTCCGAACTCGTCCGGTGTACCATCGTTTTGATCTCCCCATCTGAATGATCTCCCCTTAGCATCTGGGCATGCGTACTTCACTGCTCTTGCCCATTTGCAACAATGTAACTTTCTCCCCCTCTGAATGATCTCCCCTTAGCATCTGGGAATGCATACTTCACTGCTCTTGCCCATTTGCAACAATATAACTTTCCCCTGTCTTTCTGAGCTCCCCCTAAAAATCGATTTCATTTTTCCTCTCACCCCTCTTAAAGCTTTTCCAAGCTGCAGTCACACCATGCTCACTCATGTCTGCCAAACGATCAGTAAAATGAATATTAGTTTCTTATTTTGCTTTAGTTGCCAGGTGAGTTTGTATTCTTTTATTTGTTTTAATGTTCAAATTGTTAGCCTTTCTGTTGCTTGAAATCATTATCTGTGAAACAAATATTATTTTCTTATTTTGCTTTAGTTGCAAGGTGAGTTTTTATTATTTTATTTGTTTTAATGTTCAAAATGTTAGCCTTTCTGTCGCTTGAATTTCTAGATTATACCTGGTGCTTTTTGTCTGATGTTGCCAGTAATGTGAGCTTATTCATACTATTACTTTCTTATTTTGCTTTAGTTGCAAGGTGAGTTATTATTATTTTATTTGTTTTAATGTTCAAAATGTTAGTCTTTCTGTCGCTTGAATTTCTAGATTCTACCTGGCGCTTTTTGTCTGATTTTGCCAGTAATGTGAGCTTTTTTTTGTTGAAAATTTCTTTATTAAGAGGATATATGAATTTATGGTAATCAGTGCATAGCATTCTCATTACATAAGTCACCTATTTTCAGTATATGGTCGCACTGACAGGACATACACATTTTCATTTTTCGTTTTCCGTTAGTTACTATAACATCTAAACTGAACTCCCCCCACCCTCGCCCTCCCCCCTCCAGGCACTCCTACTCACATTCATATCAGCTCGTGGTGTCGGACATTCTTGCACGTGTACATGGCGTGTGGTGCAGTAGCCCTGCTATAGGCGCACTAGGGGAATGCGGGTTAGACCCTATCGTGTTAGAGCCGTCTGTGGCTGTGCACCTGTATATACGTGGGGCGGGTCCCCCTTATTGGCGAACGCTGCATAAGCGTCATCCTATGATTTGGAACTACCTTCATTCCTGGTGTCCTAGATCTAAGGTGTGTTCTGAGTCTGAATCGCTCCCCGACTCAAAGGCCCCCAGTAGAGCATTCCAGTCTAGGGAGATGGGATGTTTCCTAAGCCCCCTGCTTTCCTCGCGCTGCAACGTCACACTTTCAGCCTTTCCCCACGTCACCAACTCCACCCTCCACATCTCAGGGTCTGGTGGTTTGGGTGACTTCCACCTCATGGTGATCGCACGCTTCGCTAAGATCATGGCTAAGTCTGTGAACCGTGTACCTACGCTCTTTCTCCGCTCCACAGGGCCCAGTCCCAGGAGGGTATATTCCAATGCGTTGTATGGTTTGGAAGGGACTAGTCTAGTCAGCTCAGACTGTACTGTGGTCCAGTAGTACCCCAGCTTAGGGCAAGCCCATAGCATGTGTACCAGTCGGGCATCCTCCCCCCCACACCTTGGGCATGTATTAGGAGTGTCTGGGAACATAGTGTGTAGGCGGTGTGGTGTCAGATACGCTCGGTGGAGGAGCATGAGCTGTATGAATTTAAACTTCTGGCTCCTCGATACCTTTTTGGGATATTTCAAGATCCTGTCCCATTCCTTATCTCTGAGCGGTCTCCCAATGTCGTGTTCCCATTTATCTCGTAATGATTGCAATGAAATGGCCCTGCCCTCTCTTATACCATGCGTTATCCATCTGGTCAGGTGGCTGCCAGCCCCCATAAGGTACTGCATCGTGACTAGTGCGTTCGTGGGTGGCTCCTTCCCACCGGGGGCCCACGCCTGTGCTATGTAACTTTTCACACCCGCGTGTAGTAAGAACGACCTCCCAGGTGTGAGGTGTGTAGTGCGAAAGTCTTCAAAAGTCATCATCTGGCCATCATTAAAGAAATCCCCCACCTGTGTCACTCCCAAGTCGTGCCAGTCTGCAAGCATGTGGTTTGAAAGTGTTCGTAGCCCAGCTGGTAACCCCAGTAGCAGTATCGTAGGGGCGTAAGTTGACGTGGGAAATGCGTATTTCACGGCTCTCTTCCAGTGTTCAATCGCTATGCGGAGAAGAGGCGGTGTGGACCGTGGGATCCCTGCCTTTGGGAGCAATAGGGCGTGGACACTCCCTTTGTTCCATTCTGCGTCAGACAAATCAATTTCGTGCAAATTGCGTCCTGCCAGCCAGTAGGCGAGCCATTGCAGGTGACATGCGAAGTTATACGCCCGGAGGTCTGGGACCCCCATACCGCCCGCAGTCGTGGGAAGCTGCAATTTCTTTAGGCTAGTGCGTCGCTTCCCGGTACCCCAGATCAATTCAGTCAACAGGGTGTCAAGTGTTTTGAACACCGTGGCAGGGATTCTCAGCGGCAGTCCGGTAAAGTAGTAAAACAGCCGGGGCAGGACCACCATCTTGGTAATAGTCACCCTGCCCGCCACTGCTAGCGGGAGCGTGGTCCAGAATCTCACCTGTGCTCTCAGTTTCGTAATTGCCCTTCCTACGTTGCCCTCTAGTAGGTCCACTGGGTCTCTATACACTTGTATCCCTAGGTAATGGAAGGTGTGTTCCGCCACCGGAATGAATAAGGTGCAAAGGGAAGGTGGGTTTCCGTTCTGGCTGCAGAGAAGAAGAACCCATATGACTTGGGCTCACTAATCGTAAGGCCCGACATGGTGCTGAAGGTATTAAATATTTCGGGCACAGGTTCTAGGTCTCCTCCCAGGTCTCCGAAGTAGAGTATAATGTCGTCTGCGTACGCTGATACCACATGCGTCGCCCCACCCCTCCGTACACCCTTGTGGTGCGCGGATTCCCGGAGTTTGCACAGTAAGGGTTCTAGCGCTAGTATAAACAATAGTGGGGACAATGGGCATCCCTGCACCTGTTTGGGCGGACCCGTGCTGTCGGGTATGTGTAAAGTAGTTTCACCCAGTTGATGTACTCTATCGGCAACCCAAAGTAGTCGAGTACCGCAAACATGTAGTCCCACTTGATTGAGTCAAAAGCCTGTTTCAAGTCTAGCGATACGCATCCCTCCGTCCCCACCCTTCCCGGCGTATTCAGCATGATTTGGCTGAGGCGTCGCAGATTCATAGCAGTACTTCTGCCCGAGACAAAGCCACACTGGTCTGGGTGTATGAGCGATGGAATGTAGTGAGCCAGTCTATTCGCTAGCAGTTTACTTAATATTTTGTAATCCGTGTTTAGTAGTGATAACGGTCTATAATTTGCTATATATAGGCCGTCTCTGTCCGGTTTCAGTAGTGATACTATTAGGGCTTGTAGTGTGGACTGTGGAAGACCCCGGGCCTTAAGTGCTTCCCTATATACCTCTAGGAGTCGTGGTGCCAGAAGATCTATGAAGGCTCCATAGAATTCCACTGGAAGGCCATCCGTGCCCGGGGCTTTGTTCCGTGGGAGGGCGCGAATGGCCTGTCGACTTTCTGCTACAGTGATAGGCCTCGCCATCTCTTTCCTTTGCCGCTCCTCCAGTTTCGGTATTCCCAACCCCCTCATGAATTCCCCGAGGGTCCCATCCGTCATAGGGTCGTGTGGGCCGCATAACGTTCCATAGTAGTCTTCAAACGCTGCGTTCACACTCAACTGTGTTGTGGCCATGGTCCCCCCTTGGTCAAGTACCTCCATTATGGGCAAGTGTATCGGGTCGTCTTTTACCAGCCGGGCCAATAAAGGTCCTTCCTTATCCGCCTGCGCATGCTGTCTACTCGTGTACTCTCTGTAGTCAAGGGTACGCAGTTCTTCTAGTAGTTCTGCATGTTGGATGTGTGCTTCCTGTAGAGGCGTGAAAGGCACATTCGTGCCGGCAGCTTCACTCTCTAATAGTGCTAGGCGTCCCTCTACATCCCGGAGTTTGTCCATCACAGTGTGCCTCATGCCCACCCGTGTGCTCATCGCTTCACCCCGAATCGTGACCTTAAAATCATCCCACTCCACCTGGCGGGAGCTCGCTGACCCACCGTTTATGTCAAAGTAAGTTACGATGGCCATCTCGAGTGCTGCGCGGAAAGTCGTGTCCTCTAATAGGTCTGGTGTAAGGCGCCAGGTTGGTATGGGTGTTGGGATCCTGCCCCACTGAAAAACAACTTCCACCGGGTTGTGGTCTGAGAGAGTTTTGCCCATGTGTTCCGCCGTTAAGACCGACCCTAAGAGTGGCATGGAGCAGAATACATGATCTATTCTGGTGTGCAACTTGTGTGGCGGTGAATAGAATGTATATTCCCTGTCTAAGTTGTGGTTGCCACGCCATGCATCCGTTAGGTGCCAACCCTCTGCCCACTGCGCTAGCGCCTCAGCCTGTATCCTACTTTCCGTAGCCTGTAATGGTGGGTGAGATCTATCCATTGATACATCCAGCACAGCATTAAAATCCCTGCCCATCAACCAGGGGAAATCAGCCCAATCGGCCAGCACTCCGCCAAGTGTCGCCAGGAACGCTGACTGGTTCGAGTTCGGTGCATACACACTTCCCAGCACAACAGGGGAACCATCCAACAACAGTCGGACAAATACATATCTGCCATTCGTATCCGTCCTCAGTTCCACCAGTTTGAAGGGGACTGAATTCCTCAGCCACACAGCTGCCCCTCTCGAGAAGGCTGAGTAAGAGGTAGCGAACAATTGACCTTTCCACTTTTTAAGCAGTTTCCCACTTTCTGAGGTCGTTAAATGGGTTTCCTGAAGGCAGGCAATATTGACCTTTCTACGATTTAGTTGAGCCAAGATTCTATGTCGTTTGTGGACCGACCCCATGCCACGAACATTCCAAGTGCACAGTTTATAGTCATTAAGGGTCCCCATCCCTAATGGCAGCAGGTAAAGCCGGTGGAGTCCGCACCGTGGAGCAGGTATAGTTAAACCACCATGAGTCTCGTGCCTGTACAAGAAACAACCCCATAACTACCATGTCCCCGAACAAAACCTTTCGGGATCCAAACAATATAGCCCAACGTGGGCATGCCTTACAGTTAAACATGTCTATATGGTGGGGGTCTGGGGCCTCTTACACCAGTCCAGAGTCTGTTGGTAGCACTCCATCGCACCAAGAGCAAAGAAGGCCCCCCCCCCGATCGCCTTGCAGATAGTTCATACGTTACCATCCGACGTTCTGCCCAGCCACAGTCACAGGTCATGTGCTTCTTGTGCCGTGATCTTGGGGAACAGTTGCAGGCTATCAGCAGATCCCGACACCTCCGTGTGAGTGGTGGAACGGCTGGCTGACGCGGCAGGGTCCCGGGCGTCGTGCTCAGCCAGGGCGGCCATTGTCAGTTGCCCTATCCCTTCGGTCCCGGCCGAAGACGGTCCCCCAGAGGCCGCGTGTCGGTGCGCGTGATCCTTGGTTGCTCCCTTCCGGCTGCGACCTCCCCGGCGCGATGATCCCTCTCCGCGATCCTCCTCAAAGGGGTCCTGTGTGTTCGGGGGCGTTAGTGTTACCTCAATCCACTCCGCCGCTTCCTCCGGTGACTCGAAAAAGTAGGACCTATTATTGTAAAGCACTTTGAGTCGTGCCGGGAATAGCAGAGCGTACTTCACATTCCTGTCCCGCAACATGCGCTTAACTCCCAGGAACGTCGAGCGGGCCCTCTGCACCGCTGGGGTGACATCTGGGTACACCGAAATAGTCTTGTCCTCGAAGCGCAATGGGGCCTTCTCCCTCGCGGCCCTCAGGACCGAGTCTCGGTCTTTGTAGTGTAATAGGCGGGCAATTAAGGGGCGCGGTGACGCTCCTGATTTAGGCGGTCTCGCCGGCATCCGGTGCGCTCTCTCCACACTGTATCACTGTATTGTGGCGTGAGGTCTTGGGGGTCCACTATCTTCTTTAGCCAGTCCTCCACAAATTGGGTAGGGTCCTTCCCTTCGCTTTTATCTGGAATACCCAGTATGCGCACGTTATTGCGGTGGGCCCGCCCTTCCGCATCATCCAACTTGTCCCATATCAATTTGATCTGTTTGTCCATTTGTTCGAGCTTCGTAGAATGGGATGTTTGTTGTGGGATGAGGTCGTCTAGTGCTATTTTGTGCTCTTTGACTTTCTGCGTCAGCTTCGTACGGTCCGCCTTGAGCAGTGAGAGGCTCGTTGCCATGTTGTCCATTCGGGATTCGAGCGCCTCCCTAGACGCCTTGATTTCAGCTAGTATAAGGTCCAGTTTCGCATCCTGTGAGGTCTTGCCCGTCGGGGGGATCATCTCCACGTTCGAGGATGCCAGTGGGTCCTCCGAGCCCGTGGACTGAAGGTCGGTTCCATCACCGTGGTCCTGCGCCTTGGCCCTGTTCCTGCCCATATTACGTGTTGCAGGGTAGTGGCTGCAGAGTGTCCCCTATGTTACTGGTCTGGGCCAGCGAAGAGTGAGTCGCAGTCGAGTGGTACTCCGCCGGTGTCCCCCACGCACAGCCGCCAGGGAGAGGCCACCTGTCCCGCCGTGTCTAACGTGTGCAGAAGGTCTCACCAGCCCCCCCCAGGGCGCAGCAGTCACTGTGTAAAATTCGGGAATGGCGGTCCACTCTTTTATGGGCTGGTAGGTCTCGTCGTTATTATGCCGGTGTATGGGGGGGCCACTCAGAGGCCGAGTGCTGTCTGCAGCGTGCAGCGGCGTGGTGGGGTGCCTACTATCCCACTGCTGCTCCGTGCACTGTACCTCAGGCGGCCCGACTCGGCAGGCAGAGTCCTCACATTGCGGGGGGGGGCCCACCGTCCAGCTCACCTCTGTCAGTGTCTCGCGCTGCCCCTCCAGGCGGCAGCACTCGGGGTAGTTCAGCCTCGGCAGCGTCCTCAGGGAGACCGCAGAGCGCGGAGGGGGCAGGCGCACTCAGACCTGGATCCTACGCGGTCAGCGCCGCTTCCTCACCGGGCGGGCAGGGCTCTCCGGTTGGCCCCCCAGGCAGTGTCCTTGCTGGTTTCAGGCGTTCGGAGGGTTCGGCAGGTCACCGACCTGTACCACTCCCGTGGGCCGACCGCTGGTGTGTTCCGGCTCACCGCCCTTCAGCGGCCCTGGTCGCATCCGCAGCAGTCCCGGCCGGCTCCAGCCGCCTCCTCACGCCAGTCCGCTGCTGCACCACGAGGGCCAGGCCTCTCCCACACCACGGCCCGTATTCAGCCGTCTGCAGTCGTCGGGGGTCCGCACCGCCTCCCGGGACCTGGGGTTGTATCGTGGCAATCGGGGAGGTGGGGGAATGAAGGATAAGTAGCTAGTGTTGGTGGTCACGGACGGAGCCTCGCTAGATCACGTCCGCCATGTTCGGTCCTTGGCCACGCAATAATGTGAGCTTATTTATACTTTTTAGTCATGTCGCATTTTAGACAGGTGACTAAGTGGGGGGTCCCTCTAATTAGACTTTGGCTGCACCATTGATCTTGGCCCGTTGGCCCTCCTAGCGCTACCCCATAACTCCCCCTTTTCTGCAGAGGACATATTGTGCCCCATACGGTTGGGCAGAGCTCAAGTGGAGGGATGGGCATTGTGCTGACTATGGTAAGGTGTAGACTGTGGCAGAGTCTCCCCTGATCCGCTTGAGATACCAGCCAGCGCTGCTGGAAGGAAGACTGCATGAATCTATTGAATTGGTGTGCGATTTTTAAACGGACGCATTTTAAAACGTAAGCATTATTGCTACATTTTATTTTCACTTACTCACACGCACTTAGATTTCCAAGGAGTCTGGGCTCAATTGCTAGCCTGCACACCTCGTTCCGACTCGGTGATTAGCACCGTAGAGCGGAGGGCGGACAGGCAAGAGCCAGACACACTTCCGCCTCACGAGCGGTTAGCGCTCTACTTCCCCAAGTGCGAGGGGCATAAAGCCCTCCCACCACACTGAGTGCGCAGCGGTTGCGCACAGGGGAACGCCTAAGGGATCGCCCTAGAGAAGCCAAAGCGTAGCCCGTCTGCGCCCGTCCGCGCCTGGACGGGTCTAGGGGCTATTGGCTCTGCTCCTCGAAGATCCTCTACTACTATAAGGACGCCTAGAATAAGGTATTCTAGTAATTTTTTAAAAGAACTATCTACTGCCCCTTCAAAGGATGTAATAGAGACTCTTGGCCATGCCCAGAGGGTTTGTTTTCTTGCATAAATTGTCAGTTTCAGGCATCCCACATTTTACCAACTGTTAGGGATAAGCAAGTAAAACCTTTGTTAGAATGCGGCCTGAAGAGCTTTTTATTGAACGTGCTTTCTTTGCCTAAGCACCATCTGGAAGTATGGGACCTTGTGTTTTCTCTCCAGCCTGATATATGCTTCTTAACTGAGTCCTGGATGAAACCCCATACTGTTCCCGCTATAACGTTAGGGGTTCCTTCAGGCTATGAGTTTTTGAACTTTGACCGCCCTAATAAAACCGGGGGCTGATTAGCCATCTTACATAAGGAAGATTTGAAGGTCGCTATACTGGAGCTAATCCACTGTTTATCAATGGAAATTATGATTTTTAAAATAAGCTCTGATGCTAAAACCTTTTGGAAAGGAGCCCTAGTGTATCGGCCCCCAGTACCTATGTCGGCCTTTACCTTATCCCTTATGGAAGTATTGGCACCGCATTTTAAAGCGAAAGAAAATGTCATTCTTTTGGGTGATTTTAATATTCATGTTGATATCCCTTCGCACCCAGAAACCTTAACATTTTTAGCCGACCTTTCCACCTTAGGCCTTGAAATGCATAATAAGGGCCCCACACATATAGGAGGTCACACATTGGACATACTCTTCTCCAACTGTCCTAATATACGATGCTATCCTGCTACCCAAATAAGTTGGTCTGACCACTACTTAGTGGAATTTTCCTTACTGGGTGTATCTATACCCTCCCATAAGCCACCGCTCCCACCAGTTTGGCGACGACAGTGGCACAAAATAACAGTAGAAGAGCTAGAGAGGGTATGGAAGAGACCAATCTTCACTGAGATAGATAGTGCGGATTCAGCTCTCTCCAAACTTATAGACTCCCTCACAAAGGCAGCAGATATACTAGCACCGTTAAAACTGCATAAACAACATCCCACCTTTAAGCAAGAAATATGGTACACTGAAGCACTTAGAGTAGAGAAACAGGGATGTAGAAAGATTGAGAAGAAATGGAGAAAAACTCGAACTGAGGGGAATAGAAAGGCACATCAAGAGGCCCAATCGAATTACTATAAAAACATTAGGCTGGCAAGGAAAAACAATCTTATCCAGCAACTTGATGAAGCACGCAACTCCTCTACACGACCTTTATAAAATACTACAGACCTTTGTAAAACCGACGGCCTGTGAAAGTTCGGATGATTTTTCCGAGTCTCTCTGTGATGACATCTCTCTGGTTTTTGAGAACAAAATAAACACGATCTATGATAAAATCATGACAGCCTCCAGTTACACGAACAGCTCTCCTGATCCACCCAAATCATCCATACTTGGGGACCATTCATTTACCACCTTTCCATCAATTAATGATACTGATCTTTCCAATCTTATCAGTCATATAAAATCTGGGTCTCTAGATGATTTTCTACCCGCCAAAATTATTGCTCCCTTGAGTACTTTGATTGGACCTGAGGTCAAATTTGTATTAAATCTCTCTCTCAAGGAAGGGCGGGTACCTATGGAGTGGAAGAGAGCGGTGGAGAACCCTATTCGTAAGAACACGGCACACCCATGGATGGATCTTTCAACCTCCGACCCATCTCCCTCCTGCCATACTTTAGCAAGATGGCCGAGAAGCATGTAAACACCTGTCTGTCAAAATACATCGAGTCAGCGGGAGGTCTGGACCCCTCTCAATCGGGGTTTAGACCCAATCACAGCACCAAATCTGCCCTCCTCTCAGTGACCGATACGATCTGGATGGCACTAGATGGAGGGGGCTCGATGATTCTGGTGCTGTTAGATTTGTCCGCTGCCTTCGACACGGTGTCACATGAGATTCTTCTCGACCGCCTGTGGGAGGTGGGCATAGGGGGCGTGGCGTTGTCCTGGGTAGAGAGTTTTCTCACAGGCCGCTCACAAGGTGTCAGATTGGGCTCCCTTCAATCCATCTCTAGGGAGCTCACCAAGGGAGTGCCACAAGGCTCATGTCTAAGCCCTACAATATTTAATGTGTATGTGGCACCCTTGGCTGGCATTGTGAGAGAATATGGGTTCACCCCGGTGTCCTATGCTGACGACACCCAGCTCCTTTTCCCTTTCCAGTCCCTCACTCCAGCAATAAGAAAATCTTTTGCGGATGGTATGAGGGCGGTCTCAAACTGGATGGCTACAAATTGCCTTCAATGCAATGTAGGCAAAACAGAGGTGATGTTATTCGGAGAGGCCCCGCTTTTGTTGTCCCCAGAATGGTGGCCTCTAGATCTTGGGCCAGTGTTAAGTCCAAAACAGACCGTTAAAAATCTTGGTGTGCGTCTGGATCAGGCACTGGTGCTTAAAGAACATGCCAATCAAGTTGCTGGTCTATGCTTCCACACCATCGGAATCCTGCGACGTGTTTTACCATTCCTGCCTGATTATCATCGTAAGACTCTGGTCCAGACGTTAGTGGTCAGTAGACTGGACTACTGCAATGGCCTGCTCATATCGGCCAATGAGGAACAACTTAATCGTCTGCAAGTGGTCCAGAACACCGCAGCTAGACTGGTGCTCAATGTTTTGCCCAGGACTCCTTCCCGCCCGCTTTTGGACAGCCTGCATTGGCTGCCTGTTCCACAGCGGGTTAAATACAAAATCTGCTGTACCATACACAAATGTCTTTTTGGGACAGGCCCTAAGTACTTAACGGACAAGTTCATCCCCTATAGTCCTGGACGTTCCTTGCGTTCAAGTAACCAGCAACTGCTTCAGGTCCCTAGGATTAAGATGGCAAGACAGGGAGGGCGTGCCCTCTCCTATAAAGGCCCCATTCTCTGGAACTCACTTCCACTTGCCCTAAAGACTAATTCAAATTTCCAATCCTTTAGGAAGGTCCTTAAAACTCATCTATACTCAACCTTATAATCTGCTGGTAGTTTAATTATTCAGTTATCAGTCCAACATCTGTACCTATGCGCAAGCGCGGAGATACCCCTTCGGGGGTCGAATCCTGCGCTATATAAGAAAATAAATAAATAAACGAGTGTGCTGGTTGGTGGCCCAGGTCAACGTCCATGCACTCTAGTTCGAGTGGCGCCTTATGCTCTGGAGTGACAGAGGTCTATAGAGCCTGTGACTGCTACTACGAAGATTGCCCACACCTTACTGGACTGATGCCTCTGCTGTGTGGACTCTGATTGGGATAGTGCATGAGAACTTTGTGTGACACCCCTGATAAGTTTTGTGCGGACTGCGCTGCAACAGTGAGGACTGGGCATTCTTCCTTGTTTGGCCACATTGCTGCCCTGTAGTGCTTCACATGTTGGTGCCTACCTTCTACACCACGGTCAAATATCAGTGCTTTAAATGGGCCCGGAGAGTGTGGGCAGTGGGAGGACCCCCCCTCCCCACTACCACTGGTGCCACTCTGCCTGGTGGACACCCAGGCTGGCTGATGGGCTTTCCCCTCTGAACAGGTTTGAGGAGCTGCTTGGGGCCATTAAGGACGTTAAGGCTACACTGGTCCCGAAACTGGGTGCCCCAACAATCAAAATGTGTTTTCTTAGGGCTGACTAGACAAAGTTGAGAGATCTGCATTGAATCTAATTCATCTACGTTGGCTGGACTGCGTCCTTCAATGATGGACATGCAATTTCAGTTGAAGGCACTCCAGGCTGAGCTGGCTGTTTGAAGCTGGGCGAATGATGTTAAGGGTCGCTAGAGGTGCAATAATATCCGCATAATTGGGTAGGGGCCCCAACATGGACCTTTTTCTTGAGGACTGGCTGCTTAATAAAGTGCTGGATGAACGGAGGTCCTCTTTCTTCTCAGTGGAGCATGGACAGAGTCCCTGGTTGGTCGCCTTCCCCCATGGCTTTGCCTCAAACAGTGGTGGTGTGCCTCTTCAATAATCTGTACCACATCCTACAGGTTGAGCACATGAAGGGCCCAGGGAGTCTCTTAACCTCTCCTAAGCTCCTTTCCACAGTCCTCTATTCATCCCTGCTGCCAATACAGCCCCACCCTGACAGGGGTTTCTGACCTGACGACCCAGTGTCTCAAAGCACATGAAGGGCCCATTGCAGGTGGAGAGCAGTCCCAGCGCCTGATAAGCTGGTTCAGGCCCCTCAGCAACTGATCACTTCTCTGTATAGCCCAGGGAGTCTATTAACCTCTCCTAAGCTCCTTTCCACAGTCCTCTATTCATCCCTGCTGCCAATACAGCCCGCTGAAAAGTCTAAAAATAATCCCTGGAAAGGTGATTCACTCACTCGCACTCCCTATTCTAAGTCATTTGTTATATAATCACTGGTCAAAAACTACTTTATACCGTTCACAGACTTTTATCAAAAACATACATATCAAGAAAATTCATTACACATTACAATTCATAATACATGTAAAATCAAAAACATATCATTTTGTGCACGCAATAAAAAGCAACATTAAAAAGTATTCATAAATATATACAGATAAAGCAGAGAAAGAAACAATTTTTTGCGGATGCTAAAGTGTCAACCTATTCACAACAAATGAAACAACATACTAGTCTAGGGCAAGAGATGTTTCCTATGAACAAAAACAGAAACCCCTTATGTAAGCAAAGTACCTATATCTGTTACTGATTGTAAGATTCAAATGCCCTGTTTACATATTTCATATATATCCTCTATGACAGTATGCCTGATATTAGGAATTTCCTGGGCTTGAATTCTAAAAAACAAGAAATGCGTCAACGCGTTTTGGTGTATCGCCCTTGGATGTTGGCACACCTTCTTCAGGACAGTTCAAGATCGTTTGGGGTTTAAGGTATGATATCCTTCATGTGTATAGAAAAGGATTAATCAGTACATTGGAATTGCCTTACTTGTAGATGAGTACACTTCCTAAAACTAGGATTCTGTTCGTACCTTGTGTACACATTTCTAACAGACACTGTAAATCTATGTGTATACAACATTATACAACATTATATTCCATTTATTATCATAACTCCCATGGTGCTAGATTTGCCTCTAGTATTCGTTTTTAGCTCTTATGTTGCAACCTCCGTTATAACCTAGTTTATGACCAGTTCTTCTACGAATGTACTCAGTCACACCATTCACACCGAAGTTACTAACCTTAGCGGGAAGGACTCATATTATGAGGTCGTTTCCACGTAGTACTGGATATTAAACTTAATCTTCTCTTTAAAGAGTAAAATCTGATGGTAAAATACACATAGGATAGTGTTGTCACTATAGGAATTTTAAATGTTCCTCTGGATAAATCTATCATACTATAATAGCATTTCTAACTACAGGGATATGAACTCTTTATTACCGTTCAAGATGTTAACTTTCCCTTGTTTCTCAATGGAACCTTGTCTAGTATAGTTGGCACAGGATAAGGCCTTCTGGATAATCGGACTTGAAGCTGTTGCTTTATTCGCTTTGTTAGATGGAGCCCCTATATGTGGTAATACCGATATTTACATTAGAATGAATATATGACTTTTTGTCATTAGTTCACCGTATTCCCACCTGTAGGTGTATACATACCTCCACAAATCAGGGGTATCGTCTTCCCCATGGTTTACTTTTCTGTATTACACTCCCATTCCGCTCTGGATAATGGATATGTAGTAGCACTAGTTAATCTGCATGGGAAGCAAATTGCAGTTTGTAACCCAAAGTTTTTCAATATTACCTCTGATTAGTTTTCAAATTTTAGTTCTAATTTATTGGATATTTTTTGAGACTTTATATAGAATTTACTGTCCATTAATTCCTGTTGCACCCTTAATCAACTGCCAATGCTCTTGATAAGGCTCGTTGTCTTTGTGTAGCCAATACAGCCCGACCTGACAGGGGTTTCCGACCTGACGACCCGGTGACTCAAACAGCATCCAACACCAGCCTGCTCCTGTTGCTGCCCAGAGCCCTTCTACCTGAATCTACAGGCTATGAGCACGGGTCACCTAGCAAGCCCCATCGCACAGGTTTTGTGGAGCGATCTAGTCTCTCGCTCCAACTCTGAACCCAGTTTGTCTTCCAGGGTAACTCGAGATATGTCTAAGCTTCCCATGATGGGGTAGTTCTGGGCCCAGACTGGAACAGCTTCCTTATGGGTTGTGGCTGTTATCTTGGTGGTTATGATATACCCCTCTGTATGATTATTTAGTGTACAAAGAATACACTCTCCTGCCCTTAGCAAATGTCTCCGCATCCTGGTGCTCGGGCCCTCTGCTTCTGTTGGTTACATAAATAGTCTGCCTGACTTAAGTTTGTGAAGCTTCCCTGGTATAGCACAGCTAAGGAGCTTTGGCCATTGGTTGAATATTGCCAACATCTGTAAGCTTCATATTTTGTTTCCAGCCACCATTTGGAGGTTTATTCAAGGCGACGAGGGGGACCAAACCAAAAGCTGCCACATTTTCTGCACAGTAAGTTATCGTTGGTATTCACAGAAGTTAGGATTTTAGACAAACTTAAGATAGACTTAAGACAGACAAGACCAGATCCTAACTTAAGTCTGTCTTAAGACAAACTTAAGACAAAATCCTAACTTCTGTCAATACCAAAAGTAGTAAGTTTAGGATTTTGTCTTGAGTTAGTTCAGTGAATCTGGTCCCTTGCCACTAACCCCCTTAACTTTTAAATTTGGCACTTTCAAAATGTGATATCCTTACACAAATACAAACTGTGAGTATAGATATGCCATCTTTCCAAATTTATTGTAAGTCTATCTATAACGCGTTGTTCCATAGAAATATTTTTTTAATAATGTTTACCAAAAAAGTATAAGTAATCCATCTTTCCATCAAGTCATGCTTTTCCCATTATTAACAATCTTTTTCATTTTTAGTTCAAACTGTTTTCAATTTGCTTAATTAGTATGCCAATCATTTGTTCTAGTGTGATTTTAAACATGTTCTTTAACAATATAAATCATATCTTAACATATTTAAAATGTCTATAAATTTAATGCAAAAATAAACCTTTTAAAAATAAGAAATAGATAATGTTATGCTACATCTACCGTTTTATCGGATATTGAAGCTACATCAGTAGCTAAAGTTTATATTGTGTCTAACAATATTTTAAATTCACTATGCTATGTGCAAACATGTAGAAACATTCAAAACCCCAATTATGTATTCATGTGTACACTGACCAACACTTTACATGTAAATAACCAATATATAATTAGAAAATAAACAAACCCCCACAACCATAATGGAGTACATTTCACACTGACGAAGGCGTCAACGCCGAAACGCGTTTATAACCTTGCTATCTGCAAATGCTGTAATGAAATATGGCTAACCACGCTGGAGCGACTTTGAGTGCTCTTTTTTGAAGACTAGTCCCGAGGATTGAGGGACTTAGCGTTGGGAAAATATGACGCACACCACAGTGCGGCAAGAGGCACCCGTGGAAGAAGTGGAGCGGCGGTTGGAGGAACTGGTGTGGGTCGCCAGTAGGTAGTTATAGTTAGGATTTTTTTCAATGCAAAATTTCAAAATTCTATTTGGAATAACTTTTGCGCCGGTTGACGAATCTGCCTGAAAATTTCCTCAAAATGGCCTCGTCGAGCTCCGGTACTTCCCTTAAAGTTTGGGGGGGATGCGTCAAGCGGGGGCCGAGATAAAAGGGGGGTCCCAAAACGCGTTTTCCACATGTTAATTTCCATAGGGCGGTCGACCTCACTTTTAGCCCGAAGGGCAGAAGGGATTTCCACCAAACTTTGCAAAATTGTAGGGACTGGTAGCCCGATGTGCCTTTGCTATGTCTCAAGATATGTGCTCCAGTGGATTTTGAGTAATTTAGGTTCAAAAAATTATATCTATCTATAGGCGCGCCCCGGTACTCGCACCGGGGAGCGCACAGGGCGTGCTACGCGACTTGCGTGAGGAAGCTGATTGGCTCACGGGTGTCTGTAAACATTCGAAACAGTCCGGAGCGGCCGCCATCTTGTGTCTCGGTAGGATCGAGAAACAAGATGTGGCATTAAAAAAAGGGGGAAATGACTATAAGGGGGCAGGGTAGACCCCCCCTGACCCCCTAGGTTTGATGTGTGGGCTAAAATAGGGTCCAGCGGGGCATTTAAAAAAAAAATTGATTTGCACGGGGGGAGCGCCCAGTACGCGCACCGGGGAGCGAAGCATAGGGAAAATCCAGGGCCTTATTTATGAAGGCCTTGCGACAGTTTTGCGCCGCCGGTGCGTCACTTTTTGTGACGCAACAGCGGTGTAAGAAATGCGCCTCCTTGCGCCATATTTAAAAAGTGACGCATCTAGGTAGATGCGTCATTTTTTAAACTCCTGCACCACATTATACCTGCGTCAGGTATAATGTATGCAGAGGGGGCGTTCCCCCGCAAAAAGCCTCGTAATAGTGACTCAGTGAAATCTATGAGATTTCACTGCATCACTTTTAGGATGCTGTTGCGTCAAAATCTTGCGCCTGCCTCACAGCAGGCGTAAGACTGACGCAAACCCTTTCACATGGGGCTTTCCCCATGTGAAAAGACGCACAACTGGAGTTGCATCACTTTTGTGACACACTCCAGCAATGCGTCACTTTTGCGCTTATAGATATGTCAGAAATACTGACGTATCTGTAACTCCTTGCGACATGATTCATCATACATTAAATATGACGCATCAGGAATGTCGTAAGGAGTGCGCACTGACGAGTGAAACATCGCTGTTTTCACGCAGCGATGCGTCACTTTTCATAAATGAGGTCCCCAGTTTATTCACTGTGTCACCTCTACGACCCTTTCTTGCGTCAATACGTCCCTTTTGCATACATTACACCTGACGTAGGAATAATGTGGCGCAGGGGCTTACAAAGTGACGCAACTACCTAGATGCGTCACTTTGTAAATATGACTGAATAAGGTGCATTTTTTACAGCACTGGTGCATCACAAAAAGTGACGCTCTGGTGGCGTTAAAGTGACGCATGGCTTCATAAATGAGGCCTTCAGTCTTCAACTCCAGCAATTCATCTTTGTTTAGCCTTCCACACCCCCGTTCCTTTTCAACATTTTCTTTGAATATCCACATTCCCCATATTCACTCTTCTTCTCCTTACTTTCCTTCCCAACACTCACCTTCTTTCAGTCCCCCTACTTCACTTCCTTTCTCCTCTCATACCTTTCTGTTCTTTCTTACTCATTTTCCGTTCCATTATCAATGCACTCCATTTTACTTACTCTTTTTCATTTTTTTAAGAATATAGCTCTTTGATGAGAATTGGAGGTAGTTCTAAAAAGAACTTTTTTTTTCTTCTTTTTTTTAAGAACAGAAACAAAAACAGGAAATGGAAACTGCTCAACAGGAGCAAAAAAACCAAAAAAAATTAGGGATGGGAACGGCAGTGATGGTTCTCCAATGCTCGAACCATGAACAGGACACTTTGCTCCCCATACGTAAGGAGTTGATCGCAGTATCTGCATTCAGGACAGCATTGTTGAAAGCAGGTTGAATATTTGGCACGAGCTCCTGCGATCGCCCCCTCCCAGAAGTGGTTGCTCCTCCGGTGGATGTAGAGGCCCCATCACTGGGAACCTCTTGTGCCAGAGCCCTGACACTTTCCCGGGCAAAATTCTGGGGGTGCTTCCTATCCACATGCCGTATCATTGTAAAGTTCCCAAAAGAATATTTTTTTTTGGGGTCACCCCGTGACAGGACTTGTTTGCAGATCCTAATGAAATGCTCCTTCACCTTTGGCTGAGGAGGCTCTTCATCGATGAAATCACGCTCTTCATCACTGCTGGATTCTCTGGCAGCTATGGTAAACCAAAAAAGATCCAAGAGCAAAAAACAGGTCTTTCAGTCACAAAAGTGAAAGAAGGAATGAAGGAAATGGGTGGGGATTTCATTCTTTGTAAAAAAAAACTGTTAGCAACCAATGAAAAGTGTTATTTTAAGGTCACATGACTTGACGCGCTGACGCTGCGCGCACCGGAGGGCTTCCGGGTGCGCATACGCAGCGCGAACGTAGGCGCTTCCGGGGGTGCACACGCGGCGCGAACGTAGGCGCTTCCGGGGCACAAACGCGGCGCGAATGAAGGCGCTTTCGGGGGCGATTACGCGGCGCGCCGAAGTGACGTTTTGATAGTTTCACGGAAATGCTAAAATCATTTTCATTTCCTTATAAAAAAAATGCTTTTATATGTATGGTACGAAATGTTTTGCGTTATTATTTACTTTTCATTCATATTTTTTTCACGAACGAAAGTAGCGCTCTGGGTGCGCTTTCCAGAGAGCTTACCGGAGCGCACACCCAGAGCGCCCAGGAAAAAATGATTAAAAAATAAATAAAAATTAATACTTACACAAAACAGCAAATTTAAAAAAAAATCATAGGTTAGAAACTCGATATAGAAAGGAATTAGCATTTAAAAAACCTATGAAATTCACTGAAAAAAACATAGGTTTCACACCAGTTATAGTCATGAGTGATGTCACTGACCATGTCATGAGTGATGTAATATGTGACGTCATCAGCAGTGCATTGCAGGCGCGCAAGTTATAGTGAGTCCAACTAACTATAATATGGGAATTTCAATGGTTTTATGTCAGTAAAATTTCCAGCTAACTATAACTGGTGTGAAACCTATGTTTTTTTCAGTGAATTTAATAGGTTTTTTAAATGCTAATTCCTAACTATAACTGGTGTGAAACCTATGGTTTTTTTCAGTGAATATATATATATATATATATATATATATATATATATATATATATATATATATATATATATATATATATATATATATATATATATATATATATATATATATATATATATATATATATGCCAAAACGTTATGGCGACAGCTGAATAAACGATAACAACCAGCATCCAATTTGTGGTCCGTGTCTGTTTCCAGCGCGATCCGAAGCAAGGGTGATTGTAGCAGGAGAAACGGAGGTTTGTGCATATATATATATATATATATCACCTACTGGCGGTCGCCAGTAGGTATATATAGTTAGGATTTTTTCTCTATGGAACTTTTGAAAATTCTATGTCTAATAACTTTGGCGTTTGTGGACAGAATTGGCTGAAATTCTCAGGAAAATGGCACATTTTGTTTCTGATCAGCCCCTGAAAATTCGGGGGGGTTTCGTCAAGGGGGGGCCGAGAAAAAAGGGGGGTCCCAAAACACGTTTTTCCCATGTTAATTTCCATAGGGCGTTTGGCCTCACTTTTAGCTCGAACGGCTGAATGGATTTGCACGAAACTTGGCAAAATTGTAGGGACTGTTAGCCCGATGTGCCTTTGCTGGGTCTCAATATATGTGCTCCAGTGGATTTTGAGAAATTAACGTTTAAAAAAACAGATATATCTGTGACAGCGTCCTAGATAGCGCTCTAGATCGCGTACTTTTCGCGTAACGGAGCTTTGCGAAGCGAAGCTGATTGGCTCTCCGGTGTCTGTCAACATTCTAAACAGTCCGTAGCGGCCGCCATTTTGTCTCTCGGTAAGATCGAGAGACAAGAGGAGGCCAAAACGAAGGGGGAAATGAAGGAAAGGGGGCAAGGTAGACCCCTTTTGACCCCCTAGGATTGATGAGGGGGATATTAAAGTGCCCCGCGGGGCCAAAAAAAAAAAAAAAAGAAAACGTTTTTTCCGTGGGGTGCGCCCGGTTCGCGTACTGGAAAGCGGTCTGGGGAGCGTAGTATAAGGAAACAAGAATGATTGACTTTTAACTTATTGTATGTTTATTGATTGTTCGTTTTGTTGTTTTTTTTTGTTTATTTTTATTTACGTAGCTACATGTAGGTATCAATGTAGAGTATATAATTTAATAAACACCGTCTCCTTTGTAGATATGTTGCTTGTTGTTAAAGAAGTTATTGTGGTATATGGAATTCATACCATAGTCTGTCTGGAAAGCCAAAACAACATGAAGGCAGGAGATGATAAAGAGATGTTGTTGATGTTGTCACTTGTTGTTTTTGCAAATACACATTGGAGATAATATAGTGGGAGAAAGGAAGTAACTATGTACAAAGTTAGTATGTAACACCAAAAAGTTGCACAGTATATTTAAAGTCTGACTTCACGTTATAATCAATTTGCTACTAGTTTTCAATATATATATAAAAATAAATAATGTGTCAAACAATTTTTGAATTAAGAAATTAAAATTTATTTTTCAGATTGTTTTTCAAAATTTAAAAGAAAATCTAAAAAATTGTGATCATTTTTTTCTTCATTTTTCAGTAGAAAATCTACTGCATCTACACATTGCACAAGTTCATTGTTTATTGTGTCGTCGTAGAAATCCATGTCAACTTCTGTGTCATTTTTTTTTTCTGTTTCAGTTTTAAAGTTGTTTACTTCTCCTTCCATTTTGAATTCTGAAAAATGAATTTTAAAAAAATATATCACTACAGATAAGGCACTGTTGGGTTTCAGTACAGACAGGCAGTTTGGTTATTTATACAGTGTTTTTTTCTTTGGGCAGTGTATGGTATCAAATTGGAAGTAGAAATATGAAGAAAATTATCAAATAAACTCTCAGTCAATTCTGAATTATACTAGAGAAGTCTAACTCTATCCTTAACTCAGGGCCGGCGCTAGGCATGGGCAGCGTGGGCTGCCGGTCAGGGCCTCGCACTCAGCCCATCAGCATGGGGCCACGCACTGGTGATGTGTCCTTTTGTTTTCCTGGAGATCTATCACAAAGAAAGGTGTCGCCTGCAATTAAGGTCCATTGGCGGGGGCCCCTCCTTGGGCCTCTCATGGATGGTGTCAGGAGGTATAGGGGAGGGAGAAGGAGACGTTCCCTCAATTGCAAGACCATTCACAGACACGGTGGGGGGCCCATTGTCCAGCATTTTGGCGCACCCTCAGTTTTAAAAATAATATCTTACCTTTTAAATATAATTTGAAGTTATCAGTTGATTTTTTGTTGTTCTGCACTTCACGAAGTAGTAGTCAAAATGGCTGTGTTTCTTTCTCTTTGTTTATATATATTCAGGTACATAACCAATCAAATGTCATGATATAGTAGTAGAAATTGAAAGTAATATTTTAATTGGTTGTCATTTCCAACACTTTCGATATTTTTTGTGAAGTAATTTACCTCAGGGATTTTAGAGAGTTCTACATGCTAAATGGCTAAATGGTATTCCAACTAAATTTGTGAAAATGATAGGGATTGGTATGTAGTATGAGCTACTGTTTAATTGGTGAAAGTGTCTCCAGTGTTTTTTCTGTAAATTACTTTCCCACCTTTTTTGAGCGAGTGCTTGTCAGTGCGTTTCCCGGTACGCGAACTTGCAGTGTTACGGGAGTCCTCCATTTTGTGTTTCGGTAGAATTGAGATACAAGATGGAGGGTAAATAATGTTCAGAATGGGTAGATTGGGGTACTTTAGACGTATGCTGTTTCCCTAAGTTTTCTGAGGGTGGCTGAGGAGGCTCATATATGTCGATAAAAAAAGGTTTTTTTTCGTGTGGTTAGCTGCAGGTACGCGAATTGGGTAGCGTACCGGGAAGCGAATATAGGTGAAATTAAGTGAAAAAAAAAGGTTCATTCGAAATTTTAAAAGAGTACACTAAGTTAAGGTAGCTCTGAAAAGAGCTTTTGGGTTCTGTGTATGTTCTAGAAAGTTATAAGTAGGAACCAAAACACATTCTTAAATTTAGTATGAAAACTCTGTTCCCCTCATCTGAGAAATGCACGCCATCTCCTCTGTAGATGTCTTGCATGTAGTAACGCAAGTTATTGTTGTAGATGCAGCCCATTACATGGTCCCTCATGTAAGCTGAAACAGACTTATTTACATGCTTCCTCGATTTCTCAATTTGTGGACAAAATTGATTGGACCACCTCCATTTTTGTCTTTGGCATATATTGGAATATACCAAGGCAGTTTGAGGAAAAAGTGTCATCAATTGTTCAAAGGTGTCCTTTAAAAGCATTTCCAGACCTACCCCAGTCAAAGTGCCCAAATCGTTTCCTCCACAGTGCACTATTATGAGGTCAGGGGTTGGCAAATGTAAAAAGGTTTTCACCAATGGTATCAATTGGTGACATTTCAATCCTCTTCGACCAATCCATTTGATTTCCACATTTTGTAAATCGAGGTTGTGTAAATTTCTGTTTTCAGCATACCTGTGAGCCCAGTGGATATAGCGATGTCCCAGAATCCAGACTGAAAACATGGCTAGAGGAGTTTTTGCTGCAGTCAGATGAAGTGTGGGAATGAAATGGCAGTTGAAATAGTGATGTTTGTAATGTAAAAAACTGTGGAGTTTAAGTGCAAATGATTCATTAGCAGTGATTGGTGTATTTTCATTGCTGAAAACAGAAAGTTAGGGTGCATGGATGTGTTCTTTGAAAGATGTATTTTGAATGGTTATTTAAAAATTTTGTTATGAAAGATTGCAGTGGATTAGCAGGTGTACTGAGAGTTCAGAGTTCATTTGAAACATTGTTGTGTGAACTTGTGGCAATGACAGGTCAGGCAGGCTGTAGTTGCTATGGAAAAGAGGTAGAAAGGGCAGAGGGGGGAAGGGTGTTGATTTGAAAAAAGTGAGGGAAGAGTTTTTATTGGCTGACATGAGAGATATGTGTGTTGAATATCAACGTTTCGGTGCCTTTGTTGGTTCCAGCCTCTGGAATGCATACCTTTAATTCTGGTACAGAATAATTGGTGTGTTTCTGAGACTGTTTTCAATTTCAAAAAGAATTTGTAAAGGTGAGTTATCGTTTATATATTTTAGTTAAAGAGTAGTATGCTTTTTTGCGTAAATAAGAAAGTCAGCTGTGTATTTAAAATGATGTTTTGCGTTAAGTGTTTGCATTCTGCTTTCAAAGGCGATTTTGCATTCTTCATTTATAAAATCGGAAAAATTTTTGGTTCGGAAAAATACCAAATCGGTAATTTTACCGATTCTGTAAATTTGCTATATAGGGGGGAATCTTCTGAGTCTCAAATGACTTAACGAATCGGTATTTTAGCATGAAATCAAACTTCATGGTAAAATACCGATTCCGGTGTGCATGCACATTTGTGCATGCACACGTATGTCATGTGAAAGGCAGACCTGCCCTTACATGATTGTAGGTGTATAATTGTTTTACATAAAAGGTTTTAAAACTTTGTTTGAAATAAAATGCATGCACACTTAGGGCCTGATGTAGGTGGTTGTTTAGGCCATTTACCGACCGGTTACGGCCGATTTCGGTCGTTTCCGACCTGTAAATGGCGAAAAGGTATGTAGGCGCCTAAATCCAGGGTCACATGTAGGTAAATTTACATTTACAGAATCGGAGAAATTGTTTTTGATGGTAAAATGATGTGACTCCTGCAATGCGTCGCTTTTGCGGAACAGATATATGATGTAATTGTGTTGTTAATGTTACGGTGTACATGTAAAAAATGATGCATAAGTGTTGCACGGGCATTGTAGATACTCTCTTATGTGTGCTTAGCAATTTCAAGTCACTTCCCCCGGGTTCAAGGGCCTTGTAAATACGTCCCCATGTGTGTCTGGTCATTTGAAGTCATTTTCCTTGTAGTGTAAGGCCCTTGTAAATACGCCCCCATGTGTGCCTGGCAAACTTTAATTTTGATTGTTTGAGTTACATAGCCATGTTAAAAGTTATTGAAAAAAAGGTGCAAGTTCCTTAAAAAAACGTTTTCATGTGTATTAGGGCATTTTAAGTCTGTTCCCCATGAATGTAGGGGCCAGATGTAGGTGGCTGAAAATAGCCATTTACCGATCGGTAACGGCCGAATTCGGCCGGTACCGACCGGTAAATGGGCATTGACATGTAGGGGCCCTTAAATGTTGCGTTTTCGGTAATTTTACCGAATCGGTAATTTTTCCGATTCGGTAATTTTACCGAATCGGTAATTTTACAGATTCGGAAATTTTACCGAAAATGCAAGATTGAAATGTGGGTAGCGAATTTTTCATTGGCACATGCCTTTCAGAATCGGTATTTTACCATGGAATACAAATCCATGGTAAAATACCGATTCCTGTGTACATGCACATCTGTGCATGTACACATATGCCATGTGACAGACAGACGTATCCTTAGGGCATGTCTGTGTGCCACATTGCACACATGCCCGTTTTGAGGGTGCTAGATGTTGTCACAGTGATACCCCCTGCACCCTTGACAAATTCGGTATTTACCGATTCGGTAAATACTGAATCGGTATTTGAATTGAATCTTATGGGCTTCAAGGCCCATAGGATTCAATAGCAAAAATCGATTCTGTATTTACCGAATCGGTAAATACCGAATTTTTAAGGAATCGGTAATAAATCAGATGATGGTACCTACATCCCATTTACCGATTTTGAAATACCGGTAATATTCGGTATTTCAAAATCGGTAAATGTGATTTACCTACATCTGGCCCTAGGTGTTTTACATAAAGGGCCCGATGTAGGTACCAAATACCGGTCGGAAACGGCCGATTTTGGCCGTTTCCGACCGGTATTTGGCCTACTGAGATGTAGGGGACCTTTTTTTGTCCGATTCGGTATTTTACCGATTCGGTAAAATTACCGAATCGCAAAAATACCGAATCGGTAATTTTACCGATTTTTAAATTTGGGATGTAGGTGGGACTACTTTCTGTCCCACAGGCCCTTTAGATTCGGTATTTTAACACCCAATCCAATTGGGTGTTAAAATACCGAATCCAGGTGTGCATGTACATGTGTGCATGCACACCTATGCCATGTGACAGACAGACATGCCCTTAGGGCTGGTTTGCTTGCCACATGGCACCTGTGCCTGTTTTGAGGGTGTCAGAGGGTGTCAAAGTGATACCCCCTGCACCCTTGTGCATACTTTTATTTTTTTATAGCATTGTCGAATCTAGTTCTTACTGTTATTGATTTACTGTTTGGTAATAGTGGTTAATAACATTTTTTATTATATTTCACCACAGATTCAACTGCAGATTAGTTGGGAATTAGACAATGCCGTCTAAGGATAGATTTCGAAAGGCTACAAAACGTCAAAGACAGCAGTTACCAAATATTTTGCAGCAGTCCTCTACATTAATATTATCTCAACGGACGAAGAGAACACCGGGTAAGAGAACGAAATCATTCCTTAAAAACATTTGTAGAAACAAAAGTATACCTACAGAACAAGTTTTAGTCCAGAAAAAGAGAGCCAATTTAAATGGAAAGGAAAGGCCCGTCAAAAAAGTTTGTGCTAGAGCAGGAGATAACTCTGTGCATGGCAGTAGAAGGGCAAATATTTTCAGGGACATTCGTAAGCGGATGTTCCGTAACAGGGTAATTGTCAATTTGGTAAAACAATTTAAAAAAGGTCAACAGAAAGTGTCATTTTATAAGAAAAAGAAAAATGTAGAGAAAATTATTGATCAGGCTTTCGAAATCAAGCGAAAGTTATTTATTTTTGTAATTAATAGAATTAGGAAACTAAACAAGGTAATCTATGTTTTCAAATCTAATAGTAGATGGAAGAGAGACGTTAATCGGAGTAATTTTTGTGAAGTTTTCTTAGGAGAATGGATGCATAGTTCAAATAGTGAGGCATTTTTTAATGAGGAGAGTTATTTTCAGGACAATGTTTTGGTGCATGCAGTTGACAGCAGTGGTCGAGCATATGAGGTAAAAGATGGTCATCCGGTTGAAAAAGAAATACTTGTGTCTGCAGATGCAGAAGAGGCGCTAAGTGATGAGGTTTTAGGGAGACGTCCTAAGGGACCGGTGTACACCTGGAAGTGTAGTTCTATTTGCAGTGTGCGACAGGATTCCATCAATTTGCTTTGTGATTTTATACTGACATTTCATAAGAAAAGTGTAAAGCAAAAAATAAAGTTGTTGCAAGAATTAGATCCTTGCAGAGTGAAACAAGTGACAGGTTTGCGTGGTCATTCACTGGCTTGTCTTTCTAGGAGAGTATGCCAGAGTGTATTTCATCATTTCAGGATGCTAGCAGTGCATCATAATAAAGTGAGGAAATTAGTTAGAATGTTGTATTATGCTAAGAGTCCAGCAATTATGCTTAAAAAATTAAGCAGAGCTCTTTTGCATGGTTCTGAAGTAGATGTAAAGAATATTTGTCAAGAAATTGAGTTCTGTTATTTTGCTGGTAAAGATAACAATGTTGATATTGAACCACTAGAAGATGGTAATGTGGAAGACAGTGAACAGATTTTCAGTACAGATAAGTTTCACAAGGAAATTTCCACGTTTATGGTGAAATCAAGTGAGAGGCCTAATTTCACTTGTGTGTGTTGTCGACTGACTTATTATAAGAATCAGACTAAGTTAGTGGATATATATGCAAAGAGTGATATGGAAAACAATAGTGAATGGAAGGATTTTGCCACATACTTGATGGTAGAAAATTGTTTTGATTTGGGAGCAGACCAATGTATGTGTACTTATTGCTATAACAAATTAAACCAAAACCAGATGCCTGCTAGAGCGGTTTATAATAATCTGTATTTAGATGACATTCCTTATGAATTGAAGGATTTAAATACTTATGAATCTATTTTGATTCAAAGTGTCCATCCCTTCCAGGCTATTGTACGAATGGAGCCAAAGACAGGGAAGTTGCCTCCAACAGATTTACAGAGAGGATTAAAGGGAAGGGTTGTTTATTTGCCTTTGGATTTGAAGAAAAACATTAATACAATTGGAGTAGAGAAAGTGGAAGAGGAACCTCTGGTTATCATAGTTAATGGTGTTCCGACAAAGAGTAAGAAAATCTGGCAAGATTTAGTGGATGTTAGGAAAGTTAAAAAGGCAACATTGTATTTGATAAAAAATAATAAGTACTACAAGAATGTATGTGTTGCAGAAGAGGAAGTAAGTGAAGAAGAGGACAGCGATTTGTGTCCTGGTCAAATTGAGAAAATAGAATCCTCTAAAAAGGAAGAAATATATGAACATTATAGTGTTCATCCTTTGCATTCCAAGGAAGTCACGGGGAATGCTATTGAGTTGTTTCAAATGAAACAAGCCAAAGGGAGTCCTATTAGTGTTTGGGAGGAAAGTTTGGAAGCTCGGTGTTTCCCACAGTTATTTCCCACAGGTCGAGGAGGACGTTATGATGAGCGACCTGTTCAAATTCCTGCTATAGAAAACCGGACTTTACGATTGTATACAGAAGATCCTAGGTTTCGACAATGCATTCCCTATTTATTTCATCTATTGTTTGAAAGTGATCTCTCTGGATTGTCTTATGCAGTGAACCACATCTTGAAAAGTGGTATACAACTGCGAAATATCTCGGCAAGGGACTTTATGGATAAAGTCAATGTGCAAGACAGTATTTTGGATTCTCACCTGATTAATCTCATGGCTTGTCAGCGTGGTACTAATGAGTATTGGTACCGCCGTCATGGTGACTTAAAATGTATGCTGAGGAACTTAGGAACTCCCACATGGTTCCTCACTCTCAGCTGTGCTGAGTATGGCTGGGAAGACTTACTTGAATTTCTACGAGAGGTAAATGGAAACATTGAAAATATTGAATTTAAGACACCTGGAGAACTGTGCTCTTTGGATCCTGTGAATGTTTGCAGGTACTTCAATCATAGATTTGAAGCTATGATGTCTTTCATCACGAACAAGAAAAATCCACCTCTTGGAGAGGTATTGGATTTCTTTTGGAGAAAGGAGTATCAAGCAAGAGGTGCTCCTCATATACATATGCTACTATGGATCAAAGATGCACCTAAATTTGGAACAGATCCGGATGACTTAGTGATGAGTTTCATAGAACAGTATGCTACATGTGCTGTTCCAAAGACAAATGAAGACAAAAGTCTAAGAGAACAAGTTTTACGGTTTCAAAGCCATCGTTGTGGAAAGTACTGTCGTCGAAAATTCAGAAACAAGTACAAATACTACACCAAATGTCGTTTTTCATTTCCACAGTCGGTGATAACTAAATGAAGAGTTAACAATTTGATGTCATCGCTGCAACATAATGTGACGAGGAAATCACCCAAAAACACATACAATTTGAAAAGAAACGAAGAGTCCAAGTACATCAACGACTACAACCCAGTGATTTTGTCCATGTGGAATGCTAACATGGATATACAGTTTGTGGCTGACAACTGTATGGCTGTTGCTCGGTATGTGACGTCTTACATCACTAAAAAAGAAAAGACAGAACTGAAGGATATGCGGGAGGATATTTCCCATGAAAAGAGTCTCAGTAAGAAGTTGTACAGTTTCAGTCTGAAGATGTTGTCGCATCGAGAAATTGGAGCTTATGAATGTTCTGACCGGTTATCTTCAGCAAGTCTCTATGCCAAATTTAGGAGTACCATTTGGGCGAGTCTTGGTCTTGCTGCAACGCGTAATCGAGTTCTGAAACTTGTACGGGAAATTGAGTATTTGGCGGAGAAGGAGCCAAACAGTACAGATATTTTGAAGAGCAACATGTTGGATACATATTATCCAAATAGAAGCAGTCACCTGGAGAATGCTAGTCTGTATGAAGTTCTTCAAAATTACGTTTTCAAGAGGAACATCAAAGAAGATATTGATAAAGGTGTGTATGCTGTAATTGGAAGTGAGGGATGTCTGGTCAAGCAAAAAAAATGTCAATTGATAAATCATCGAAAATTGGATTGCGAATCTCCCGAAAGAAAAGAGTTTTTTTATTTAGCTCTTTTGCAACTTTTCAAGCCTTGGCGTGCAGAAGAGGAACTGCTTGGAGATTTCCTCTGTTACGAAGACTCTTTCAATGCAGCCAAGGAGTCCATAGAATGTCCTGTTTTTCCAAAATATCTACAAATGTTGAATGCAGAAATTGAGCAGGAAGCAACAATTGCAGCCGAGATTGCTAGAGACAGTTCTCAGGACAGTCAGAGTTCTGTTTCATTGAGTCAGGATCCACTAGGAGAACCAGTTATTGAAAATGAAGCTGCTACTGCCATGATTGAAGTGGAAAGAGCCATGGCACATGCTCAGAAGGATTCGGTTAACTTAGAAGAATTGGAAAGACAACTTAACGTTGAGCAGAGGAAAATATATGTTGAAGTTACCAACCAAATTGAGCATGGATTAAGTCATGAGAAGAAAGAGTGCTCATGTACGTCGTTGAAGCCTGTCCGACTGTACGTGAGTGGAGAAGCAGGAACTGGAAAAAGTTTCCTTATTAAAGCAATTTCATGTTATATGCAGAAAAGGACTGATTCATCACTGTCTTGTGTTGTGACCGCTCCAACTGGACTGGCAGCTCATAACATTAAAGGGATTACTTTGCATCGGTTACTGATGCTGCCAGTGGAGCATGATAACAAATTACAATACCACAAGTTATCTGGAGATGCTTGTTGTGAAGTATCTTGAGTTTTGAAGAAGATGAAACTTCTTATCATTGACGAAGTAAGAATGGTTTCCAATCTCATGCTTGCTTTTGTGCATTTAAGAATGCAGGAAGTTCTTAAAACAGAGTATGATGTGTTATTCGGTGGCAAACACATCATTGTTTTTGGTGATCTTCTGCAGCTGACACCAGTGAAAGGACAACCAGTGTTTAAACTGCTTACACATGAAGATACCAAGAAGTGCCTAGGGAGCATTGGCAACGTTAACATATGGTTAAACTTCAGTTATGCTGAGCTGCGTGAAAATATGCGTCAGGCGAAGGACGAAGATTACAAGAATATTCTACAAGATATTAGAATCGGGAGAGTGACTGAGCGTGGTAAACAAGCTTTACATGCACGCTTACTGTCAAATTTATATCCAGAAGAAGACGTTTTGCCAGAGGATATTTTTCAGAAAATTACTGTGAAGAAATCTGGAATATGTTTGATGCCAACTCTTGCAGAATGATCCATCTTCAACAACAAAATGTTGAATTTAGAAAAACAAGAGATTGTAAAACTTGAAGCTATTGACAAAATAGAGCATATGGGAGCAACAATTATTTTGTCAGAGATTTTGAAATCTAAATTGGATTCATTAGAGAAGACTATATCTAAAACTGCGGGTTTTGAAAAGACTTTGAATGTGTGTTTAAATTGCCGAATCATTTTGAGAAGGAATTTACATGTTGAAAGAGGTCTGGTAAATGGATCAATGGGTAATGTTGTTGATTTTGAGAAATATAGAAATAGAGATGGAATTTAATTTTTGAAAATTAAATTTGATGGCATTGAGGAAGTACAGCTAATTGGTCGTTGCTCTGCTAGGTTTTTGCTTAATAAAGACTTATAAGTTCATCGTAAGCAGTTTCCTGTTTGCTTGGCATATGCGGTGACAATTCATAAATCGCAAGGTTTAAGTGTAGACACTGCTTTAGTGAATATTGGCAGTTCTGTATTCAAAGAGGGTATGGCTTATGTAGCATTGTCACGAGTCAAAACTTTATCGGATTTGTACTTGATTGACTGTGATGTCACAAACATTTGTGCAGATCTAGATTGTGTTAAGGAATACAATAGGTTAAGAAGAGAGTATGCGCCACATTTGCCTCAATATCCTTTGATTGAGAAACGTGTGGTAGGCCGGAAACGAATAAATATCAGTAATAGTAGGGAGGTTGTAGCAAAAAGAGCAAAAGTCGATGAACCCAAAAGTGGAAGCAGGAATAAAATGAATTCCGTTGAAAATGTTGTTGGTTTTAAATTTGAAAATAGTTCTGGTGTCAACTGCTATGCTAATGTAGTTGTTAATGTTCTCTTTTCTCTAGAGACTTTCAAAGAACAGATTGTGATCAATTCGGAACAAAGTTTATGCTGTTTGTTGAATTCTGTGTTAGAGAAATGTAGTGCTGATAAAACGAGAGTAGAAAGTGTGTCTGAAATTCGTTTTCTGTTAGACGAATGTTCAGGTCAAACAGAATTCTCTGAAAATATTCAGCAGGATTGTCAGGAGTTTTTAATGTATATGCTTGATGTATTGCAAGATGAGGGTGTAGATGTAGATTATCTATTTGGCCTTTCTTATCAATGGCAGCATGACTGCGAGAACTGTAGGCTATCAAGTACTACTAGTGTAGACTCAGAAAGATTTATATATTTAACTTTGCCTGACAGTAAATCAGTATCCTTCAATAAGGTAGTAAATGCAGCCGATCAAAACATGGAGTGCAGGCAATGTAAGTCTGGAATGCTGTCCACGTTAATTTTACGAAGTTATGGCCAGTATGTCATTTTAATGTTCCAACGATGTAGGCCTGATGGAACTAAATTGACAACTTTAATTAATAATGTTGTGGCTTCGCAGTTGTCAATATCAGGAAGGACTTTTAAAACTACTGCAATTATATATCAAAACAGTCCTTCAACTAATTCAGGACATTACACAGCTTATTTGAAATCTGGAAACGGATGGTCATTCTGCAATGATTCTGTTTTAACTTTTAAAAAAAGATTGCCTTTCCACCTTCAAAATTCTTACCTGGTGTTCTTACAACCAAAATTTTAGGAAAGGAAGCTTGGGATTTGTTTAGAGGAATTTACAGAGGTTCTAATGGCTCCTACTATATATGGCCTTGTGGATAATTGTAGTACAGAGCGAAAACTATTTGTTTTTATAAGCAAAGTCAAGCAGCAGATCAAAAAAAGGAGTAGAGGAAATGTAAGTCTGCAATGCTGTCCACATTATTTTTGAAAACTTATGGATGAAACGTCATTTTACAATTTCAACTACATAAACTAGAAGAAAATAAGTTGTTCAGTCTAATTAAAAATATTTTTGCTACACAGTCATCGATTTCAGGAAGAACATTTGCAACTGCAGTTATTACATAATATGCTGGTACTTTCACAACATCTGGATATTACATAGCTTATTTAAAATTTTTAAAATGGCTATTCTTTCAGCAAACATTACTAATTGAGTATGAAGCAATGTTGCCTTTTAACTTTATTTTTGAAGTCAGAATTTAGGGTAGGTAATTGGACTACAATGATTCTAGGTGTTGCTGTAACTTAGTGTGCTGTTTCAAATTGCTTTGTATGTCTCAGTTTTCTTAAAACAATTGAGTTTATCTTTCAGAAAGTGGCGGGCAGAAAATAGTAACAGCACAACTGAGTATAAGCTGTTCATAGGATATCCTTTGACGTCATAGAAAGTAAGTTACTTTGGAGAAGTTCCTATTTCTGCTTATTTATATTATTTGGGTTTTTTAAACACAATCATTTTGATTGTGTTTTTTTTTCCCCGCTGTTATATGATGAATACCTTCAACTCACTGTTTTCAGTGAAATTTGATTTTTTCTGATAACAGCAAAAATAAACCATTAAATATGTTTAATAAATTTTCTACTTTGAATTGTGATTTTGTAATATGTATATGGATTGGTGTGGCTCACTGATTAGAGGCGGTAGACCCAGAAGCAGAGGTCGGCCTGGGCCTTGGTCAGCGGACTTGATAATTTTTGCTTCGGTGCCTACTCCAACCATGGGTCCCACTCAGCAACTTTGGGTAATAGCTTGCTTAATCTCAACTAACAGCCCCATCAGCGCCGGGGATGCCTGGCATCACCTTGGGGATGCTCAGGAGGGTTTATCTCACATGGAAAGCCAAGATGGGTTCCCCAGCAAAATACAGCGCCGGGACGCTTCTTTGCTGGGTCAGCTGTACGCTTTACTAGTATACCACATTTAACATTCATTTTGTCTTATGCTCACTCTTTTTTTACCATCTTTTATTAATTTAAATTTTTTTGTTCTTTCTTACACAGATAAAAAGTATGAAAATGACAATACAGTACGGTAATGACAATTATAAGGTAAGCGTTTAGTACTTTTTACGTTACATGTCTATCAGATTTAACTTTTATTAGTTTCTCTGCTTCTTTTTTGTAACCCTTAGTTTCCTGTCTTTGCTACTTCCTTTATTTCTTTTTCTATTACTTATTTATACTACTCTTTTCACTTCTTTTATCAGTTCCTCTTTCTACAGTAACTGTGTGTTATTCACTCTATTTTTCTTTGTTTTCACATTACTTATTAATTCGTCTTTTTTAAAAAAAATATTTTTTTACTTCGCTCCCGGTTCGCGTACTCGGACGCTAATCAGGAAGCGTATCAATAGAAATAGAGGATGCTAGAGTGCTAAACATTCTAGCAATTTTTTTGGAAAAGGGAAGGTAGTTCTGAAAAGAACTTTTTTTTATTATTTTTGATGTTTTATATTTTTTTTGGTTTTTTTTGAGGAAGGAGAAACAATTTACTTCAAAGGGCTCAACAGGAGCAACAAAAAAAAAATTACTTTCTAGGACGTTTTGGACATTGATGATTTTCAAATGATCTATTTATTAAAGTAATACTCATTTCTCCGCATGAAATTAATTTTCCACACTGTACACAAGTCAATCTCATCTGCCCAAAGTTCTTTTGCAGATTTGGAATCATTTCCCTTGCCTCTGACTCACTTATTGTAAAGTCATTGGTGGATGTTTTTGCCGGTCGGGGGTTATCCACCAAATCTCGAAGTTGCGCTCTAGAATAATTAAGAGGATGCCAAGTCTCCATGTGCCGATGCATGGTATGATTACCAAAGCTATATTTTTTTTCGGTCCCTCTCAAGAGTGTTTTTTTGCAGATGAGGCAGGTAACGTACCGAGCATTAACTTTCTTTTCATGAGAAGGAAAAGAAAAAAATTGCCAGATAAAATTCACTTTCACACAGGACGTTCTTGGCATTTCTTTCAGAAAGCCACTTGTCCCTTGCTCCTGTTCCTCGTCTTCCTCTTCTTCTTCTTCCTGGTCGAAGATGACCTGGCTAGTCGGTCCTGTCTTCTTTGGTGGTGGTGGAGGTGGTGGAGATCCACCAGCTGCAGCTAATACAAATGCCATGTCTTAGCAAACAAAAACAGGTCATTCTCTCATAAAAATGAAAGTCGGAGTGAGGAAAAAAGGTGGGACTTTCATCATTTGAGAAAACAAAATGTTCTAAACCAATGAAAAGTGTTTGTTTTACGTCATATGATCAAGCGTTCCATCATTAGGAAACTAAAAGTAAAATCAACCAATGAAAAGTTTTATTAACTAGTCACATGAACTGTTATGCTTACGTTCCGCGTTCCGTACCGCGCCTTAGATCGATTCCGGGGCTTTACATTTCGTGCCTTTGTTCGCATTCCAGAACGCTTCCGGGTGCGCTAATGCAGCACGTCATAAGGGGCATTACGTAGTAACGCGATATGTTGCGTTTATGGGACGCGTCACGATGTGCCTTTCTAACGCGGTATTTACACTAACGGAACGTTTACCGATTCGCGGACCGGCAACGAAACAAGAAAAAATAATTTAAACTATAATATAAATTGAATTAAAAAAATATAATACAAATATATATAAAAAATATTTGTGAATTAGAATAAAAAAATATATGTTACAGCTATAGATATTTGCTATTAAAAAACCATTGAAATTCACAGAAAAAACCATAGGTTTTAGGCCATACATAGTTAGGGATTAGCATTTACAAAACCTTAATATACTCGCACAAAACCATAGAAATTCGCATATATAGTTAGATGCAATAACTATATATCGCGCACCCGCAACCCACTGCTGATGATGTCACATATTACATCATTCATGACATGGTCAGTGACATCACTGATGACGTCACTGATGACATCTCAAATGACATCATTTATGACATGGTCAGTGACATCACTGATGACATCACTGATGACATCTCAAATGACATCACTGATAAAATCACTGATAACATCTCATTTGTCATTACTGATCACATCACTGATGATATCATTCATGTGATAATACGATCAACCTCTTCAGACTCTAATATAACCTTAGATACAATCAGTGTAAACAGACTCTCACAGACTGTCACTCATCCATGGAGTTACTCACACACCTAGTCAGTCATGCAAAGAATCAATCACACCTCCATTTCCTCAACTATACAGTTATACACACCTTACTTAATCAAACATATACTAACACATATTTACTCTCTTACACAATCCCTGATACAAGTTCACAATGATCCATACAGCCACTCACACATTCACTGGCTCTTATGCACAGTTATTTATATATGTCAACTCTTACATGTATTGTGTTTTACATATGTACTTACTTTGACATGTAGCACTGATAAATCCAATTACTCACCAATGCACTCATGCTGATAGTCAACAGCCCATACAGCTGTTTTCACATGCACTTTTGAACCCATACATCTACTGAATCAACTGCTCACACATCGATGCACAGAGTCACACACCTCCCAGCCACCCCCACTCACACACTCACTCTCCCATACAAATATTTGGGCAACCAATCAATAACCCATATAGTTACTCATATAGCTACTGATCAACACATGCAGCAGTTTACAGAACTACAGTAATAATGACGCACAAATTAAGACAGTTTAGTCACTAACCCATGCACTCAGTGAGACACATTTAATCACTCACTCATACAGTCAGTCATGCACCTACTAAATCCTTCATCCAAACACTTATACATCCACTCATTCTTCAATATGTAAGACATATTTTAACTTTACAGAAACATACAGTCACTGGATGTTGTCATTTGAGATGTCATCAGTGATGTCATTTGAGATGTCATCAGTGATGTCATCAGTGATGTCACTGACCATGTCATGAATGATGTAATATGTGACATCATCAGCAGTGGGTTGCGGGTGCGCGATATATAGTTATTGCATCTAACTATATATGCGAATTTCTATGGTTTTGTGCAAGTATATTAAGGTTTTGTAAATGCTAATCCCTAACTATATATGGCCTAAAACCTATGGTTTTTTCTGTGAATATACATATATATAGTTTCATCACTTTATCATGCATTTTGGTAATACACATTTAATTTTAATTTACTGGTTCAGCTTCCTAATTGCTTAAAATTGTTACTGAGAGAGAACCAGTCATAATCTTGAGGTACAAGGAACAAGCATGTTCCTTTCTGATGAACTCAATGAATTTCATTTCTTTGCATACAGATTTTTTTTTTAAAGTTAGTTGCTTGTTAGACTACCTAGCAAGAAAGACTAGTCTCATTGCAATCATACTTTTTTTTTTAAATATAGTGATATCCACTTTCCAGATCTACTGTGCCTGAGTCCAGAATTTCTATAGGCACAGATCATTAAATGTCTTTTTTAGCACCCATATTGGTTTCTATTCTCCCTGCATTTGCCAAATTAACATTTTACATTCCGTCCTTGACATGTCACAATGTGTTTCTGCTCCCTATTTGTATGGTTTAACAACTTTATTGGCAATATCTCTTGAATTCCCTGATGCAAATGGAAAATAATTTGTTGATTGCACTTTTGTAGACACACCAGCCTTTTAAGTTATATTTTATAATTTCTGAATAGTGCAGTACTGTTTTCATGGCCCCACAGTTCTTTCATTTCCACTGCTTGCCTTGCAGTCGTCCACTTTTTTTTTTAATAGATGTTGTATTGCAACAGGCGGCTGTTTTATAATTAGTGTTTGTTTTTTAATACCTGTCAGTCCCTGTAGCCTAACTTGTTTAATGTTATTCACAATCATTCACAATCCAGTACTATTTAGATCTTTAGTTATTACCCTCACAAACTTGCTCACCCTTCCCTTTTCTGTGTAGTAATCTACTTGGTCTTGATTATGTACATTAGACGAAACCAGTCACTCTAAAATGTATTACAACTATCACTTTTTCTAGTCCCCCTCAGGTTCTGGACAACCACAACATGCCCTCATGAAAGAAGATGTATCGTTTTTTTAACTTTCGCCAACTGAGAGCTAATTAGTAACACAATTTGGTAATGAAGCAATACATTTCTTATTGAATGAAAGGAACAACTTTGTACCATGGAGGCATACCTTGCGTTGTTTCCTTTACTTTGTAACTTATAAAGCGGCCGAATCCCCACCATGTATCTCCGTTCTACGTAAGTAATCACTGACAAACTATCAAAGGTAAACAAATTGACCTACAAAAATATCAGAGCAAGAATATCGATATCCTATCTAAAACATGATAAGTACAAAAACTATTGGAAAAAATCTTGATGTCAAAAATATTATAAAAAAATCTTATCAATATCATAAACATAGTAACAAATATTATATAATGTTTAAAATTAATAAGTAATATATATAATTTAATAAAACATTAACTAAACATATACATATAAATATATATACTTAATCAGTTTTAATAATTCTTTTAATAACTTATAAATAATTTTAAAATATTATAAATTACAAATACATCTATGCACCTAAAATAATAACATAAATACAATTAAATTAAATATGTAAAACAAATTAAAAATTGTTTTACTTGTAAAATTTTTAGAATTTATTATATACTACATTAGCTAAAATATTACCAAAAATATTAAATTGCAGATGGAATAAAACCATTGTCCCAACTCCCAAAAAAACCAATAAGAACATTGTTTGATAGCGTAGGTATAAAAAAACTATTCCCACTCCAGAGAGTGCAACAGTAGGGAAAGTGTTGGATAGCGTAGGGGTAAAAATTACTTTTCCATCTCCAGAGAGTGCAACAGTAGGGAAAGTGTTGGATAGTGTAGAAGTTAAAAAACATACCTATCAATAAATTAATGTTTTAAAATAATTAATTATTAAATAAAAATAAATCTAAACTATTTACAAATACCAATAAATAGTTATTAAAAACATAAGTATCAATGAATAATTAACAATAAATGACTAATAAATACCAATTAATATTACATAATAACTGTTAATTACCAATTAATAACTATTGAACAATAAAATATTTTTTATAACAAAAACATATTAATTATAAAAAGTCATTACCAATTAACAAATAGTAAACAATTACATAATTTTGTATACCAAAAACATGAATTAATAAAAATGTATTTCCAATTAATAACAACGTATTAATATATTAATTTAAAAATAAATAAAACATTTTTAGTAATATTTAATTACCAAATAATTATTAAACAATAAATAAATGTTCATAACCCAAAAAGTATACTTTTAAATAATTACCAATAAACAATTAATGTTCAATAAATTATTTATCATTACCCAACCATACATTTTATAATGATTAATTAGATATCAATTACTTTACACATTATTCCCCTAAACATACATAACACACTCCAATTATAAAATAATACACTTAACATATTCATCAATTAATCAATTAATACAAATTAATTACCAATTAATAAATATTATTACATTAATAATTAAATAACAACTATAATTATCAATACCAATTAATGAAAATAAATGATTACTTAATTTTATTTAAATTACTTCCCACCCTATTCCCCTATAAACCCACAACCCGCGACAGTAATTACACACAAAAATTAACTAAAATTAATTTATAATTCCTAAAAATTAATAATTAATTTAGTATAAATAAATTACTTCCCACCCTATTCCCCTATAAACCCACACCCCGCTATGGTACTAAAATACAAGATTAACTTAAAATAACATTATTAACATATAAAAAATTGTATACATATATTTTAAAACCAGAAGAACACTTTACCAAGAAAATATATCACATAGATATATGTATAATAAAATAAATAACAATCATATAAATATCGATATTTGTAACATCGATATTAGTGACATCGATATTAGTGACATTGATATATTTGATATCGATATTACTAACTTCAATATTACTTAAATTGATATTTAAAAAATCGATATTTCTTACCTTAGCGTCGATATTCTGTCCCTCGATATTCTTAACATCGATATTCTGTCCCTTCGATATTATCACCTCAATATTATTGTAGGTCGATATTTTATTGTCGATATTTTGACTGCTCACCCTACGGTAGTGCAACGGTTAGCAAAGAGAAGAGATTTTAGAAGGGCTCAATTTGTAGGTCTCTTCAGAATACTGAAGAGTACATTTCCCCCCCACCATATTAGAATGGTGGGGGGACAGTGGCAACGGGAAGACCGTCCACCGCTTTTCCACCCAAGAAAATGGTTTCATATGGTGGCGGTGTCTGCTAGACACCGCCATCCATATCAGGATGCAGGCGGAAGAGAGCCTTCCTGTGAGGGCGTTGCTGCCCCAGAAAGGCATGCGGATTTGGAGGTTGGGGTCCCGTTGCGGGCACCAAGGATGTTGGGGCGTGGGGGGTACCTATGGTACCCCCTACATGTGCATGCATGTGCACTGCATGATGCCTGCCACATTGTGCCTGCACCTTCTTTCAAGAATTGGGGGCCCATTAGTATATTGAGCCGATCGCCAACGTCCGCATGGTGGTGGCGCTCTATCCTACATATTCCCCCACCCGTATGTAAATTTCCCCCACCACAATACCATGGCGGGGGGACCCCGGCGGATGGCAAGACCATCCGCAACAATGTTAGAAATGTGGGATGCGCCTGCCAGTGTGGCGGACGTATCGTAATGGGATGTGCGGGACCGCCGCAGGCATGTTGGGCAGTCCCATTTCCCAAGGGTATGGTGGGCGGACAAAGTCCACCCGCCATGTTAATGACCCACTTGGTGTTATTATCTTGTAAAATGTTAAATGGTGAGTATAAATTCCTTATTCATTAAAATGCATTGTACGTATATGTACAATTATCTAGTGTATATGACCTCTTGTGTACTGATGGTTTAGTGACAAAAGGGGTCATTAGGATGGAGGGCGGAATTAGTCTGCCCGCCATCCTATCGGGTATTGGGACCACCCGCCATAATGGCAGGGGTCCCGTGGGGGAAATTAGGATGTGCCCACCCCTGTTGCGGGTGCTTCCTGCATTTTTAGCATTCTGGCGGGCGGTGCTCTCAGCACCGCCAGCCACAATGCTAGAAATGCACGAGCAGTGCCTGCCGCTTTATTAATGCAAATGCAGGGGGTACCACAGGTACCCCCGTGTGAACCCCCACCTCTCCTTCACCCCAGAGTGAAGTCCCATGCCTTTCCGTGGCGGCGAAAGGCATTTGACTAAGCCCATGGTAATATGGCTGGGGGTGTATAATAGACACCGCCACCATATTAAACCTTTTCCGCCCCTGCCGCAAGGCGTCCGGGGCGGAAAAGCACGGACGGTCTTTCCGTCCGCCACATTCCCCCACCACATTAATATGGCGGGGTGTCATTTATGTGAGGATGGTGGGCGGATTGCCCCCGCCAGGCTGGCAATGGCTACCGCCAGCCTGGCCGGGGCAATCCGCCCGCCATCCTAATGGGCCCCAAAATATCAAAAATAATTATTTATATAAGTATTGACTTCCAAAAATTTTCCTTTATTAAACAAATTGTGTACCAAAATGATATTCGGACCCTAAATTGCATGTATCTAAAGAAATTCTATTATTTATTTTTTTTAACATATTTTTCAATTTAATAATACATGATAAAAAATCCTAAATATTAATATACTTCCGAACAATTTATTTTTAAATGTCATTTTTTAGAACAATGATTTAAAACTATCTGTTAAATCTATTAAAAGCATTATTACAAATCTTTGTATATTATTTGGTAGCAGTATTCATGTTTAATTTCAATATTTTATGTTTTTTTTATAATCGTTGGGCATTTTTGTGTTTATAAGGTTGAAATTCTGGTTTATTTTTAATTAGTAATTCAATATTAATTCATGTTTATCTTGAAATTCAAAAGCAAACTTGACAGAACTTATGTTTATTGTATCATTTCTTTTTTTTCCATGTTTGCTGGTTGAAATGTGAGTAGTACTTTGAATACAATCACATGCTATTCATACTGTTAAATGATATTACGGGCATTATTACAATGTCAGACAGTAAGGGGTCCATTAGGATGGCTTGTGGAAAAAGTCCGCCCGCCACCCTAACGGACATCGGGACCGCCCGCCTAAAGGGCGGGGGACCCGACATTGACATTAGGATGCGCCCGCCACCGTGGCGGGCGCATTCCTCAAATTAACATTGTGGCGGGCGGTGCTCACTGCAGCGCCCGCCACAATGTTAAAGACCAATGCACGCATTTGCATAATCGAAGCGGCAGGCACCGCGCGGTGCCTGCCGCTGCGATTATGCATATGCAGGGGGGTACCACAGGTACCCCCCATGTTCCACCCCCCTTTGGCCGTCACTCTGGGGGCCCACAGGGGCCCCCCAGAGTGAACACTGCATGCCTTTCTGTGGCGGCATTGCTGCCATGGACAGGCATTGAAAAATGCCTACTCTAATGTGGCTGGCGGTGTCTGATAGACACCGCCACCATGTTATCCCTTTTTCCGCCCCGGCCGCAAGGCGACCGGGGCGGAAAACAGGCGGGCAGTTTTTCCCACCGCAGAGGTCCCCTCCGCCATCGTAATACCGCTACCCTGGCGGAGGAAATCCGCCCGACATCCTAATGGGCCCCTATGCCTCCGAATGCAGAATTGTAGCCCGACATCGCAGCTTTACAGTGCGAATTTGGGATTATGATGTTGTCTCTTTCAGTGTAAAATGCCTGATCGTTCTGACTTACTTTCAACGTGATTAATCGGCCAGATGGCCAGTCGGAAATGCAGTCTAATCCCCTTAGGGTAGAGTTTTCATTATCAGGATTACAATGTTTGGCATCTTTTCCATTCAGGCTTTTCTGACATTGAAAGGCTTGCAGAAAGTTGCTTTTGTAGCCTATGGCAGGGCTACCTTTACTTGGATGTGTACGGTTTTTGGTCATGTGCCCCTCTTGAAATCCCTGCACTGTCTGGCTGGCACTCGATGGTCCTATTCACACATTGCCGATATTCCCACAAATTCCCATTTCTCTATGAGACATTCTGCTATGCCGTGTTTTTGAACACCGTTCAATCTACTCTATGGATGTAGGTTTTTGCATCCTCACTATGGGCCCCATTAGGTTGTCGGGTGGATCGCCACTGCCATGCGGGCGGTGGCGATCCGCCCGACATCCTTTCCCACCCGCCACTCATTTCCCCGCCATATTACTATGGAGGGGGGACCGCGGCAGACGGAAAGACCGTCCGCCGCTTTTCGGCCCGGTCAAGGAGTTGACCGAGCGGAAAAGGGTTTCGTATGGTGGCGCTGTATGTTAGACACCGACATTCATATTAGGGTGAAGGCAGGGACATGCTTGTCCATGGCGTGTGGTCCTGTTTTACGTCGGGATGGTGGGGACAAGTCCAAATGGGCCTCTATGTTATGTTATGTTATGTTATTTTTATACTTCTATAGCGCATGGCCACTCCACGGAGTATCCCGGCGCTTTATCGAAGGAAACCCAACCGAAGAAGGGCGAACATAACACTGAGAGGACGTGCAGACACAGGAAGCAGCATCAAATTAAGGGAAAAGCCATGTCTTAAGGGCCTTTCGGAAGGACAGAAGGCTAGAGGTCTGTCTCAGAGAGATTGGGAGGTCATTCCAAGCATGAGGAGCTAAGTAGCGAAAAGACCGTCCTCCTGCTCTAGCACGCTTGATAATGGGAACACTCATTTTTGATAGGGACGAAGATCTGAGAGATCTGGGGGGGTTATACCAGGACAATCGTTTGGAAATATATTTGGGGCCTATGCCATGTAAGGCCTTGAAAGTCGTGGTCAAAGTTTTAAACAGAATCCTTTTAGCAATTGGAAGCCAGTGTAGTGTTGAGAGAAGATCAGTGGCTCTGGCTTTTCTTGGAAGACCAAAGATGGCTCGGGCTGCAGAATTCTGGGTGATTTGCAGACGCCTGACCAGATATTTGGGAAGTCCCAGAAACAAAACATTAGCATAATCCAGCCCAGAGCCAATCAGAGCCTGGACAATGATTTTTCTGTGCTGGATAGAAACTAGAGGGAGGAATTTACGAAGCATCCGAAGGATGCCGAAACATTTCCCAGTAAGAGATGAAATATGCGGTCCGAAAGATAGCTCGTTGTCAATCATAACTCCCACATTTTTGGCTTTCAAAGACGAACTAGTGGGAGGAAACATATCTTGCGGCCACCAGGGTTTCCAATCAGGCTCAGAGGTACAGCCAAAGAAGAGCAACTCCGACTTGTCGGAGTTGCACTTCAGCCCATGACGTCCAAACCACTCAAAAACAGCGCTCAAACAGCCCTTGACCTGGGCACCGTCAAACAAGCCATCTTTGTTGCTTACAAAGAGGAGCTGGGTGTCATCAGCATAGGTGACAATCCGGGCGCTGAAAGACTCCGCCGTCAACGCCAGGGGGGCCATAAAGATGTTAAAAAGGAGGGGGCTCAGGATGGAACCTTGAGGAACCCCCACTTCAAGCGGTGACATTTCGGCAGAGTAAGGAGGCGCCCAGATTGTCTGCCGGCGGTCGGCTAAGAAGGATTTAAGCCAATTCCACACCGTTCCCCGCAGACCAAAGTCCCAGAGTCTGGAAAGAAGTGCGTGGGGAACGGTGTCGAAAGCCGCCGACAGGTCTAGCATAATCAGTACCACTTTTTTTCCAACATCCAACTCCTCCCTGATGGCATCTGTGACTTCAAGGAGCGCGGTCTCCGTGCTGAAATTTGCACGGAAGTCAGATTGAGTGCTATGCAACAGACCCTTTTCCTCGATGAAATTAGAAATAGATCTGTGAACAAACCTCTCAGTCACTTTCGCCAGAGCAGGGAGTAGGGAGATGGGTCTATAATTCGCATGGACTGAAGGGTCGAGCGCTGGTTTTTTAATGAGTGGCAGGATCATGGCGCTCTTCCAAGCTTTGGGAACTACCCCGGAAGAGAGCGACAGATTCAAGATGGGATTTACCAGGTCATTTAGAACAGGTGCCATATTTGCTAGACACTTGGCAGGGCAAGGATCCTGTGGAGATCCGGATTTAAGACTTGTCAAGATATCAAGAGAACTCTCGTGATCTAATGGGGGAAAATCACACAGGAAGGGACCATGGTCTGGCAAAGGGACACCCCAGACTCATCGTATGCTGCTGAAAAGTGGCCTGGAGAGATTCTTGAATAGTGGCAATTTTCTGTACAAAAAAGACAGCCAATTCCTTCAGCCAAGCTTCAGAGTGAGCATGGGTCGGAGTATAAGCAGAAGGAGAAGTGAAATCTTTTACCACCCTGAAAATTTCCTTGCAAGAATGCTCCGCTTCATTTATTCTAGATTCCAGATAGGATTTTCTACCTTCCCAAATGGATTTATGGTAGGCTCGAGTTAGCGTCTTGAAATTTAGCCTCTCAGTATGATCATAAGATCGCCTCCATGCTCTTTCTGCTTTCTTAAGATCTTGTCGTGCTTTTTTTAAATGAGGGGTAAACCAAGGGGCAGATGTTCTCCTATCGGCAGAATTTTGTTTCTTGGCCGGAACCAAGCTCTCTAGACGATCTGTGAGCCAGTTATGAAAGAGAGCAGTGTAATCCTCTACATTGTCAGAGGTGGGACAAGGGAAGTTAGTTAAAGCATTTGATAGCATCTCTCTAGTCAGAAGATGGAAAGATTTAGAGAGATGCTTTAACGACCCAACAGGTTTGGACCGTGATGAAGCCATGACAGGGATGGAAAAAGTGATGAGAAAATGATCTGACCACAAAACTGGCATGGGAGGGTCAACACAGATGGGAAGAGTAGAGAAGATCTGGTCCAACGTGTGGCCTTTATTATGAGACGGTCCGGCCACATAAGGAGATAGGCCAAGCACGGAAGTAATATCTAACAGTTTTTGAGTGTCCGGATCTGAGCTGTTGTCCATATGAATATTTAAGTCACCCAATAGAAAGCAATGATTGGACCTAAGGCATGGGGTCGATAGGGCTGCCTGCAGTTCTTCTAAAAACGGCCCCACCGAGCCTGGTGGTCTGTAAACAAGGATACCAGTACAAGCCTGGGAAGATGAGAGCTGAAGAGTGAAGCCAAGGGCTTCACTGCCCTGTATATTATCTACAGGGAACGTGCGACATGCTATTTTCTTATTAACTATGATAGCCACTCCACCACCTCTACCAGATGGCCTGTCTTTCCTATAAATATTGTAGGCGGAGGGTACGGCATTTGCCAAATCGGGGGAAGAAGATTCAGACAACCAAGTTTCCGTTAGGAATAAACAGGATACCTTAGAATCCTGTAGCATATTCCAAATGTCTAGAGCGTGGCCAGGTAGAAATCTGGTAGTTAGTAGTAAACATTGATGCTGGATGGGTGGGCTAACCTGCGTAAGTGATTTCCGATCAGGAAGGCGCCAACCACATGTGTTACACCCTTTCTTTAGAGCCCGCCCTCCTGGGAATACATGATGGCAACGACCACACGGAGGGCGGAGAGAACGAAGCTCGGGGCTGGTATACGTGAGCATACTAAGGCACATATTGCCACTAGCTCAGGTAGAGGATAAAGAAAATAGCCGTCCGGCCCCGTCCGCTTCCGTGCCGCTGACTGGCGCAGACTGGCTACTCTTTGGCGCCTCTTCGGCGCGTATACGGCGCTACCGCTGCGCGTCACCGCTGCGCTAGGTAGGGAGAGGTCTTATAGATTAGGTGAGGGTGGAGACTAGCCCGTCAACCTCCCCAAGATGGCTGGCCAGGATGGAACAGCCAGGAACCAGGAAGTGGTGTCGCTTTCAACCTCCCTCCACAACAATCAGCACAGAAGCTGTGGTGGACCAGGGAGTAGCGAGCAAAATACAAGTAAGAGCTCAGCAATTGTTTTTAAAAACACATTATCACACTCAAAAGGTATTTAAAATTTCTGTAAAACAAAGTAGAATGCTTGCAGTAGTCCTAGTGAGAGTCAAGCGCTAGCGCTACGATCTTCGTTTGGTCAATGATCGTGTGCTTGCTATGTACTCAGGCAACCAGAACTGCCGATCTACGGTTGGCCGGTTCACACACTAGGGACCCCATTAGGACTAGGGGCCTGAAATGTAAAATGGGACCACCAACCATAAGGGCAGAGGTCCCGTGGGGGCCATTAGGATGCGTCCGCCACACTGTCGGGCACATCCCGCATTTTTAACATTGCGCCGCCACAATGCTAAAAATGCAAATTGCGGGCTTCAATGCACAACGTTACAGGCACCATGCAGTGCCTGCCACGTTGTACAGTGAAGTGCACCTCCCACCCCCCGGAGTCCCTAGGGGCCAACTATGGGCCCCCACAGGACATTCCTGCATGCCTTTCTGTGGCGGCAACACCGCCACCATATGAAAACCCTTTTCCACCCGGGCAACTCCTTGAACGGGCGGAAAAGCGGCCATAGTAATATGGCGGGTGGAAATGGGTGGCGGGCTTCGAGGATGTCGTGCGGATCACCACCGACCGCATGGCAGTGGCGATCCGCCTGACATCCTAATGGGGCGCTATAGCGTTGTCAGTCAAAGGCAACTCTGACCCACATCAGAATAGGGCCATATATATTTTACGTATACTTAGTTATTTTATTGTTAAAAATAAATATTTGTGTTTAATTTTTAAGGTGCATGTTATATCTATTGTAGGTGTATGGTGTCGAATCTACATAAGATATTAATGTAATTTTTATTTTTTAAATTTTTTAAAACTTTTTTAAAATTAAGATTTAGATCTTGTTTGGTACTATTTTATAACTGTTGAATACTGTTTAAAAATGTACTAATATCAATTACTTCAAGAGTGAGATAAAAAAATTCTGTTTACTATGTAATTAATATATAGTTTCTTATATGCAGTAAGTGAGTTGTACCATTTGTTATAGGAAAGTGTGGAAATGTAATGGACTACACTAGATTTATCATAATTAAAAACAATAAAAAGAATGTACACTAATCATGGTGATCAGATTTGTTTTACTTTATATTTTGGGTGTGTTTGTTATGTTTTATCAAACGGTCTTTTTGTACATTACATTCACTTATTATAGTAAAAATCAAATTTTGTAACTAATATTATTAATTATTTACTCACACGCTCTTCCTTTGTCTGTAAAGCGCTCTGATATCTGCAAAGATCTTGTTCGCGCTATATAAAACTTTCAAAATAAATAAATAAATAAATATTCCATTCAGTTACATGTACATACGATTTTTTTTTGTGGGATGGGAATGTGTTATATGGTTTGTAGAAATGTAGGGTATAAAGTTATTTAAGTATTAACAATTTTACAAATGCCTATTTTATTGTACTTAAGTACATTTTTACAATTGTATTTTATTTTTAATTTTTATAAATGTTAAAAATATGGTACTTATTGGCGGTTTCTATTTTCAGAATTTGAATTTATATATTTTTAAAAATATCGATATGAATACATTTATATGTTTTTGAAACTTGTTATTGGTGTTCAGACATTCTATCAAGTACGAAATGTCGAACAACAAAAATATTGAGTACTAAGGGTACCTTTACGATGGCGAGTGGACTAAGTCTGCCCGCCACCGAAACAGTAAGCAGGTCGGTCCACCAGGTTTGCGGCTGTACGGCACCTGCAATTAGGATGGCGCAGCCACTGTGGCGGTGCCATCACCCATTCCCAGCATTGTGGCGGGCGGTTCTCACAGCGCCACCCGCCACAATGCTGGGAATGCATGTTGTGCATTGACATGCACAAGGTGACAGGTACCGCCCGGTGCCTGCCAGCTTGTCCATGCCAATGTAGGGGGTTATAACAAGTACCCCCCAAATGCACCCCCCAACACTCAGTGGGCCTTCTACCGGCCCCCAACATTGAAAACCGCATGCCTATCCAATCCGACGTGGTTGCGGGGGTGAAACATTGCAGGATGGCGTTTGTATTGCCCCTGCTTGGCTGGTTTTGGCGATCCGCCCAGCATACTAATGGTCCCCTAAATGTTGGTTGTAATTTTATAAATATAGGGGCTGATTACGATGGCAGAAAATCCGCAACCGCCGGCCCGGTGGTGAGGACCACAGGCCCGACAGTTGTGGATTTAAAGCCATCACCCTTAAAATTCCCAACGCCACATTAGGATGATGGCGGGAAGGGAAAAGGTATCTCAGCGGATGGAAAGACCATCCGCTGTGGTCCTGCAAGGCAGGCCTTTTCCGCCCGCCTTCAGATACAAGGGGTCTATGGAGGTGGTACCGTGCAGGTACCGCCGTGGTCATTTGGATGCCTGTCTTTTGCGGTGAAGTTCCCGCTGCAAAAAGACAGGTGGAAATGCCTTTGGGCGCCTGTTGTGGGCCCCCAGGGGGTTGGGGGGATGGGCTGCTGCATGTGGGCGGTACCTATGGTACCCCCCTACATTTGCATGTACAAGGTGGCAGGCACCACACGTTGCCTGCCATGTTGTACATGCAAGTGTAAAACATGCATTTTTACATTGTGGCGGGTGCTGCCACCCGCCACAATGTAAACATACAGGATGCACCCACATCCTAATTCGTTGTGCGGGACCACCGCACCTATGGTGGGCGGTCCCTTTTCCACCAGCGAGCCATAGTAATCGGCCCCTCTGTTTTTAAAAATATAGAAATCTTCGATATTACTTTTTTATATGTGCTATTTACATTTTTAAACTTCTAATTAGTGTTATGTGTTTTAGTATATATTTTACATGTAAATCCCTTTTTTGTATAATATTTTTTTGGGGTAGATAATTTTATTAATGCAATTTTTTGTATTTTTCTTTCGGTTTGCGTACTTGATTTAATGGTGGAATAGGGTGTGAAGTAATTTCATTATTATAATGTATGGATTATATTTTGATTTTTAATACTTTATAAATTAAGACGTCATATTGTGAATATTTTAATTATTTTTTTATTAACTACTTAGAAAATTATAGTTTGCTAATATTAATTAACTACTTGCTAATTATAATGGTCATCGTGTAATATTATATATTGGGGTGTGTGTTGCATTTTTATTGTGTAAAGGGTGTGTAGTACATTAATTTGATCTCCTTTCAATACTGTTTTTCTTAAATGAAAAATAATTTTAATTGTATTTCTTTTTATTTTAAAACTTTAAATTTAAATGTGGTTTGTGGTTTTGGTAGTCTTAAAGTTGGTTAAGATTAATGATTTTTAAGAGTTTTATTTATTACTATTTTTTAAATAATAATTATATATCCTAAAAAATAGATTTTTTTGAATTTTTCATTTAATGCTTTTATGTTAATTGTGTGTTGTTATACTTTAGGAAATATAAAAAGTAAATTTATGTAATAAATAAGCTTTAATTTGTAAATCATTTCAAAGTAAATATATGTACTTTTAAATTTTATTTTATTTACAAAAATATCACAAGGTTTGCATTATATGCTTTGCACATTATAATATTTTGTATTTACATTTCAAAGATTAAATATATTTATACTTTAATTTTTAACATATTTATATTTTTTTGTTATAAGAATATTTGGGATGTTAATACTTTGCTTATATTTATTTGAGAACTCACGGTATTGAGAATATTTATTGCTACCCCTCAGCAACCAAATACTGTTGCACTGATTGGAGTATGAATTCTAACTTTTACACCTCCACTATCCATAACGTTCACTAATGTTGCACTCACCCATGGGTGAATATTACTTTTTAGTCCTCTGTATCAAACAGTTTCACTATTGTGGCGCAAGCTGGAGTGTTAATAGTTAGTTGTATTCCTCCGGTAGCCAACACTTTCAATACTGTTACACTTATTGGAGAGTCAATATTAGAGTTTAACCCTATGATATTCAACACTTTCCCGATTGTTGCACTCACCGGAGTGTGAAGAGTTGGTTTTACCCCTGTGCTATCTAACACTATCCATGTTGTTGCACTGACTGGAGTAGTTATAGTAATTTTTATCCCTCCACTATCCAACAGTTTCCCTACTGTTGCACTCCCTGGATTGGGAATAATAATTTTTACCTGACCGCTATCCAACACTTTCCCTACTGTTGCACTCACTTTAGTGGGAACAGTACGTTTTATCCCTCTGATATCAAACACTTTCCCTACTGTTGCACTAATTGCAGTTATAATAATAATTTTTACACATCCAATATTCAACACTTTCCCTACAGTTACACACACTGGAGTGATAATAGTACATTTTACCCCTAAGCTATTCAACCTTTTTACTACTGTTGCACACATTGGAGTTGGATGAATATTTTTTGCCCGTCCGCTATCCAACACTTTCATCACACCACGTTTTCAATCACAGGAGTTTGAATGCTAATTTTTACACCTCCGCTATGCAACACTTTCACCATTCTTGCACTGACTGTAGTGTGAATACTAATGTTTAGCCCTCTAATATTCAACAATTTCCCTATTGTTTAACTTTTTGTGAATGCGAATAGTTTTTTTGTATCCACCCACTATCCAACAGTTTTCCTACTGTTGCACTGCCTGTAGAGTTAAATATAATTAGAAAGATTGTTTAAATAGATTAAGGATTTAAAAAAAAAGGTTTTTGTTAAAATGGCTTTTGTGTAACTGGAGTATTTATATATACAGTTTTTTTTTAAAAAGGAAAAATTACATGTTACGTTTGTTACAATGTATAGTCACTCACTAGTTATTTTAAAATATTATATTTGAATCATTTAATACTTATTATTTAATTTATCATATATATTTATTATATATTTCAATTTATTAAACAATATTTTGGATTTACCTGCTTGATATTTATTAGATCAACATTTATTAACAGTCTATTATGTTATTTAACCATTTTAAGCTATGTTCAATGTATTTATATTTTATGACAATATCTGGTTAATTACCAATTAGATATATATTTTTTGTTTTACAATGTATTTTATTATTTTTTATTAATTATAAGTGTATTACTCATTTAATGAATCTGAATTCAATGGTGGATGAATGTTACATATTAACATTCCGCATCACGAACATTTATATACTATTGGCCTCAAATTTGTGTGAATAGAAAGTATAAACTCATTAACAGGTCAAAAGTTTATCCTTCTCTGGCACTAACTATAGTTAATGTTTTACCCCTCCCAATCCAACACTATTGTTGCATTGAAAGGATGTGTAAGAGTTGATGTTACCCCGCAATGGAATACTTCAGATAGGGCATAATTATTATATGGGTTATAGTTGCCTTACAACGACACCTTCACTGGTTACGCGCACTGGATTATTATGCAACGCAAATGTGGGCTCAATAGTATGCCCTTTTTACTGCCACCGTGAGCCTGTCAGGGTCTGGACCAACTCCATCTGACCCTTCAGGATAGCAAAAATGATTATGATGGCTTGCGGAGAGAGGGCTGCCAGATACACTGACCTCCATGCATCCAACAGGATCAATTAGGTCATCAGAGGGATTGCAATCCCTACAACAGTGGCAGTGACTGATCGATCAACACCGGAGCGAATATAATGTCCCATACACAGAGGTAGCTGTTGACTAGCGAATGTGAGCGGTCTGCTCAATGAAGGGCTACTTCGAAGTTTTCAAAGCTTTGTCAAATTTCCTCAGGGATGTGGAAAACTTTAGCTTGCAATGTTTAATTTTCCGTAACTATCCAGCAGGGTAAAGAGTGAGAATATCGAGTAGAAAAAGTCGACTTTCAATAATATCAAGTGTAAAATATTTACATTCCTAAATATTGACTGCAGGAAAATGCTGGTCAAGAAAATCAAGGTTCATGTAAGAAATATTTTTTTTTCAATATCAAGCTTAATATTATTATTATTACTTTCACATTTAACTGTATGTGCTCATTTTTTTGTGTGTAATTATTGCTTTGGTTGATTACTATTTGTAATCAAACGATATAACTTATACAATTTAAAAAAAGAATATTTTGCATTTTATATGTGTTGCGGGTTTAAATAGGTATAAGGGGGAGGTAATTTAAATATACTAACATTAAAAATTCTTTTTAAATACATTTTATTTTTAAATTTATAGTGTTCTTTTTGGGTATTAAGTTATAATTAATTTATTTATAATTGTTTAATTTGTATTTATTACTTAACTGTTAAAAATGTTTTTTGTCTAATTTTAATAAGAGCGGGCTGTGTGTTTGCAGGGGAATATGGTGCTAATTAATTTAATTTCAAATAATTCAATACCAATTTTGAAATAGGATTGCTAATAGTGGTAATGTGTTTATTAACTTTTTTGTTATTTTGTTTTTAATAATTATTATTTAATTAGCAATTATTTTATTTGTGTCATTTTTTTAAGAGCGGGTTGAGTGTTGATAGGGGAGTAGGGTGGAAAATAATGTATTTATTAAACCAATTATTAATATTTAAAAGGTAAAAGTAATTTCATTTTATTTTACTTTCTCTAATGTATAAATTAATGTATTAATAATTAGTTATATTTGAAATGTTAATTGTTATTTAAAAATGCAAATTGTTCCATGTTTTACAAAATTGGTGGTAAAATGAATTTTTGGCATATTGTGATAGTTTTATTATTAACCAATAATTATTTAATTATTTATATATTTATTAATTAGGGGGCCATTAGGATGGCGGGAGGACTTTTTCCGCCCATCATCCCATCATGAAATGGGACCGCATGCCATAAGGGTGGGGTTTCCCGTGTGGGCCATTCGGATACGCCCGCTCCACAGTGGTGGGCGCATCCTGCATTCCTGACATTGCGGTGGGCGGTGCACTCAGCACCGTCCGCCACAATGCTAGGAAGGCATGTCCTGCACTTTCATGCACAACATGGCAGACACCGCCCGGTGCCTGCCATGTTGTGCATGGAACTGCAGTGGGGTACCATAGGTACCCCCATGTGCACCCCCCACCACCCAGAGTCCCTTGGGGCCCCCAACAGGAACCTACAAGCAATTCCTGCATGCCTTTCCGTGGTGGCAATGCCGCCATGGAAAGGCATGTTTCCGCCTCATGGTATTATGGCTGGCGGTGTCTAACAGACACTGCCACCATATTAAACTCTGCCCGGTCGACTTGTTGACTGGGCGGAAAAGCAGCGGACGGTCTTTTCCTTTGCTGCAGTCCCCCCTGCTATAGTAATATGGCAGAGGGGGAAATGGGTAGCGGGCGGGGATGGATCTCGGGAGGATCACCACCGCCATGTGGGTAGTGGCGATCCACCTGAGATCCTAATGAGCCCCTTTATATTAAAAATAAATTAAAAAAATGAAGATGTCAATGCTTAAAAATGTGTGATGTGTGAGATGTGTGGCTAACAGTTGTAAATGGTGTGAAGAAAAATTGATTACATTATATAATGATTTGTTGCTAATTTATATTAATTCATCAATGTAAAAGTATTTCTTAAAATTGTGAAAATATTTTATTATGGTAGATGGGGGTAAGTAATTCAGTTTTCAAATAATCATTATTTGTTCATAAATCGTCATTTAATTGTTGTTTCATATTTTTGTCAATTGTTTAATTATTATTTTGTTTGTGGATTTAGGTCATAAAGCGGAAACGTTTGGTTAGTACAGTAAATTTGTCCTTTCAATTGTTTTAAAAAGTATTATTATTTGTTTGATTGATATCTAATTATGTGAATTATGGAGGTTTACTTTTTTTTATTTCATTTAAATCTGTGTTGCAAATTGGCTGGTAAATGCCAGGTTGGTGTGATTAACCTGATGCAGCTCCATGTTGATTTTCAGGTCCCATTGCTGACCCTAAATCTGCCATGAGGCATGATCCACAAGAGGGGTGCAGGAGCCAAACTGCCTCAGATTAATTATCTCCGAAATCCTGTATAGAGGTTCAAACATCAGTCTCGTAGACTTAATATCATTGAATTGCTGCTATGGATGATAAACCTTAAACTGCACAGTGTTCAGAACTGATACAATGAAAGTAAGCGTTGAGTGTGAACCAGGTGTGACTTCATGCAAGTTTAAAATGTACCCTAGCAAATGCAGGTGGTTTGCTGTAGTCTGGGCGGTTCAGGACTGATATGGATGAGAACACATTCAACTAGCAATCATCAAGTTGAGGCAAGAATTGAATACTTGTCTACACAATTGTGCTGTGATCACCACTATCTCCATAGTGCATTTTGTTAAACAAACTTCCATTTCTCTATAGGAGTTTGTGAGACAGACTGTTTCATGCCTTAGCTTAAGCTCACATACATTATTGGGAGTTAGCAAACGCAGCATGTGTGGTCACATCCTAAATCAGTGTGTGGAATCACAGGCTTATGGAAGGCCGATTCACAAACTCACACGGTTTTGGTTGTAGGCAATTCAGACCAACAGTGAAATCCGGGCTCTAAGTTTGTTTTGCTCTATTTGTAAGAGAATCTGGTGGGAAGGTATTTATTTGTGTAATAAGAAATTATCAATTTTTTTTAATGTTATATTTATTAAGTAATGTTTTTTTATTTATATATTTTTGTTTAAAAATTCATCTGAATAGAGTGTTGGATTAATTTGGGATATTAATAAAACAAACATGATTATTAAACATATTAAATACGAAGTATAATTGTTTACATTACTTCTTAAAGATCTCCACTCAATTTTTAAATGAAGAATCTTACATTGTTGCCAATTAAATTGAGTTTCTAACATGTGTCAGTTTCTTTTTATTTACTCTATCAGCAATGTTGCACAGAGTAAGGATGAGTATATTATTCATTATACCCCAGTGATTCAATGTTGTTTCTACTCTATACATCCTACTTTTTGTAGTATCTGTCATGTTCACAGATGTCACTATATTTTTCTAATTATTAAGATATGTTTAAAAATTATTTTTGTATATTTAAAAATGTTGTTGTCTAAATAATATTAGTTTTAGGTGGTATTTTAGTTGCCTTAATTTTTTTTTGTCTGTATTTTTCAGTGTTAATGTTATTATGCTTGAAGATGTATTTGTTCACATAAAGTTATACTTCATTTATTTTAAATTGTGTTCTTTTTGTATTTTTTTATAAAGCATCTTAAAGTATCTAAATATGTGTGATCGTAATATTATGTCACTTATCCAAAATAATTTAAACAAGTAGATCTTTGACAAAGTGATCAACGACATGCAAGATAAGTTTAGCAATAATTTAACTCACCCCCCATCCAATACAAGGGTCTAGCCCCATTGTGATCACCATACAACAACCACTACTTCCCTCACCTAACCATCACCACCCTCTTGTGCAATGTAGTCTTGCTATCACCCGTGGCAGTACTACAACCCTGTCTGCTTTAGCCACCACCCCAAATGAATATTGGCAATATTCCAATAAGCCGTATTTACACAGTACAGAATATAAAATCTCCTACACAAGCTAACATCTCCTTGACTACTCCGATCCACAATTAGAAATGGAAAATATTTTTCAAATCTGCACGAAAGTTAACAACTCAAACGATTTTCTGACATCATGAATCAGTTTGCCATGCCAACGATGATAAACTTCCCATTTAGTACGCTTTGCTTCCACGACAATTCTCACGCCAGTCAGAAAAAAATCCAGACCACCCTCATTTCACATGGTGCAGAGATTTACACAAACTTCTATTCCTATATATGAGGTAGTGCTGCGGTCTGGTTCCAACTGCAGCACAAGCTCCCATATGGGAAATGGTCGTTTGCAATCACACCATGTGCACTCGCATCCATATAACAGTGTCGTGACCAACAAATGCCGATCAGTCCACATTGCGCTCAGGTCCACCCGACATTGTAATATTCACCTAAGTAAGAAAAATAGACTAATAGTAATCACCGATTGTTTAAATATAAGTAACATATAATTATTCAAACATACCATTTTTTGAAATAGTAAATAGAAGACATTATAATCACAAAATCAAAATAATGTTATTAAACTTAGTAGTGACAAAGAAGTTAAAAAATTCACCTCACAAAAGTATGTCTTTTTTAATATACATTTTTTTACACTTTAAGTCGAAAAATGTAATAATAAAAAATGTAGTATTGACGATAATAAACATAAAATACTGTACCTTGGTTTCTTATTTGATTTTTTAATATAATATTTAAACAACCTGTCATATATAAAATCTGAATGTCAACTATTCAGACCTATTAATGTAACAACTATATCCAAAACTTAACTATGGACATTTTTTAACCCCTTCCATGCTCATGACGAGCAGGGCTCGTCATGCAGTAGCCTCCTCCCAGGCTGATGACGAGCCCAGCTCGTCATGAATTCATTGAATTGCCCATACCCCCAGCACAGCAGGGAAATACACTCAGCAGCAATGGTGTTAATATTAGTATTTTGTAACAACATAAAATAAAAAATGTTATTACATTTTAATAAAAAACTAAAAGCAAAAACATCTTTAGCACAACAATTCAAACATTTTTTTTCCCAAAAATATAATAAAAAAATGAATAAATGTAACAACAAATTTTAATTGTAAGCAACAAATATCACTACTTCAATATAATGAAACAACATCCCACTCTGTTATTTCAACAAAATCTATATACTTGTAAAAATGTTCAATGAAATGTGTGTTCATCTTTACAGACATTGTAATAATTTATTTAATTACTACCAATGCTAATCCACTATAAATCCAACATCCCAGCACAAATGTTCTCAAATTCTATTATTAATTACTATAAGAAATGCATATATCTTATTCCACTTTTTCTAAAGCTTTGACAGTTTTTATCGACACCTATTAACGTTTAAACCCAACAGTCTGTTGCTTTAAAAAATCATTAAACATTAGAAAAACAAATAGTTGTACTATTTACATTGTTTTCAAAATCTAAATTAGAAACCCAAAAATGATATATTTTTATTAATTAAACATAAATAGGAAAACATAACAAAATTAACAGTACCTTTTTTAAAATTTAAAAATCAAAAATTAATTTTAGGATATTTTTAAAAAGACATATAACCCATAACAACTATGAGCTCATTACAATGTCAGTCGAAAATATTGCACCCAACACCGTTTCCTATTCGGTATTTTAACAACTAGTGTTTGATGTGAATCTGACAGAATACTATACTTCCAAACACTGTCTGGAAGGACTCCCATTCCCTACAATGGGAGCCTGTGTTCGCACCAACAACACAAACTCCTGCGGGGGAAATAACGTTCTGCGGAAAACCTTACACCATGCAAAGTGACCTTATAGGAGCCCCGTAAGTCAGTTCCATCAGCCTTTTTATGTGTTGGACAAAGTAAGAAAGACTGTCAGAATACAAAATCGGAATGGGTCGGTTGGAAAACATATCTGCAGAACTGCGTAGATCCCCTCCGACCAACTTGGTGTCTTCGATTGCCATTTGTGACTAATTACAAATGACCAAACAGTTACCCTTCACACCGCGATCATTGTAATTGGTCTGGCTGATTTGATCACAACTCACTCCGGCAGATGGGTTAGGACTCAGGTGATGGGAGCCCGACTAGGCCAGAGGATTTCAGACCTACATAGTAATGAGGCACTTAATTTAGATTATTTTTACATTCATATTTTATACCACAATATTTGAACATTGCGATATTGAAAACAATATATTTATATCACACAATATTTTTTCAGTAAAGTTTGTTAACATACGAATTTCAGGCTCAACTCGTATGATAAGACTGATTCACATTGACTTGCACTGTGAAGCAAATTTTGTTTGGAAAAATTGCATCCGTGCGGCCTATTGCCACTGGAAGTAAACTGATGCTGCCATGGAACTAGCCCATATTAAACTTAAAGAAAGCGGATTCTGTTGTAAGTTACATCAAAGCCCTTATATGCCATATCTGTTTCTCCTCTAGGACAACTTTTAAAATATGTAAACTGCATTCTCGACATTATAAACGTAAAAATGGTTATCTTGCAAACCATACTTAACTGATCCTATTGATTCTTGGGGAAAAATACATATAAAGGTACATGTCTTTGTATACATTCGTATAGATCTCCTTGAGTCTTGTAAATCAATTATTGAATAGTGTGTGTGTTTGCAGTTGTCTAACACTCCTTGGTCATAAGCATTAGGATACTCAACGACACTACCACGTAAAAGAAACCTTTGGATTGGTAAAGCAACCCATGCCTATTAATAAGGGAATACTAGGGCTCTTTGTTCAGGATATCTATTCTAAAAGGAAGGCGCAAGTCAATCCGTCGCCTAAGCCATGAACAAGGCAAGAAGTACACCAAGTACCCTTCTGCTGAGAGTGGCCTGGACACGGGCCAGCATGTAATTCCCAACATCTATTTGGCAAACTATTTTATAAAGAGCCTTAGTAGACATTTAGACAGACTACCCTTAACCATGTGGATAAAAAATGTTTAAAGCATTTGTGAGTACCTTGAAACGTGAAGGACTCTTCTTGGGGGCACCAGCTATTGTATCCAAACAGCATGTCAAGCGCCTAGGGGCTCTGAGGACAGTTGTAGACCACAGCTGGAGCCGCTTGGCTTGTTAACTGGCAATCCCCCTCTGAAACAACATGTAAGGGAACTGCAGGAATAAGGTTTTCCCCTCTTCAGCCACCACACATTGCATTGCCCTAAAGGTCTTGCAGATTTGATAAAAGATAAAAAATAATAAAAAATAATAAAAGATTAAAATAATAATACAAAAAAATAAGTATTAATATTTCAAAAAATATAAATTCCGTATTTTTTACAACTCTAAGATCAATGGGGCGAATTATAATGTCGGTAGGAGCGTTGGTGTCTTTAGTACTGAGATCTGTACAAGCGGTCAGCCAGATCCATATTAGGCTGCAGTAGGTTTGCTGGAATTGCAAAAAGGATAAACCGAGCAACATCTTCCAATATCCTCAAGGAGCACGATGTTCGGTCCGATTGCATTCCACCACAATGGATTACGATGCAACATTCCTCCAACCACTTATAAAAAGCTGGTAGAAAGATTTTTGTTTGGGTCACGATCAGGGGCTCTGCCACCCATACACCTACGCAATGGTAAAATCCTTCCATGGTGCACCACCTAAACATACTTGCATGCTGTGCCTTCCCTGGGCTGCAGGACTGTTTAAAAACATGCCTCTTAGGATTTAAGCTTGTGATGTGGGCCTTTACCAGGAAGCTGCACAAGCCTTTATAAAATAGAAATGTTTACAAATGACTCAAAGGCAATCAGATCACAAATTTGGTGGGTGGGACTACTGACTACCTGTCAGTCAGTCACATTCTTCCACAATGGCGGTAGGACAGTCTTCCAAGTGCAAACTAATTAGAACAAATGTTAGTTACATTAAAAAAGAAGAATACAATTAAAAAATACATTAACATAAAAAAATAATTTGTAAAAAATGAAATGACTATTAATAAATGTAATATTATAGCAACAAAGAATAGAATAACAATTCAGACCAAAACTAATATTTATAATTAAGATAATATTCTGTTTTCTTTTGATAATTGTCAGTTAAACACTATTTATAAATGATTACGTATATAAATTAAATTATAAAAATGTACTTAATTCATTTATTCATACAAATGCCACAAGTCACAGCAATGATATCAAATAAACATTATCGCAAGTGCATATTAAGCATAAATGTTTAACTTATCATTACTTATTATAGATTAACATTCTACTTAGGGGCCGATTCCGATAAGGGTCGGAAAGCACCCCGACTGAGCAGGATCAGGGCTGTTTCCTGACTGATCTGGACTCCTGTAGTCTGACCAAGCGAGTATAATGCAGCCGTATGCTGTCAGACTTGGTTCGGTCGGACTCCGATAGCAGTCAATGGGAGCCGGTCATACAACGCGTACATGGGCTCCCATTGACTGAATAGGTACATTGCGGACAAGTGCCCCCCTACAGTGGGTACACATCTCTGCCATCCACACCATACATGTCTGTGTTAGGGAGACACATGGATCTCCCCCTGTGTCCAAGTTGTAAGGCTGCGGGAAACAGGGGGTCTGAGCGGACCCCAAAAGTCCAACTCTGGGAGCTATTGCGAGCCGGAAGCTCTGACTCGATCCGGCTGTCTGAATCGAGCATCGTACTAGCTCGGTCGTGAAACGTCTCCATTGCGCGCCATGGTTAGCTTATGGCCAAGACGTAAGGGGTGGTTCAGACCCGGAAACGATTCGGACGGAGATTTTGCGTTTGTTCGCATTGTGCTTTGACATCCGGACCCGTGTACGAACCGGATGGAAATTCAGCCTCCGAATCCGATCCGCTAATGCCGAACCGGATTCGGTGCCCTTCCGACCGAGATCGGAATTGGCCCGGAATCGGACCCTAGACGTTTAAAAATATATCCAATCACAGGGTTTAAACTTACAAATCTGATCAACCAGAAATAACATATTGTATTACAGAATAAACAAAATTAATTGCCAAATTAATATTAATAAACAACTAACAATTATTTAATTACAAATATTTTACTACACATCATATAGCACTGCACAAAAGTAGCCGCTCAGCTATAACATAGGGGTCTACTAGGATGGTGGAAGGATTTCTACCGCAGGCTGGCGGTGGGAGCCGCCGGCTCGGCGGCAGCCATCCATCTGCGAATGAACCCATGAAAACCGCTGGTCGCATTACCATTGCGGTGAAGACCGCAGGGATGAGAAATCCCACCGCAACTTTTCCGTCTGTAGAAGTACTCACGCTTGCCTGCTGGGCAGAGCTGGACATCAAAAAAAGAGTCGGTGCAGAGCCAGTCTACACCTACCAAATTATGATGCCATTGAAAGGCTGGCTTTGGTTCCGGGAGCCCATTGCGGACCCCCAATAGGTTGGGGGTGTGTGGGTGCACTGGGGGGGTACCCATGGTAACCCCCCTACCCTCTACATGTCCCTGTACCAGGTGGCAGGGGCTATGCAGTGCCACACAGTGCAGGGAAATGCAAGACATGGTCTTTTGACATCGCAACGGTGCTGCTGGCAGCAACAACCGCCACAATGTTAATGGCTGTGATTGTACCACCGCAGTTAGATTTGGACGGTGGAAAATACTAATTAAACAGGCGGTTATGTCGTGGCCCTTGCGGGTGGTCTTTTCCCGCTACCATGCCGATCGTGGTGATTATCGACTGCAATCCTAATGACACCCATAGTGCTAAAATTGTAGTTACAATTGACTTACATCTTTGACAAATAAAGAAGTAATAATAACTAAAACCTAATAATTAATGATAATTCATTCATTTCCTGAACTGTCTATGCACAAACAAAACATATGATGCTCCATAATCTTACATCTGAAAAGACATCTAATTATAGAATCAACAATTATTAGTTATATTTATAAATTATTACATATTAATTGTTTCCTGATGAATTATAATGTATTTAATTACCACCATAAATGCTTATGAAAAGCAAAACACTTAGGGTAGTGTACATTTTTAAAAATACATATTTTATTAAAAAAAAAAAATAACATTTTAAAAACGATAATAAAAGAGATCCAAATTAAACAAACATCTTGGTGCCGTTTCCGATCCTGGAGGAAATATTTACGTACAATTCGTATGGTCTGCCCTTTCCGTACAAATCGCACAAATCTGTACAATTCACGTAGTACGATTCGTACTGAGCAAATACGTATGAATCTGTGTGATCCGTACAAGAAGCAAGAGAAAATCTGTGTGAACCGTACACCCACAGTCTTCCGTACGAATCGTGCAGATGCCGTATGACCCGACAAGTACAAATCCAGATCGGGGTAGGAGGACGCAATATGTACGGTCCACGTCAGGTAAGGGCGAATCGTACAGACAAACACACAATCATACACACACGGTACAGTGCGTACACCCCAAGATCATAGGGGTACGCACCGTACCCCTGCGATCATGGGGTATACTCACCGTACCCCATGATCACAGGGTGTACAGTGCGTACACCCTGCGATCATGGGGTCCGGTGCATACACCATATGATCGCAGGAGTACGGAGCGTACCCCTACGATCTTGGGGTGTATGTATCATACCCCTGCGATCATGGAGTGTACGCACCGTACCCGGGGGGCATTCCGTACCTGTTTTGAGGGGAACTCTGCATCTCCAGACGTTTTCGGCTTCCGTAGGAAAAGCGTTGTGTGGTGCATACCCGAAACGGATCGTACTTGCTGGATCGGAAAATCCCTGCTTCGAACCGTACGGATGCTGCGTACAGCGGGTTCCGGTGAATCGTGTGGAGATCGTGTTGTACGGTCTTTGTACGATTCGTACGGAGTCCGGCTCTTGGTACGAATCGTACTTGATCGTACATACGGGGATCTTGAAGGTGTACGGGAAAAACGCTCCGTACAGCTAGTCGGAGTGGTTTTTCCCGAATCGGAATCGACCCCTTTATACCCAATAAAATACGATAACATATTTAAAAAGGAAGAACCAATTTAACTAGAATATTCTTAACTGTGATATTTCTGTAAAATATATTAATACATTCTTTAATACTAACAACTGTATTACTTATATCAAAATCGATATTCTTGATTCTGATAATGTTGCGCACTTTATATCTGTGTGACAATATTTCATACACAATATTTATGGATGGCAGTATTTAATGTAACAATTTTTTTTTTGAAAAACAAGATCTACTGACTGCCCCGTTTGTCCTGAAGCATACATCTCACAAAGTCAGCGTGTTGCTATACCTTGACCTCTGTCTCCTGCAACACCACCAGGAGCCCTGGCTTATAAACAGAACACAGTACAAGGCCTCTGAGGAAAAGCATCGGTTGTGCCACTAACTGTGATGCAATTTATATGAGAATGCTGTATCAGTTTCCTCTGAACAGGTACTCTGGACAGACAGAAACTAATCCATGAGAGGAACGTTGCTGAGAAAATCAGCAGCCGTTAAGCACTGTTGGGTGAAACAATGCAAGTGGTTAAAGGGCATGATCATTTGCCTGACTCATGCACATAACACTTCACCAACACCCCGCACATATATATTACTTTTTCTCACCATGATCAATATAATCCCTTATTACAAGGAGAAATAAGAGAAAATGTTATGTTATGTTATGTTAGCTACATTTATTTTGCGCGCAGCTGCTCCAGCGAAGGAGCGTCCTGGCGCATGGAAAAGGTGAACATAACACAATGCGAGGAAAAAAGTGAGAGTCAACATAAAAAGTTTAAAACAGGTAGGTTTTCACGGCCCTGCGAAAAGCTAGTAGATCCTCTAAAAGGCGGATTTCCAAAGGAAGAGAATTCCAGAGAGCCGCAGCTCTCACACGGAAGGAGCGCCCGCCCATCCGGCTAAGCCTGAAACGCGGGGTAACCGCAAGGGATTGCCCAAGAGATCTGAGGGAGCGAGTCGGGACATAAGGGGATAGGAGGTTATTGAGGATCTCAGGTGCCGATCCTTTTAAAATTTTAAAAGCGAGGCTGAGTACCTTAAAATGGATTCGGCTTTTCACTGGTAACCAGTGTAGGGACTGCAGAGTATTGGACGTGGGACAGGACCTCGGCAGGCCCACCACTGCTCTCGCAGCCGCGTTCTGGACGCGCTGCAGGCGGACGATCTCAGCTTGGTTAGCTCCCAGCAGGAGCGAACTGGCATAGTCCAGCCGGGAGATGATCGTCGCTTGGATGACCAACTGTCTCGTCGGGGCATCGAAAAATTTAAGCACCAGCCTCAGTCCGCGCAGAACACCAAAGCAGCATGCTGCCACTCTCTTAGTGTGGGTGGTAAAACATAAGGTGTGGTCGAGCCATACTCCTAGGTTTCTGAGCTCCATCACCGGTATGGGGGCAGGCCCGAGCTCCTTTTTTTTTCTTAAAGCAAAGACAGTTAAAGAATAGATAAAGGCTGGGTGCTGATTTGATGCGCAGTTGCGTCAGGCACAGTCACATGCAATGATAACGACAATCAAATCTGCATGTGATGTGCCACTCACTGGCCAGCACAACATATTGCAGGATAACGGACATTTTTTTAACAAATGCACTTGCCTCCTTAACCCCTTGGTGGCGGGGGTAATTCCCCCATGGCATGGGGCGGGAGAGGGGACCACGGTGCTCGTGAGCTGTTCTCATGATGAGCTGGGCTCGTCACGACTCCTCCCACTAATTGATTCTCCCCACAGGCGGGGAGTCAATTACCATGGGAGTGCCAAGGCTGTTATGACGAGCCCAGCTCGTCGTGAGCACAGCTCCACCGTGCCTCATGACAAGCTGGGCTCGTCATAAGCAGGCAATGGGTTAAATATGCCGGAACATTATTCCACAAAACAGGTGATTCAATAAATTACACAGGTCATTTACAAGATGACAACTGTGCAGTTTTCCAATTGAACTCAAAAAAATCACTTAACATGATAATGCCTTTATTTAATCTAACTGATATGTGTATATCCAGCATCACAGCTCCTCTCGTGTTATTCAGTAGGGGGCTTATTTTCATTATTTTGACGACTGTCAAAATATTGATTTAAAAAATACATATGGAAATAATATAGTTATAAAAATGTTGAATGCAAAAATATTAATTACCAATACTTTAACTGATCAGTACCAAAAAATTGAGAATAAAAGTAATCAAAGTTAAAAAGAGAGTTATACAAAATATATATAATAAAATATATATATGTGTGTGTGTGTGTGTAAAATTAATTGTTAAAAAGAAATATACAAAATTAACTTAATGAAAAAGTTAAACAAACATACATAATAAATAAATATATACTTTTTTTTAATATACTTTTTTTTTAAAAAAAGATTGCTTTTATACTTTTAAAATTATTAAAAAAACATAAACACACACATATATGTGTATATCTATTTATATATATCTATTTATATATAGCAATAACCTAAAAGATAATAAAATAAAACATTTTATTAACTCCAGTCAGTGCAACAGTAGGTAAAATGTTGAATAGCGATGGAGTTAAAATTACTTTTCCCACTCCTGTGAATGTAAAAATAGTGAAAGTGTTCTAAAGCCTAGGTATAAAAATTACTGTTCCCACTCCAGTAAGTGTAACAGTAGGGAAAGCATTGGATAGCGTACAGGTAAAAAAAACAATTCACAATTCAATGAGTGCAAAATTTGGCAAAGTGATGGATATTGGAATTGAACAAATTACTTTCCCCACTACAATTAGTGCAACAGTGGTGGAAGTGTTGGATAGTGGTGGAGTAGAATTTACAATGTAACACTAGAATGAGTGCAACCGTAGTTTAAATGTTGTATAGGCTAGGGATAAAATGCACTATTCCGACTCCAATAATTGTAACAGTAGGGAAGGTGTTGTATAGCGGAGGGCTAAAAATTAATATTACAAATCCAAAGAGTGAAACAGATGGGAAAGTGTTGGATAGTGGACAGGTAAAAATGAATATTCCCACTCAAATGAATGCAAAAGATCTAAAAGTGTTTGTTAGCAGAGGAGAAAAAATTATTGTTTCAACTACAGTGAGTACAACAGTAGGGAAAGTGTTGGATAGTAGAGGGGTAAAACATACTATTCCAACTTAAATCAATTATTAGAATTAAGATTCTCGCTACAGTCAGTACAAAAATAAAAAAATTAAAAAATATTAACAACATGAAACTAAATTTAAAAAAGAGAGTATGTAAAAAATATGATACAAATTAAATTAAAAATATATTTAATATAATATATTGAAGAATAAAGATCCTAATGATAAATGCATATGACCCATAACTACAAAAATTATATTAAATGTTGTTTGTTAATTTTGGTTTCCAATTGTTTTAGAAAAAAATACATTAATTATGAACTAAATTTACTTATTTTTATTTCCTACCCTACAACACCACGAAATTCAAAACCTACATCTAAATTAAAGAAAAGATGTACTTACCAAATGCCATAGGTAATTAACAATTAAAGAAATATTATGAATTACAAAATTATTAAAGAATTATAAAAATTATGAAAATTCCCACTCTTATAAACACGAAAAATCTGAGCTAAAATTAAAATATTTAAAAAAGTAACAGAATTAAAAATAATTGTAATTATTAAAGCGAATAGTATTTAAATAGTGATTGTAAGGTAAGTAAAAGTCATATACTTCAAAACCTTTACCCCTATAAAAGTAATATGCCAACAACAAATATATAAAAACGATAGCGCAAAATAAATATCAATTAATTAATAATAAAAATAAACTAAATAATATGTTAAAAACTTACATACTTACCAAACTTGAGCCCATATAAACACCACAACCAACGCCTAAAAAAACTTACACAATTTACAAATGTAATTTGAAATTAATTAGTGAATATTCATTAAGAACTTATTATTAATGAATTAAAAATACATTGCTTCACACACTGTCCCCCTAGAAACCACACAATCATGCATCTAAAAAATGTAGACAATTACAAAAAACACTATGAAAATCTAAATTAAGTAATAATACGAAATAATACATAATCATGAATTTATAAACATTAAATTAATTCCAAAACTACTCAACTAGAAACCCACTAGGCACTATGGAAAATAAAATTGCAAAATTTATTTAAAAAACAATTCATATCTACTAAACATGTAACACATATGTTAGACAACGTAAAAAATGATTATAGAAATGGCAAAAAGATATTTTTAAAACAAGTTCATTTAAGAAAAAAAACTAATGTTTAAAATGCTATTTCTTGTTTTATAACCGATATTCTTAAAAACAATACTCTTAACATCTTGATTTCTGAGTCACGATATTTAGAAATAAATATTTCGGTGGGGCGACATTTAAAAACACATATGTCTGTCTGAAAACAACTTAATTTAACAAACCTGGCAGTGACCCGCGTCAATTAGCAAGATACGAACCAATATTGATCATAAATGCAGATATAAAGATCATGGTGAAGGTTTTGCACAATAAACTTAAGGTCTATATTACATAATTATTTAACCACCAAAGGTAGGGTTAATACATGATCACACTTCAGCGAATCATGTTAGGACAAACTCCCATCTACAGTTAGAGACGCAGAACGATGAGGATAAGAAGGTGGTTGTCTCTCTTGAAAGCAAGAAGGGGTTCAAACGTATAAAGCGAACATACCTTTATGGATGATGGAGATCATGGTCAAAAACACACGAGGGTCCCTGAAAATAAGTATTAGGGGGAGGAGGCAGAGAAAAACTATAATCAAAAACAGGAAGACCCCCCCCTAAGACTAAATCTATTAAATGGCGAACACTCTAGTCCATAACAAACATCATTGTAGTCCCACACAGAGAGTATTTATTTCAAAAACATATGTATCTATTTATTATTATTTTCCGAAGTTTTCATTTATAGGTCATACAATAATAAAGGCACAAATAAAGGAACAAACATACACAACTGAAACAAAGCAAAACAGAAAAAGAAGAAAGGCGTGTTCTTTTTCTGTTTTGCTTTGTTACAGTTGTGTATTTTTGTTTCTAATGATGTACATTTTTTTGTAAAGTGTTTGTACTTTTTTGTATATATTGCTGATTGGTATGACTGATGATGGTTTGAATGGGTGTGATTGGTGGTTACTTTGAAGATGTGAGAGGGTATGTGCCGCATACATTTTGATATGTAAATAGATTTTGTATATACATTTGTGCGTTTTTTATTGTATGACCTATAAATGAAAACTTCGGAAAATAAGAATAAATAGACATATATGTTTTTGAAATAAATACCCTCTGTGTGCGACTACAATGATGTTTGTTATGGACTAGAGTGTTCGCCATTTAATAGATTTAGTCTTAGAGGGGTCCTCCTGTTTTTGATGGAGATCATGGACCTAAGGGACGTGTGCTTTGCTTAAAGAACAGTGAATATAAAGTGCTACTACGGCCTCAGTGACCAGTGGGTGCTTCTCATCCACCTTTTTTGCTCTCCTTTGTAGCACAAGGCAGGGGCTCCCAATATTTCCGCTGTTTTTTTTTGTAATTTGCAAAAAGAAAAGGGTAAATACATCTGAGAAAAATTTAAAGCTAAATATCTAATCATCCATAGCGTGTAAAGAAAAAAAATATTACAAATAGATCAACAGAAAGAAAAGCTTACGGATAGCAAAAAATACAAGAAAATGTAAAATATTTATTAATTTATTTAAAAAAAAACACATTTAATTAAAAAAATGGTAACCACATCGTCCCTGGAACTGAAGATCAGGAAGAATTACACCAGTTGAAAATAAAATACCTCCCCCACATAAATATATTAATAACATTAGAGGACTTGTTATGGGGAACGGCACCATAGCGGAAACATGATCGTCCAACCTCCAAACGGCGGTCCCGAATGGTGTGGTGCAGTCGCATTCTCAAATTCCATGGCTTCGCTGCCATGGAAATGATGGCAAGAATTGCTTTGGTGGCCTGTTGCGAGCCCCCAAGTGTGTTGGAGGGGTGGAGGGCTGCGCCCATTGCCATCCAGAAGGTGGCAGGCACCACACCGTGCCTGCCACTTGTTCCATGGCAATGCACGACATGCCTCTTAGGCTTTGCGGCCGGGAATGCTAACAGAAGCGCACAAAGCAAAGTCAAAGATGCAGGATACGACCGCCACGGTAGTGGTCGCTACTAATTGGCAGTGTGGGACCTCCCCTAGCTGGCAGATGGTAACAACACTGCTAAGGTTGTCCGCCCACCATCCTCATGGGTCCCTTAGTGTATAATTTTCAAAAATGTATAGGTTGGCAAGGTTTTGCTTGGGGGCCGGAAGAGCGAGGACTCAAAATCCATAGCTAGGCAAAAAAAAGGGGCAGTTTTCATTTTAGAAATGTAGTGAGTCCACGTTGCGCTTTGGGCCAATTCCTGTCGCGGGCACTAGGCATAAGTAAGGTAGCATTTTTATACGGAGAATTAGGGGAAAACAGATTAGTAGAAGAACTGTTATTACTAATAACTTTCCTTGCAGTTAAGCCTTCCTAATGTAAAAAATGGGAAATAATAAGTAATTTAAAAAAATTGCATCTAAATTACATGCTTGCATGGGTAGCCACAATTTTGGAGATATGCAAAACACACTGCTTATAAACTCTATATTTTGTTTAAGAAATATATTGCTTTCCTTTGTACCTATTTTACTCTGTTTATATTTACCAAAAGAATTACGGGAAACACAGTACACAATAAAAACCCAGTGCAAGACGCAGCTCAGTTTTTGGATCTGGGTTGCTCGGGTTCTTGGTGAACCTATGAGTCCTATATATTCCAAAAAAAGAAGGATCATGCTGATCCAATGTTATATTGTTAGGCAAAATTACAAAAATTACAGGTGAAAACGTTAACATAAACTGCTATTTTTTTATACTTTACTGGAATATTTACTATAGTCAAATGTACATTTGTATAGGAACTCGTTAAAGGATTGAGACAAATGCCCCTATTACTGAATTCTAATTTTTGTCTAGTTTTTAAAAATGTATAGTTTTCTTGGATCCATTATTGTTTTGAAACCAAATCCTAACACTAACTGGAAGGAGGTTGAAAGAAAAAATAAATGCAACAATAGACTATGTCACAGTAAAAAATAAAAACTGCATAGAAAATGTTGGTTTACTGTCAAAAGTCTACTTTCCCCAGAAATCTGAGATGATGGTAATTTCATCACCACAAACACTTTGTTGATGCCATTTACGAGAAACAAATCAGACACTTTCTACTGCAGCAATTTAGAACAAGTGTTTTTAGAAAAAGGCACATTTTTGAAAATTTCTGGGTCTTTTCCAGGGGAATACACAAACCCTGGGTACCTTTAAAATCATCAGGGTGTAGGGAATAAGGGCACAAATTTAACATTAAAACCTTAAGTGGAGAATGGAGGGGGCGTGGCCTGAGGTGTCAAGATGGCAAACGCACTCTAAGAGTGCTCAGGAAACCCCATCCATCATCTGCCTCACATCCACCGCCAACAGCCGCTACTCACCTCTTCTATTTTCCCGCGGTGCATTCTGAGTTCACTGGCTCAGCTCCCGTCCCTTTCCTGGGAGGATCGGTGCTTCGGCAGCCTGGGGAGGCTCTTCGAAAGCTGGCAGACTCAGCTCCACGAAATGGCAGACCCAGAGTTGCCCCGATCCCGGGCCTGACGATATCCCTGTGCGGACCGGTCCTCCGCATATGTGTGGGGCTCCGTAGATCGGGGCTAGACTGGTCTGATAAATTGATCTGCTGGCCCCCCTGGAGTTGCTGCGGAGCACCTCAGACCTCGGCTGCCGTTGTCGAGCGGCGGCGCGGCGGTCGTCTTCAGGCCTCCCCACGTGTGTCTCTCCCCCTCTTTGCAAGCCAGTGGTGGATGCCCTCTGGACCTGGGGAGGGGTGCCGCTTATAGGCCTTCTTGGGGCCACCTGTGGAGCGGTGGGCCCGCGGCGCTGTGACCTCTGGCGGCACCTCTCCTGGTCCGGACACGTGGACCGCCCTGGGCCTGGTCATCCTGGGTCCCGCCCTACCCGCTAGCTTGTGCCGATATGGGATCAGCAGCAGCCTGACTTGGGGGCACCTGAGACTTTCAAGCAGAGTGGCTGTACTCGTGAGTGGGGCCTGGGATGGGTGTCAAGCCATCTTGTCGGGTGGCAGGGTGGAGGGGTGGCTAGGTGCCCCGCCCCACCAAACTCCATCATTCTCCTTACTCCCTCCACGGTTTGGGCCTATTCCTCCAGGTTCTCTTCACTGTCGGCCACTGGCCTGTAGTTACTGGACCGCTTGGAGTTAGGAGTTGCGTTGGGCTGTGGCCCCCCCATCTTTGCGGCCTCTGGAGGGCTCCCCCTGGTAGCCGATGCTTGGGCTGCTTTGGGCATGAACCATCACACCTCCTAACCCCACGAGGACACAACGGCTTCACTATTGCTGTCGGGCGACTGGGCCCTTGGACGGGTGAGAGCCACCAGTGAGTGCGTTGGGGAGTGGGAACCGGCCACCAAGTCGGGTGGCGGTGCAGGGGGCTACAGTTGGTGCCTCCGCCACCTCTACTGCTCCCTCGTTGCCTACTCTCCCTCCTCGTCAGAGAGTGCCTCCCTGAGAACAGCTGGGACTCTTCTGTTCCGGCTGACCGGTGTCAGCGGCAGACCCACCACAGAACTTGGCTCCTCCCTAACCCCTATTAATTTCAAGCTACCCTCTCGGGAGAGAGGCCATCTCTGCCGGACAGGGAGTCCGAGCGTGGGATTTGTCTTTGTAGATACTAATTGACCCGGCCCAGCAGCCTTCCACTGGTGTGCCCCGCGCGGACCCGGCCCTGCATCTCGCTGCTCATAGTGGGCTTGAAGGTGGACCTGGATGCCCGGACCTGACCCCCTCCTCATCTGCAGGACCGCTGTTCTCTCCCCCTGCCCGGGCCGAGGTCAGATTCCATCCTTGGAGGCAATGGGAAGGACTCGCACCTTACAGAACACTGCCCCTCCAGCCCACACCACAATGGATCAATTTACCACGTCGGACCGGGATCCTGAAGGTGGGGCATCCAAGGCCCCTGACCCCTATGTGGATGATCTCTCCACCATCCTTCAGGTGATAAGCATCTCACAGGCCTCCGTCGAGAATAAGATTGGCGAGGTTAGGGTGGATGTGGCTCTTATCCACCAAGACCTGCGCAATGCTACGGCACGAATTATGGAGGCAGAATCCCGCATTTCCACGGCGGAGGATGACATTGTCCAACTTAAGACACAGGTGGCCCGCCTCCAGACCCAGACCTCAGAGCTCCACCGACAGGTGGATGATGCCGAAAACAGGTCGAGAAGGAACAATCTGAGACTCATAGGCTTTCCCGAAGGAACGGAGCATGGTCACACGGACACGTTCGTGGAAGAATGGGTGCATTCAGGGATGCCCAAGGAGTCTTCTTCACCCTGGTTCGCCATTGAGTGGGCACATTGCTCCCTGGCCCCTAAGCCTCCACCGGGGGCTCCTGTCAGACCCATCATCCTGAGGTACAAGCACAGCGTCAAACCTATGACGAGGTGAAGCAGCAGCTCCGCAACCTGGGTCATCAATATGGTCTTCTCTTCCCGGCTCAGGGTGGTCTTTCAAGACAAGGCATTCTTGTTTGACAACCCCCAGGTGACATGGACCCGGCTCACGGAAGACCAGCCCCTCCTGAATCGGCCGACCCCCTCTCCAACCCGGCTGGCCCCCGCGCAGCCCTACCCAACCTTGCTTAAGCCCCAAAGATGCTGGACTAGGTCACGTAAGAAAAACGACCATCGGGGGAGGCATCCCGCTCACCAGGTGCACCGTCTCAGCGCCCTCCCTCACACACTTCAACTCAGAGGTCCACCACTCCTAGCCCTACTAACTCTGTGATTAACTTGAGCCATGTCCTGGACCCCTCCAAGGCCTTGCGCACCTCCCTATCTGACTCAGACCTGTCTAGGAGCTCTGCGCTTCATGGATCCGGAGATGATGGAAGAGCTTGAACTGCTGACTAAACAGGAACTCTTGCTTTGTTTCCAATATGGCACCTACACTTATGACTGTTTGCCAACCTCTATAGTAGGTGCGATCCATCTTCACCGTAACCACGGGTCGTTGAACTGTTTCCTATTCCAGTTCCTGAACTTATGTGTACTTCTCGATGCATATTAGTTTAAAAGTAATTGCAGCTGTTGATGTATGACTTATCCAGCTATATGGATAGGGGTACATCTCTGCCACGTTCATGTTCAGTTAACCATTTTAACTTAGCATTTAAGATTCACTAGTGGGTTGTTGTTTGTAAATGTTTTCCTTTTCAGGGCAACAGATGCCTTGTCTTCAGAGGTGTAGGGTGGGGGGAGTTGGGGGGCAAGGGAGAGTGGGTAGACCATTGTCTCTCGATTGTTTGTTGTTTTTAGCTGCCTATGGGCCGCTGTTCCTTGTTTTCCTTGGTAGCTACCCACGCATGTATGCTACTGACAATGACATGTGACTTACCAGAATGCACAACTTTTACCCAAAGACCCAGGCCCTTGGGAACCGGGCCATTCTGAGCTTGCATTACCTCTCCCACGCACTTTCCACCCCAATGACGTCCACCCTACATATACCCCTCAACATTCCTCTCGTGGAACGTCAACGGCCTCCTAGAAAGCTTAAAAGGCAATGCTGTCCTTTGTAGCAATCAGCAACATACACCAGATGTCTTGTTCCTACAAGAAACAAACCTTCTGGGCACCCAATGCAATTTTCTCGACCGGTATGGGTTCGACAGGGTCTATCATTCAGGTTTTACGCGGGGTTCCCGGGGGGTTGTCATGCTGCTCCGGAAGGGCCTTTCCTGGCGCAGGCCGAGACGGACTCACAAGGCCATCACGTGGCCCTGACGGGCAAGATCGAGGGAAACCCAGTTAATCTCCTGTGTACTTACATTCCCCTCACCACCATGGCCTCTGCCCTTTGCCGTCTCACACTCATGGTATCCTCCTTTACTCAGGGTCTGACGGTCATTGGAGGGGATTTCAATGCTGTTCTGCAACCCTCCAACCCTCGCACAACAAAACAGGTGCCCCTTCGGCATCCCGCCTTGCCTTCGCTAAGCGCTTGTATGACTGGTCCTCTTGTTTGGGTCTTTGCATCGCTTGGAGGGTGTGGAACCCTCGCAGAAAATAATATACTCAGAGATCAACGGCCCTCCACTCTCACTCTTGCATCGATCTGTTTCTACTACCTGCCCCAGACTGTCAACTGATGTCCGGGGCCGCTGTTTTTCCCAGAGGCATCTCGGATCACTCCCCATCTCCCTGAGTCTCGGGAACCCCCTAATAGTACCCGTACAGCATGGCAGATGAATGCCTGGTTTCTGCAGGATGCAGAATTCGCAAGCTATCGCCTGAACTTTCGCGGGCTATTATGCTGCCCTTTATGCGTCCCGACCTCCCAGGACCACCTTGGCTGACTTGCTATTTGAGACTGGGACTCACCTGCCCTGTCTCTCCCAAATGGTCTCGGAGAAGCTTGATCTCCCCCTCACCCCAGAAGAGATCCACGGGGCCATTACACTGTTGCACTCCGGCAAAACGCCCGGGCCCGACGGTTACCCGCAAGAATACTATGCAACTTACTGTGAAACACTGGTTCCATATTTAGTGGAGCTGTTCAAACATATAGTGGACAAGGGGTTCTTCCCACCAGAGACCAACATGGCCCTCCTAGCCTTTGAACGTGTCTCCGGCATCCGGCTCAAACCGGCGAAGTCCACATTGGCTCCCCTACATCCATCCGGGCGTGCTTCGACTGGCAAACAACCATCCCCCTGCGCAGGCAGTCGTTTAAGTACTTGGGGGTGTGGGTCGCACTCCTACCAAACCTCGAATGGGCCCTGAACATCAAGCATCTGGTCATTAAAGCCAAGGCGGACCTGAAGAAGTGGCAATCTCTTCACCTTAATCCCCTTGGCAGGAGCGCACTTTTTAAAATGATGGTCCTACCCCGTTTTTTATACATTCTACAGAATATCACCCTTCATCTCCCAGGAAGTTGGTTCTGAGAAATAGACAGTGCCCTTACCCGGTTTCTGTGGGGTGGCGGGAGGTCACGATTGTCTCTGGTGCAGTGCTGCATACCTTCCTAAGATGGGGGTAAACAATCTTTACATTTACTACCTGGCCACGAAGCTCATTGTGATCCATGACTGGTTCGCGGGCAACTGGTCTGACCCGGCGTACCGGGTGGGACTCCAGTCAATGGATTTCCCACAGCTCCAAGCCTACCTTTTGGGACACCTGTGCCACAGGCCCTCCCCCATCACCCGAACGGTACTTATGGCCTGGAGGACGGCCTTACGCCACACGAAATGGGACCGGAAGATCATCAGGCAGACGCCTCTGTGGAGTGGTGTTTTGCTGGAGGAGGTCTTGTCACTCCGAGACTTCCGCTGATGGGACCACATCGGGATTTTGTTGCTGGGAGATGTCTGGGTAGGGGACTACATTAGATTGTTTGCAAAACTACAACACCGCCACACCCTCCACTCCTCCCAATTTTACAAATATTTACAGCTAAGGCATGCCCTCCAAACATGCATTCCATCTCCCACCTCCCTCCTGGAATGGCCCTGCATCCCTGGACCTGATGCGTGCCCGCTGGGATGGATGGCTGGGCCCCCTAGAGGAAGTGGACTGGAAGGATGCCCTTATGGCTCTTAAGACCCTGAAGACCTCCTCCAAGCTGCGTCTAGTCCAACTTTACTACCTCCACACGGCATACCTCACCCTAGCGCGCCTATACAGTGTCCATATTTGGCCGTCCCCATCCTGCGCGCGATGCAACCACGCTCCTGCGAACTTCTACCACATGACATGGAAATGCCCTGCTCTTGCACCATTATGGGCAGGGGTAGCGCTAGAGCTTACACAGACCTTGGGATGGGAGGTTCTCCATGATTCCCTACGCCTCATCCTGAGTTTGTTAGAGGGTCTCTATGGTGTTCGGACAGATAAGCGCATCCTTGGAACGGCAGTGGCTGTGGCAAAATGCGATATAGCGGTGCTTTGGTCTCAGGCCAAGCCACCTACTAAGCGGACATGGAGACAGGGAGTGGATTGGTGTGGAACTCAGCAGGAACCACTCTTTGAGGCCCGGGCCATCCCAAGCTTTTTGGTAAGATATGGGGCAAGTGGTTCAACTTGGTGCCCTGAGGGGCGCAAATGCGTCTTGTATAAGATTGTTTGCATGCAAGTGCTTTATTCATTCCCAAAGTGTTGTAAGAGTCTCAGTCGTCCTTCTTCCAAATGTAATGTATCTCTATATCATGTCTGATTGTGCTGCCATTATTTTTTGTGATTTGTTCTCAAAAACACCAATAAACTTGAATATCCCAAAAAAACCTTATGTGGAAAAAAAGTTACAGGGGCCTAAGTGCAAACTACCACAAATAAACAAAATAAAGCTGAGCACGGGGTTGCGGGAAAGGCCCGAGCAGCAAATGCATTAAAATACAAATGCTACAATCTGTACATAGTGCTTCACGCTAGACTTATAAAGTGCTTTAAAAAACAAAAAATTCAAATGATCAAATGAATGGCAGTCTAGTTTATTAAATTAGCACAGTTGATTAAAACTAATGCAATAAAATGTCATCATAGCGCTGTTACAACGTTAATAAGCATAAACTAAGCAAACCATCAATATTTAAATTGATACACATATTAGTGACAAAGCAGTATTGTGGTTACTATTGTAATCGTGTAACTGGTTTCCAAAACCAAGGATAAAATAGTTTGGAACAGAGACGCTATGGCAAAGTGCAAATAAAGTCGGTGATGAGTTTTTGGGGAGAGGGGGGGGAAATGATAGGGTGCGGACAGAAGAGAGTGAAAGCAGACTGTCCAGGAGTCTCACATATTTTCCAAGCCATGCAAGCACTTGAATATCTGGGGAAGTAAAGCAGAGAGCAGATGCCTCCCAAGATGTACTGAATCCCCTTTTTAAATATAAGGGTTTTAAAATAAGTCTTCTGGCATCGTCATGGGCGGGATAACAAAAAAGAAGATGCAACCATGATTCAGACATGTAGTTGCATAGTTTGAAAGCCCCCTCCTTAGGTTTTTGGAGCAAATAGGTTGAAGGCAGTGGAGCGCAAAAGTAGGAGTACACAATTTATCAACAAATAGCATATTAATTGTACTTTGCTGGATTCATCTTTCTCATTGTTATAAGTATTGTGATATATATGTAGGTATAAATATATGTATAAAACATTTTGGTATTCTAACAAAAAATACTTCTTTGTCAAAATCTAAAAATTCTTTAGAAACCAAAGAATTGGTGAAAACAAACATTTTCTTTTACCGTATGCATATGCTACATACGAAAATATATTCACAATTATTGTCTTCTAATTCTCTTGACCTTTCTGCAGCTTTTGACACTGTCAATAACAACACTCTCCTCATCACTCTTCAACAGAGAATGGGCTTGGAGGGCACTGTGCTTAAATGGTTTGCTTCCTTCCTCTCTGATAGATCCCAAATGATCAAAATAGCCAACAGTCTATTATCTCCTTTGGCAGCAGGTCAAGGTGTTCCTCAAGGCTCTAGACTTGCTCCCACACTGTTCAATCTCTATTTAGAACCACTGGGAGATCTCCTAAGCAAATCTGGGGTCCACTATCATCTCTACGCAGACGACACTGAAATCTACCTCAAGGTTGCCTCCACTCACGATCTCTCCGTCCTAAGCTCTACTCTGGACTCCATTCAAAACTGGATGTGAACAGATCAAATGATTCTGAATACCCCCAAAACTGAATTCCCCCTTCACTCCTCCTCACTCTCTCCTCACCCCTTTCAATCATGGATGGATCAGATGAATCTACTTAACAATACACCCATCATTGTCGACACCGCAAATCCCTGGGTGTCATACTTGACAAAAACTCAATCTAATCTCCCACATCAACTCCACTGCAAAGTCTGCTTGATACCAACTGCGCTTTCTTTGGGGAATTTTTCGCTTATTCACGGAGCAAGACCTCAAAACCCTGGTCCAATTGCTGGTCCGCTACAGACTGGACTACTGCAATTCTCTTCTCACTGGCCTCCCCAAATCCCACCTGTCCCCCCTTAAATCTGTTCTCCATTCAGCAGCTTGCTTCATTTATGGGGCCAAAAGAAGCGACCACATCACTCTCATGCTATCCACCCTATGCTGGCTTTCCATCGAGGCATGATCTATCTTCAAGACTGCCTGTATCACACACAAAGCCTTGCACTTCTTCTCTCCTCGCTAGCTGGCGAATAAACTGAAACTCTCTGGAGGCTCTAGACCATCATGTAATGCGGAAAATGTACTTCTTGAACCTCCCACTTTCAAAGAAGGAAAGATCTATGGCCCAATCCTTTTCAGGCAATGCAGTGAGAATCTGGAACTTACTTCCGCCGCAGCTTCGGACCACCACCTCCCCCCAGGCCTTCAAAACTCCCCTCAAAGTTCTCCTCCTTCAAAGACACTTCCAAATGTAATTAACACCCACTATATTATCTGAAGGAAGACCCTCCATTATAGAGAATCCTTTTCTCCATGATTTTGGAAGTGCCTTCCCAGTGTGTTCTTGTGGTTGGAGTGTCTGCCATTCATTGCAGTATTATCCTTCTACCTGTGTTTGGTACTCTTTTATAACATGCATACGTCACTTTTCTCTTGTAACACACTGTTTGCTACCTCTTACATTTTGTTTGCTTTAGATACTTGCGCAAGTGCCACCATTGCCTACGTAACATTTGTTCTTGTGTTTGAGTGTTTGCCATATATTGCAGTATTATACCACTACTTGTACTTAGTACGCTTTTGAAAACCAGCACACGTCACTTTTTCCAGATCTAATGCACCGTTTGCTTCCTCTTGTATTTTGTTTGCTCACAATTGTCACTTTTGCCTCATGTAACTTAACGTCTGCTTTTGTAATTTGTTCACTCTAATGTTGTCCTCATGTATCAGATCTGTACCTTTTGTGAAGCCCTCTGACACCTTCGGGTAAAGTCTGCGCTATAAAATATAAACAACGCATAAAATAAATAAATAAATAAATAAATAAATATATGCCAACTTTACACATGCCATAAGAGGCATGGACATAGGACCAGGCATAAAAAAAGAAGCTTATAGCTGTATTTGTGAGCCCCGTAGGGGGAGACCAAAAATACGGGAGCGGAGCTAGTTAGCTTAAGGCTGTAATTGTAATCTCCCCTATGACAGGGGGAGACCAAACCAACGGGGAAGAGAAAGTAGTTAGCTTCAAACGGTATTTTTAATCTCCCCTCTGATGTAGGGGGAGATCAAACCGATGGGGGAGATCATCTAGTTAGAACACCGGATCTCCGAGAAACTGCCTACAGCAGCATCTAGTGGCAACTCGTGACACTGCAGCCACTAAAGACCACATAAAGGAAGCAGTCCTGGAAAAGGTTCTGCAAGCGACATGCCATCCATAGGCGGGAGATCGAGCAGAGCCCCACTCTCTCTGGGTTTTCATCTCTGGGTACAGGGGGTAGCATTCCCACCCAGTAAGTGACAGGTGCACAACAAAGAAGTGCTAAAGTCTGCAGAAAGTTGGCTGTGCCGCCACCGAGAGAATATATGCTGTCAAGACATATGAGAAAGGAGGAAATGCAGCACTGCTAGCTGCACGCTGACCTGCTGACAAATATGTCAGCTACATGAGCCATGCAGCTATACTGAGTCTAAGAAAGACAAAAATGGAACGACTTGGGCAAGCCCACACACAATGTGCCACACTGGCAGTCCATGAGTGTCTGAAGGCTGCTTCCTCACCCTTTGCAACAACTGCAGACAGAAGGAAAAGCCCTGCGGCACTGACTCCCTGCCTCAACTCTGCCTCCATGTCAGCGGGAAGACCAAGAAGGTGAGGTACAGCCAGATGAGCACAGGAAACACAAAACCTGTATCTCCACAACCACTGCAGCAAGGAAGCTGCCCTCAACCTGCACGGTGTGACTGTTGCTACTCTACTTGGTAACTTGTGCTCTACAGCTGCCTCAAGGGAACTCCAACACAAGGCCCTCCAGCGCAACTGTGAACGTCTTTCTGCCCCAAATCTCAGCACCTGGACAGAGAAAGAGCGAGAACACAGCGCCAATGAAAGTGCAGTCCACAGAACTAAGAGTGCCAAGAAGCCCAAAGCGGCCCCAGCACAGAGAAGCATCAAGTGACCAAGGGCAGCAAAACCTATTGAGGCAGCAAGCTCCAGGCGAAGCACAAGAAGGATGGGTTTAGTGTGCGCAATCCCAGTGGCTGTCTGATGCCACCACAAGAGAGGAAATTGGTCTACTTGCTCCCACCAGTGTTTGAACACAACAGCAAGCTACAACTAAGCATGGGCGAATTTTGCGAATCTGGCGTTCGCGAATTTAGCGAATTTGCGAACTCGCAATCCGCAAAATCCGCGAATTCCCGCGAATTTGCGGATTTTTTTTTTGGTGTTCGCAAGTGTTTCTGCCAGTTCGCGAGGATTTGGTACTAGTTCGCAATTGCGAACTTACTTGTCGGCTCGCAACCGTCGCGACTATGTTGTTTCTACATCTGGTTCATCATCACAGCCTCCCAGCAACCTCTGTTTCACCACTGCCACCCTCTCTTTGACCCATGCCACCCTCTGTTACATCATTGCCACCCTCTGGTTCATCATCACTGTAGAAGATGGGGGGGAAAGCAGGCACACCTGCCCTTCTTCAACTGACATGAATTAATTTGGGGTTAGTTTATTAACAACACCTTGTGAAAGTTAAAGAAATTGATGTACATAGACAGCATTCATTCCCCTCCTTCTCCCACTCCTCTCCCTGTGGGCACCATGGATACTGTAAATTATTGACCGTATCACCCTGCTAGTAAGAGCCCGTACCCCTATGCATATGTACAACCATTCTGGGCACCATGGCCTTTTTACCCATTGGAATCCCCGGCTTCCCTCCTGCGCGTATCTTGCACCCCCTCTCTCATGTATAGACCATGAAACCCTTTCCCTTTGCGCGATCCTGATGTGAAAGGCAACCCTCCTGCTTGACCCAGGCATTCCCCATTTCCTTCTCGAAGAAGCATCCTTCGCCTCAGCTGACCTAGCCCCCCCCAGCTGTATCTGACTGCCCCTGTTCTCTCATGTACAGGTCATAGGATCTCTCTCTCTCCCTCTGTGCGGCTCTGACCCTGCGCGCACCCTGGCCCCCTCCTTCTCCTCACATGAGCAAGTCATAAACCCTCTTCTTCCGCAAGGCCCTGTCCTTGAGAGTCACGGCCGCGCCTGACCAGCACCTCCTTCCCTTCCATGAATGCCCCCCTGTTGACAAGCCTTCCCTCCGCGCTCGATTGTCCACGTGGCATGAATACCACTCCTTTGATGACCCCTTCCCCCCCGAGTCCGGCTGACCACACATGTCCGAGGCCATCACCTAAGCCAGGAGATACCATTTACTGCCCTCATTGTATGAAGTCACCCCTCTTCAAAGGATCCACTATTGGTCCTAGCCACCCCACCCCCTGGGCTATGATCAGGCGTACACATCCTACGAAACACTCAGTTGCGTGATTGCCCTCCCCTCTTATCAGCAGGTCAAGGGTCCCCATTGTGAGCGTATGTGGAGTAGGATCACCACGAGGATTATAGGGATGTCTTTCTTTTGCGTCATACTGTCCTGATTGTACCATCAAATGTTTTGTAAGGTATAAAAGCAAGAGTCTCAGCTCACTTGTTAGAGCACCTCCCGAAAGACACTGTGTTTCGTGTCCGAAATGACTGGCTCTCCTCATGAGAATTAAAACTCTGTTCTTGATTCCTGCTTCCAGCGCCCGTCTCTTTATTTGGTAATTATTCAACATGGGAACTAAGAGGCGGTTTGCGCCAGCAGCCTGGGCATCGATAGAATTATGGGCTCACTTTCCACAATTGGCGTCCCAACGCGGGTTCCATCAGTGACATAGGGTTCGGTAAGAGAGATCCAGACGAAGAAGTGAACGTCTAAAATGATCGGAGTATACCTGCCTTGAGAGGGCCCTAGCCCGGCTGCCGATCGACAGAACTTCACCAATTCTGAAAGGACCTCTCTTGAGCGACCTATTGTCCTGACTGGAATCCCACAGGAATGCTACATGGAGTAAGAGAACAATCAGGCGCTGGAGGAGGAAGACGAAGAACTGTCCGTATGGTCCGGTCCGGGTAAGATTAAGTAGGGTGTTTTTACGCCTGATTGGTAGGGTGGTTCTATCCACCTGATTGATTGATTGATTGTATTGAAATCGGTATTTGTATACTGATATTGTATTGGTTGGTATTGGTTCATTTAGCTTTGAGGGCTACTTGACATATTGGTTCTCTTTTGAGAACGAGACATTCTCTGTTTGCAAACAGCGGCGAACAGGAACGTCGTCCCTCTTTGCAGATAGAGAAGGGTAGGTAATGCAGACTTTTGTCCCCGTTGTAATCCGTCATGCCTACTTTTCTCCCCACTGATTGTTTGAAGTCGATTAATAATCGATTGCTGCTCTTTGAGATCTTCCCTGTCCACAAACAGAGACGAATAGGAATATTCTGTCCCCTTTATGGATAGCGAAGGGCAGGTAATGCAGACATTTGTCCCCGTTGTAATCCGTCATGCCTGTTTTTCTCCCCATTGATTGGTTGGTTGCCTGGACATTGTTGTCCCAGGAATTGTTTCGTTTGAGGTATTTTCTATTTGCAAACAACGTGAAATAGAAATATTCTGTCTAGTCTTTGCAAGTAGAAAAGGGTAGGTTATGCCCCTTTGTGAATTCGTCAGTCCTACCCACTCCCCACTGGTTGGTTATTGGGGGGTAGCTCGCATGGTCCGCCCAGGAGACTACCCTTATGGAGGACATATGCTCTCTACTCATGGGCCATTTAGTAGAAATAGACCGACTGGTCCGTCCAGGAGGCTACCCTAGTAAGTGGAAGTACATCGCTCGGTCTGTCCAGGATGATACCCTAATGAAGGAATATATGTTCCCCTTTTGATCGATAATCTCGTTCCACCCCGGACCATTTATTGGAGGGAACTCGCCTGGTCCGTCCAGAAGTACCCCCTAGTGAAAAGGACACATAAAAAATATGAAGTGATCACCGTTCCCTACTAACAGAAAGCTTTAGCTCGAAACACGCTAAGGAAGAGAAAGAAAAATAAAAGGAAATCAGGCTAAGTCAGTAACCCCCTGATGAGCTTTTGACTTCACCAAAAATAAGAAATGTAAAATGGCGAAAAGGTTTGACAGCAAAAATAGCCACGAGGTAGCTAGGCTTCACTGCCTGTTCCTGCTCCCAACATGTCTGCCTCATTGCCCGCCACGCCCAAATAACGGTCACATGAAATAGAAACAATTCAATAGGTACCTACCCCCATTCCGGAAGCTCCCGAAGTGCAACAGGTCCGCGGTTACGCCCATCCGGAAGGCGAGGCCTCGAGGCACGAGGGACTCGCCTGGCCACGGTCAGGAGGAGATGATGTTGGGCAGGCGGTCCAAAGGATGACAAGAACCTCTCCATCTTTTCTCTTCTGCCGCCCTGCAGGCCGCGGGGAGAGAGGGGGCTGCCTTGCCTCGGCCACCGACCACCCCTCTCTCTCACCCGAGCCGGCTTTCGTCGAAGGCCGAAGCCAAGGCGAGAACGGCGGCAAATCAAGTAGTCCCGCCACATGCCAAATTCGCCGCATGCCATCGCCTGCATAGTTACAGGTAGTCCCGCCACATTTCAAGCTCCCTGGAGAGTTGGAGGTAGTCCCGCCACATGTCAAAAAGGGAGGGGGGGGCTGTCTTGCCTCAGCCGCCGACCACCCCCCCCCCCATCTTCAATGGCTGGCACGACCAATATCGAGGCGACGGAGCCGAGGAACGGCGCGGGGTCGCTGGAAGGGGGAGGCGGCGCGAACGACCCTCCCCCACCTCCCTCCAGGTGGAGGCTTCCAGCGACACCCCAACACTCTTTGCTTAAAGAGGGTCAACATCAAAAAGCGGTCTTCTGCCCAGGACGGGCACTCGCTCCATATCGTCTCTCCTCGACCTTGAAGATTCTATAAGAGCCGGGGGGCCCCCGAGCCCCTGCATGGGTGCCCCCGCCCCCTTCGCTGGGAACCACGACATCGGTGCTACTCCTGCCGGCACCAGCCTCGGATCGGAAATGGCTAAAATGCCGCCACGGCACAGGCTTGTTCAGTTCCGGAAGAACACCAGGATGACCCGGTAGGAAAATTGTTGCCGCCCTTCCCACTCTTTTGACTCATGGTCCATTTGTTAGACTGTTAACCACATAGCACGAGACTTTTTGAACTGCCAACGGAAAGTTCTGGGCCAACCATGCGAGACTAGAGACACTCTGACTGTGCTGGAACTTGCCTGACCCCACCCAAAATGGCGCCGACACAAAATGAGACGTTTTTAATGAACTTTGTTGCACCCTGATTACGCGAGCTTTTTGCCCCGAGATATATATATATGACATTTTGGATAATGAAAGTAGATATGAAGGATATTGAGTATGTGCTTGGACAATGAATTGACTTAGGGTGGGTACTGATTATGAGTTGGAAAATGAACTGGTGTAATTTAGGTAATGAATGAACATTGGATAATGAATTTATGAATTTATTAAAGATGAATTACTGACATGCATCATGTTTGCTCTGTAGGGGAGTTTAATACGATTTTATTGCACTGCCGCACTTTATGCAACGAACTGCCACCAGCTTTGTTCTTCCTATGTACAGTTCCAATCTGCTCCGTGGCCAGTCCACTGGGTTGTAGGCCTGTATTTATACGTCAACACTTTTTATTAAAAGTATTTTGAAAACGAAAGCATAGTTGTAGCGGTTGCATTAATGAGTTTTGAACGTATTACTACTGTGAGCAACGAAAAAGTATGATGAAGGTTAAAGGTTAAAAAGGACCCGATATTTAGCAGCCACACTATGTGTCACAGGCAGCCGGAAAAGTGCTTTAGAAGCCCTAAAGACGACACCACGGAAATGCCACCTGATCGCCACCCTTGTACCCGATCAAAAGGGGTTGCGACCAAGTAACTCATGTAGATACGTAGATCGTCGATGATTATCTGTCTGACATTTCTGGTCCGTCTGGGCTTAAACGCCGTGATGGTAGAGAAATGCACTACGTGGAAATAGGTCGAGTATGTGGTAGGTAAAAACATTTCCGGATTACTGCATGCTGATGAGGTTTGAATATTGCCCCCCCCCACCCCTTCTTTCTCCTCCCTTCTGCAGGTCACGTCGGAACCTTGGCTGATGTATGGAAGGACGATGACCGAACCGCCGATGAGAAGGGGAAGAAGGGAATATGAGTATGGTCCTTATGACAAATAAAAGTTTTTTTAAAAAAGACGTAGACTTAAATATGACTGTTCCTCCTTAGAACATAGCAACTGGGAGGATGGACTGACATAGAAACTGGACAGGTACTGAATGACGAAAATTTGACTAGAAACGACGCGTTAAATAATGTAACTGGACGTTTTGATAAGGTAGGGAAAGGACAAAGAAAAATATACGGGTAAGGGTTATCACGGCGCCACCCGTCTGGGAAGTTAGAAATGTTGCTGGTGTTCAAAATGCACTGCCCCCCCCCTTTTTCGCACTCTTATAGATGTAGCCAAGCTGTCCGACTGTTCTCCCGATCAATACCTGCCGTTGCCTCAGCCCGGAGAACTTCCCACCAAAGGAAGGAACTGAAAAATGGTTTAAAATCCAACCACGGGTAAATAACGCGACCAGGCTAATTTCTGGCCGACCAACGACTGAGGTGTAAGTATTGACAATTGGGAACGCTGGCCGACATAACTGGCGAGAAGGAAAAGGAGGGAAGGGTAGAAAGAGCTAAGCACATAGATAAATAAGATAGTAGATATACGTAGGATATAATATGAATTTTGTTGGCCATCTGTTGTTTCCTGTCCTGTCGTGAATGTCTTATATATGTGTAATGCATGTGCTGTCTTCCCTGTCTGAGTTTATGTGTGTAATGTACGGATTTATGTCTTCCCTCTGTCTGTATTTGCATGTTACCTGACCTTTGCTGTTCTGTGTTGTGAGCGCACTAAATGACCTATTTTCGTACACGTCTCTCTCTCTCTCTCTCTCTCTCTCCACCCCCTTATCTCTCTCTCTCTCTCTCTCCACCCCCTTATCTCTCTCTCTATCTCTCTCTCTCTTTACATGTTTTACGTGTACCGAATGGCTCGTTTAGACTGTGGACGACTCTCACTCTCTATGAGAGTCTCCCTATTTTCTCTCCCTCTTTTTGGTAAAATTGTGCCTCACCGGCACCAGTCTGATTTGATACTTATTGAACGCGGAGGTGTTCAGCGAAATTGACCAAAATAAAAATGATTGTAACTTGCCATATTACTACCTCTCCTTTCTACAAAAACAGATGAACTTGAATTGGCTGAGAAGGAAAGGACAGGTAAGACGGCTAAGGTCCCCCAAATCTGGCTATTCATAGGGGAACTGTATGTCAATGGCACCTTATGTCTGTTCTTCAGAGACGAACGCCAACGTCTAGATTGACACCTAATGCCCAGATTGCCCCACCCCTTCGCACCCAAGCGCAAGCGCCCGAAGCATCCCCGCCCCATTTTTGATAGACCCCAGCTGCTGTCCCGGATATAAACCTGATGATCATGAGTAGCTGTTGACCCTCGAGAAAACCTTGTTTTGCCCGACTCTCGACGGTAGCGCCCCCGCCCTGTGTGAAAAGGTTAGCCAGTCCTGAAGGGAAATGCTCCGCAAATGTTGAATATGATGTAATGCACAGTTGATGGAAATATCATTTCATCCTCACTTGAATTCTAAATGGGACGATGAATAAACCTGCCATAAACTAAGTAGGAATGCTGACACATGCACTGCTTGGTAATAGACCTCTGACTGTGACCGATGAGCATAAACTCTCAAATGCGTAGAATTGAGGGAGGGATTCATATGCGTAGATATCTTCTTCTGCCATTTTTCTAAAACGTTGTCTTGTACCTATTCAAAGATTCACGATCACCGAAGGAGATGGGTCAGATGTGACGTACAGCCTGACTGCAGATCTTGGGACACGTATGACATCGACCAGAGGTGGAGCTGCAGAGCAACAAGACACGGGACGAGACCGCAATTTCAACGTGGAAAATGAAAAATGACGGGCCGCCTTGAAGCCCTCCGACTGCTAACCCACGTGTGCCTGGAGTCTCCATCCGCCTTCTTTGGGCCCGATTGATGGGCCTGCCTGCTTGTTATCCTTTGCTCCCCTGGTCCCTTTCGTGTGTCCCAGGAACTCTGACCCAACTCCGCGCTCTCTCTCTCTCCTATCGACTATTTGAACTACATTCACCCTCTTTCCCACGTGACCTTTTTGCCAAAGGAAAAAACTGCATTCATATGGGAATAGGGTGTTGCCACAGAACTATAGGTGCCGAGCATAAGGCGCCGCCAAACGGATTGTTTAGGGAACAGGACTGTGGTCTAACAGCAGAGGACTGACCGCACCCTGCAACGCGTAAGGATAGAATCGAGCTGGACCTATAGCTCCACCGCCGGTGCTCAACAGCGCCAACGAAAGTACTCGGATTAGAGCCTACCAGTGATGGCTCGCTGATAAAAAGACACTGTGACGAAGAGATCTTGTGTATTGAACTGAATTCCGCTCTCAACTCAAAACTGTTCATCGGTCACATTTTTAAGTCAGAAAGATTTATGCTATGTAGTGCGTTTGATTGTCAGGAACACAACGAAAATGTAATTTCCTGTGTACTGCATTCTTCCCATCGCCTTAACTGTCTATGATTGTACGCCACATGTTAGTATCAACAAAATGCTGATCCATCAATGATGCCTGTCTACCTGTAAACCCGTCAGTTGCAAAAATGACTGCTGTTATGTAAAAAGGGGCGACTGTGAAAGTTAAAGAAATTGATGTACATAGACAGCATTCATTCCCCTCCTTCTCCCACTCCTCTCCCTGTGGGCACCATGGATACTGTAAATTATTGACCGTATCACCCTGCTAGTAAGAGCCCGTACCCCTATGCATATGTACAACCATTCTGGGCACCATGGCCTTTTTACCCATTGGAATCCCCGGCTTCCCTCCTGCGCGTATCTTGCACCCCCTCTCTCATGTATAGACCATGAAACCCTTTCCCTTTGCGCGATCCTGATGTGAAAGGCAACCCTCCTGCTTGACCCAGGCATTCCCCATTTCCCTCTCGAAGAAGCATCCTTCGCCTCAGCTGACCTAGCCCCCCCAGCTGTATCTGACTGCCCCTGTTCTCTCATGTACAGGTCATAGGATCTCTCTCTCTCCCTCTGTGCGGCTCTGACCCTGCGCGCACCCTGGCCCCCTCCTTCTCCTCACATGAGCAAGTCATAAACCCTCTTCTTCCGCAAGGCCCTGTCCTTGAGAGTCACGGCCGCGCCTGACCAGCACCTCCTTCCCTTCCATGAATGCCCCCCTGTTGACAAGCCTTCCCTCCGCGCTCGATTGTCCACGTGGCATGAATACCACTCCTTTGATGACCCCTTCCCCCCCGAGTCCGGCTGACCACACATGTCCGAGGCCATCACCTAAGCCAGGAGATACCATTTACTGCCCTCATTGTATGAAGTCACCCCTCTTCAAAGGATCCACTATTGGTCCTAGCCACCCCACCCCCTGGGCTATGATCAGGCGTACACATCCTACGAAACACTCAGTTGCGTGATTGCCCTCCCCTCTTATCAGCAGGTCAAGGGTCCCCATTGTGAGCGTATGTGGAGTAGGATCACCACGAGGATTATAGGGATGTCTTTCTTTTGCGTCATACTGTCCTGATTGTACCATCAAATGTTTTGTAAGGTATAAAAGCAAGAGTCTCAGCTCACTTGTTAGAGCACCTCCCGAAAGACACTGTGTTTCGTGTCCGAAATGACTGGCTCTCCTCATGAGAATTAAAACTCTGTTCTTGATTCCTGCTTCCAGCGCCCGTCTCTTTATTTGGTAATTATTCAACATGGGAACTAAGAGGCGGTTTGCGCCAGCAGCCTGGGCATCGATAGAATTATGGGCTCACTTTCCACAACCTGCCCTGCCCCAACTGACAATAATGAATTAGGGGCTAATTAATGTGTCACTGAATTTGAAGTTCCAGCCTGGCACCTGCTTGTCTGCTCCCTTAGCTGTAAATCAGGACCTTTGTGGCATACAGTTAAGGTCAGAGCAGGGTCACACACCAATAGTTGCAAACAGGCAACCGAATACTGGAGGGCCCCCTCAGGAAGCACAACAGGGAATCGTTACAAATCATGAGTTTGACCTTCTGCACCTGCTCATTTGTTTTGCTTTTGCAAAAATCGTTTTTCGGTAATTTCGCACTATTTGCGAGGCTCGGCGTCGTGCGAAACCGACCGCGGAAGCCGCCATTTCGTGCGAATGAGCTTTATATTTTTTTTGCGGCGTGTTATTTCGCGAATTTTTTTGCAGTATTCGCGAGCCGCTTGCAGCGCAACACGCAAATTTACCCCAAGGTCGAGTATGGGCGCGGCCATTTTGTTTGCGTGACGTATTTCCGTTTCCGGCCGCTATGTATAATCTCGCGAAGTAAGCGCATTGCGAGTACAAGTTTGCACGAGATCGCGAGGAAAATCGCCTGTGAACTTACTTTCGCGCTCGTGAACGGGCGGCCATCTTGTTTTTCATTCATTTCCTGTGTCTGGGCATGGTGTTTATCCTCTTGCTATCTTTGCCATCCTTTGCTTGTTTTCAGTTTTTTTTCTAACGATTTTGCTTATCTATCCCTCTCTTTTCCTAGCTGTATATTTTTGTCTTTTCTGCTATTTTTGTTTACTTTTAAACTACTTTTTTAAACTCTTTTCTTTTCTTCTTCCCTATCCTATTCTTTCTTAATTTTCTACTTCCTACCTTACCTGCCCAGACCATGGTGAAGCCAGGCGCCGTGAAGCTGCCCAGGCACTTGAGGGCCGCAGCGGAGGCGGGGAGGAGGAGTCCTTGATCCCGTGCCAGGACAGCATGCGGGCGATTGAGGGGGGAGCAGGTGTCGCGACGGGAGATCTTCAGCCCGGAGGAAGTGGGCGCGCTGGTCTACTTCGTCCAGCGCCGCCTGCCCAGGACCATCGCGGGAGGCGGCAGGATCGCGGCCGGCGGCTACAACATCCGGGAGCGCCGGAAGCGGTGGCAGAAGGTGTGCTGGGCCATGTCCCAACTCTCCGGGGTCCAGCGCACCTACAGCCAGGTCACCCACCGCTGGACGGACCTCCTGGACCGGGAGCGTGACCTGCTGGACCAGCTCGGCTTGGAGATCCCCGGGCTTGGTGAGTAGTAGTAGCTATTTCATCACTCACTACTATGTTTTCTCCTGCTCTGTGTTGTTGTATTGCAAATATTTGTTTTTTACATGGAGCAAGCCAATAATGCTGCTGACGATTACATTGTAGTTAAATTATATTTCACTGCTCTCCTTCTCAGTGGCGTTGCTACTATGCTTATTTGTTTTCTATTTTGTGGTCTCATTGGCCTGAGTAACTATTATGTATGAGTGTACTTTACAGAACTGCGTAATGCTAGACACTAGGGGGCAGATTACCTTTACAAGCCCCTTGCGCCACATTTACGTTGCCTTGCGTGACGCAACAGCGGCGTAAACGTGGCGCATCCCTGTGAGTCATTTACAGCGTGACGCATCTAGGGAGATGCGTCACGTTATAAAGCCATGGGCCTGCGCCACAATGGGTGCGTTTCTAGTACGCCGGGTGGGCGGTTCGGCGGCTGTGCGCCTCGCAAAAGTGCCTGCGTGAAATCTACAAGATTTAACGCAGGCACTTCTGCGACGCTGCTACGTCAATTCAATTCCTTATGCCTGACACAGCATGTTAAGTATTGGGTGGCCCTGAGCATTACTGGAGTTGCATTGCGTTGGCGACGTGATTCCAGCGATGCGCCGCTCTTACGTGATGAGATGCATCACGCAAGTGCCTACCCTTGCGCCACGGCGCGCCGCATTGTAAATGAGGCGCATCTGCCGTGTCGCAAGTGTAGTTTTGCATGACGCATTTGATCTGGCGCATCTCTGGAGATGCGCCAGAACGCGTAAGTAAGTATGCCCCTAATGGGCAGAATTGCAATTACCGTCGCATCACTGCAAATTAGCAGGGATGCGCCAGTAATTGTGCGGCCCGCTACCACCACCAAACATGGTGCGCCGTATTTGCAATGCGGCGCACCATGGGCCCAAAACGTCACTGAAGCTTTACTGCTGGAGTTGCGTCGCAACGATGGCGCAGCTCCAGCAATGCTCTGGGGTACCCTATCTCCCCAATGCTGGGTCAAGCCGTACGTCTGCTTCAAGCAGGTGCAGGGTTTGTGTGATGCATCATTGTCCTAAAGGTGACTGATTGAAATTTTGTAGATTTCCCTCAGCCACTTTTAGGATGTGTTCCAGCGCAGGAATGCCCTCCCTTGCGCCGGAACGATGGCGCAGGGCTTTATAACGGGATGCATCACCCAAATGCGTCACGTTGTTATAATATTATACGCCGCACCATGGCGCCTCTTTTGTTTAGCTGCTGCGTCACAAAAGTCACGCAAGAACGGAGCAAAAGAGCCGCAAGGGGCTTAAATCTGCCCCTTCCTTTGTACCCCTGACAATAAGAAAAATAGTGGCGGTGGATTGATAGTTTGACTATTTAAATGACTGCTTATGTAGCAGGCAACTGTTGTCACTGATCTGACTGAAATCACAATGGAGTTTGTCTGTCACTTTGCGTCTTGCCTGCGGACTGCTGCCTGCCAGTCCTAGGTGAACCTTTCAGTACTTTGTTTAGTGAGTTACGTGACTTCCGAAGTCGCAGGTCCGCAAATCAATGAAAACTAACCCTAATCAATATAATTTCGCGGAAATATTTTGTTATTGTTGTTTTGAAATGTTTGATTTGGTTGAAATTGACAAGCAACAATCATCCATGTTTTCTGTTCTTTCTTTGATGTTGTACGTCAGCTCCCCCCAGGGGCCAGGGGACACAGGAGCAGCAGGCGGTGGATGCTGTTGAACAGGGCCAGGATCGGGCAGGCGAGGGCTCCTTCGCTGGCCCCAGTAAGTTTTCATTTTAGACTAGTACCTATTTTTCCTAGCGTTCCTCATTTGATTTTTTCAAAATCGTCTTTGATCTTCTTGTAGACTGTATCTAAATTCTTATCATGCCTCTACTATGACTCCCTGTGGTATTACTAGATTATTCTTATTAGTCTGTCTGTGTAGCTAACTAAGATTGCACGGTTGGCGAAACTCCCATTCTAGTCAGTAATAGCTCTATCAACTTAGTGCAGTCCTCTGGGATTGTCCATTAATGTCTTTTGAAGTGTTCTATCTGCTTTGGAATGGAAATTCCCAACTATAAAATGTGAATGACCACTAAGAAAGAATAAGATACTACCTTTTGGTTTGGATAGGAGGACAATCCATACCACTACTGTTAAGGGGACAATTCTTCTGCAGAAACAACTATGGACAATAAATAGTGCATTGCTTATCAATTATAATAGGCGCTCTTAGAGTTTCCACATACCTCTGTGATAACAGACTTTGAACCCCCAATGTCCTTACTGACTGACTACATAGTGTGGCACAGTCATTTACCTCCCGAATTCATCGATGATTGATCCCCCATGATGATTATCCAACGTAGCTCAAGAGTACGGAGTCAGAGTCAAGAAGTGTCAGAGGCACGGACTCATGCTTGCAAAAATTGCAAAACCTTTCCCTCAGTCACTCTAGTCTGGACCAAAAAACACAGAGTCTATTTAAGTTTAAAAGCTTTATTAAAAGTAAACACATTTATTAAAATGAAGTCATAATAAAAAAACTAAACGTTTAATGAGAATGGAAAAGTGGTTAGTGCTGACGATTAATTGAAGACATTTCTTGTGGTCAAGCCGAGCTCTCACCTTGTTTCAACTTGATCTTGTTGTTAGAAGTCCATCTTCTGTCTGTGTGGAGAAAAATGGTGCGTGTTAAAAAGCCAGCCTTCACCAGTTGTGCCAAAAAGTGCAGCAAGACAACACCCTTCCCTGGAAAAAGGGACATTTTTTTTTACTTTAGAGTACACAGTCACAAATGACATTGTTTTCACATGTCTTCATTCCTAGACCAAATACTATTGAGTGGTTTATTCTAACATTCTTAAATGTACTTTGTAGGTGGAACATCTGGTGGCGGGGCCAACGCGGAGGTGGTGGTGCTCGACACGGAGGCGGAGGGCAATTCTTCAGGGAAGGAGGCGGCGGTTCCAGTGCCGGCTGTGAGAGTTGAGACGGTGGTGGTGGCGGGCAGAGGTAAGCTCCTATATATTCCTTACTTATTGAGATTGAAGATGTGGCCGGGAAGGAAAGAATATGAGATGCATGGCTGGGTGAATGATGAAGCAATGATTGGTGGAAGGACAATAGCCTGGGTGGGTGACACAGAAACTGTATGTGTCCATATACCTGGATCATGCTACTATCTGACTCTTAGATAGCATATGTGTATCTAGAGCAGGGGTACTCATAGTACGGCCCGCGGGCCGGTGGCGGCCCGGCAAGCCTTCCTTGGCGGTGCGCAGACCTTGCAGACAATCACTGCTCCCCCGGCCCCCACAGAGCAGAGTGGAGATGCAGGGCCACAAAGAGGTGAACTAGAACAAAGCCTCTGCTCTGTGGGGCCGGGCAAGCAGTGATTGTCAGGGTGGAGATGCAGGGGCGCTACAACAAACAAAGCTTCAATAATATGTTAATGGTCTTTTAAAGACCTGTTAAGTACTTTGGTGTGGCTGTCTGTGTGTGCGCATTGAGGAAGCTGTCTCAGCCCGGGCTGAAGGCTGACACAGACAGACACACACACAGTGAGATGACAGAGGGGGAGGGAGAGGGAGGGCAGGAGGGAGAGAGAGATAAAGAGGGAGGGCAGGAGGGAGAGCAGGAGGGAGAGAGATGTATGTAAATGCTGGGTCTGGTGGCTCAGTGGATAAAGGCATCTGCTGCAGGGACCTGTGTGCAACCTCATGGTCACAAGTTTTCGTTTTGCTTTAGCCCCGCCCCCTCTGACTCCGCCCCCACCAGTGCGGCCCTCGGCCACAAACTACACTGTAAATTTAGCCCCTGAGAGAAAGTTTGTGAGTACCCATGATCTAGAGAGAGTAGACGGTCAGTGGATGAACTAAGTGTAACTTTGAAGAGCATGTAACACTGCACCCGCACGTCCGTTCCAGTGTAGGAAAGGCAAGGAAAAGAAGTTGTAATTTTGTCCAAATACTACCATCAATAGTAGCAGTAGTTTGTATTGCAAGCACAGCATAGATCCGGTTATTACGGTGGCCACTCCCTACCTCTCTTAATAAGTTTAGTAGTACTCAGTCATTCATGTGTGGATGTAACACTGGTCACTCAATAAAAAGCAAAGCACCTAAAGTCATCCCATATGTAAGCAAAAACATCCCATGTGAAGTGATAGATAATCAGATTATTTATCTTCTTCATTTTTCCATTTCTAGTACTCATTTGCACTGCAGGGTGAAAGTTAAATTAATTAAGCAGTAGCCCTTGTAACAGAGTATTCTCAGTGCCACCCCTAATAGAAAAGTAAGAGCTTCACCACCTGCATGTACTGGACTGGTACAGTAACGCAAGTCTAGGTCACTCATCATGGCGTGCGTCTCTTTTTCTCGGGTGCAAGTTCACTGGGCTGGCATTATGCCGGCTTGCAGAAGATAACGTACCAATTTTCCTAAACAAGAGACAAGAAGAAGAATAAGACTGGTGTACTTTCATAGTCGACTCCAATGGAAGTCCATAGTACTCGTAGAATTTGTTCCTTAACCCCTTCCCTGCTAGGCCTTTTCCCCTCCTGTGCTAAGCCCTTTTTTGGCGATTTGGGGTAGTGCGCGCTTAGGCCCTTGTAACTTTTTGACCACATAAGGTATCCACGCCAAATTTGCGTCCTTTTCTTCCAACATCATGTGGATTCTAAAGGCGCCCAGGGTTTGTGGATTCCCTTGGAGGGGTCCCGGAAATTAACCAAAATATAGTGTTTTTTTTGTTTTTTTCAGAAAAATGGGGAAAACGGGCTGCAAATGAAAGCCTCTGGGTTTTTCCCTGAAAATGTTATCAAAAAAGGGTTTGTGGGGCTGAAATCAAAATTTTCTCAGCTTTTAGGAAATGACAGACTTTTGTCAGAGAACCGACATTTTTCACATAGTTTTGGCATTTTTCTGGGACATAGCCTATTTTTGCTATTTTTAGAGCTTTCCACCTCCTTCCAGTTAATGGTAGAAATGAGTTTGAAAGCAATAACGGATCCTAGAAAGCTGTACATTTTCGAAACGTAGACAAAATTCTGAATTTACAAAGGGGTCATTTGTCTAAATCCATGAAGGTTTCTTTATAGAAACTAACAGTTAAATATTGGAATAATTGAAAATTTGTTGAAAAAAATAGCCTTTTGTCTCAACGTTTTCACCTATACCTTTTTCTAATTTTGACAGCTCTTGGAAAGCAATATACTGTTACATCCGTTAGACCTTCCTGGTTGTGGGTATATATAGGACTTGTAGTTTTACCAAGAACCCGAGGAACCCAAATCCAAAAACTGAGCAGCAACTTGCAATGGTATTGGAAAATGTATACATGGAAAAATCTGTATGAAAGACACCTATGTATTTCTGAATTGTGTACAAATTATAGAGTTCAGAAACAGTATATAATTGCTAATTTTCAAAATTGGGAATACTCATACTAGCATGAGATTTATTGGTCATTTTTCAAAATTATTTTTTTTTTACACAATGTCTTTCATTGAAAGGGAGAAATGTGCGAAAGCTCAATTGGTAATAACAGTTGATTTACAAATCTGAATTACCCCAAGTCTCCCAATAAAATTGGTACCTCACTTGTGTGGGTCGGCCTTGTGCCTGCGACAGGACACGGCGCAAACTGCAACGTGGTGACACCTAAATTTTGCAGTTACAAATTGACCCTTTTTTAGCAAAGTGCCTACCTGTAGTTTTTGCACCCTAGCTCTGCCGGCACCTAGGGAAACCTAGCAAACCTATACATTTTTGAAAAGTAGACACCCAGGGGAATTCAGGACGGGGTGACTCGACTGCCTACCACCAGGTCTTGTTACCCAGAATCCCTTGCAAAGCTAAGAATTTGACAAAAAAAACACATTTTCCTCACATTTCTGTGGAGGAAAGTTCTGGAATCTGCGTGGAACAACAAATTTCCACCCACCCAGTGTTTCCCGAGGTCTCCCGAAAAAAATGGTACCTCACTTGCCTGGGTAGGCATAGTGGCTGCGACACGAAACAGCGCAAAACGCAACGTGGTTGCACCTCAATTTCCCAGTGAAATCTTGCGCTCTTTGGACAAAGAGACTACCTTTTGTTTTTGTGCCCTAGCTCTGCCAGCACCTATGGAAACCTAGCAAACCTATACATTTTTGAAAACTAGACACACAGGGGAATTCAGGATGGGGTGACTCGTCTGCCTACCCCCAGGTTTTGTTACCCGGAATCCCTTGCAAAACTAAGACTTTGACAAAAAAACGCACATTTTCCTCACATTTCTGTGGAGGAAAGTTCTGGAATCTGTGTGGATCAACAAATTTCCACCCACCCAGTGTTTCCCCAGGTCTCCCGGAAAAAATGGTACCTCACTTGCGTGGGTGGGCATAGTGGCTGCGACATGAAACAGCGCAAAACACAACATGGTCGCGCCTCAATTTCCCAGTAAAATTTTGCACTTTTTAGACAAAAAGACTACCTTTTGTTTTTGCGCCCTAGCTCTGCCAGCACCTAAGGAAACCTAGCAAACCTATACATTTTTGAAAAGTAGACACCCAGAGAAATTTAGGATGGGGTGACTCCTCTGCCTACCCTCAGGTTTTGTTACCCAGAATCCCTAGCAAAACTAAGATTTTGACAAAAAAACCACATTTCCCTAACATTTCTGTGGTGGAAAGTTCTGGAATCTGTGTGGATCAACAAATTTCCACCCACCCAGCGTTCCCCCAGGTCCCCCCCAAAAAATGGTACCTCACTTGCGTGGGTAGGCATAGTGGCTGCGACATGAAACAGCGCAAAACGCAACATGGTCGCTCCTCAATTTCCCAGTAAAATTTTGCACTTTTTGGACAAAAAGACTACCTTTTGTTTTTGCGCCCTAGCTCTGCCAGCAACTAAGGAAACCTAGCAAACCTATACCTTTTTGAAAAGTAGACACCCAGGGAAATTCAGGATGGGGTGACTCCTCTGCCTACCCTCAGGTTTTGTTACCCAGAATCCCTTGCAAAGCTAAGATTTTGACAAAAAAACACATTTTCCTAACATTTCTGTGGTGGAAAGTTCTGGAATCTGCGTGGATCAACAAATTTCCACCCACCCTGCATTCCCCCAGGTCTCCAAATGGTACCTCACTTGCGTGGGTAGGCATAGTCGCTGCGACATGAAACAGCGCAAAACACAACATGGTCGCACCTCAATTTCCCAGTAAAATTTTGCACTTTTTGGACAAAAAGACTACCTTTTGTTTTTGCGCCCTAGCTCTGCCAGCACCTAAGGAAACCTAGCAAACCTATACCTTTTTGAAAAGTAGACACCCAGGGAAATTCAGGATGGGGTGACTCCTCTGCCTACCCTCAGGTTTTGTTACCCAGAATCCCTTGCAAAGCTAAGATTTTGACCAAAAAAAACACATTTTCCTAACATTTCTGTGGTGGAAAGTTCTGGAATCTGTGTGGATCAACAAATTTCCACCCACCCAGCGTTCCCCCAGGTCCCCCCCAAAAGATGGTACCTCACTTGCGTGGGTAGGCATAGTGGCTGCGACATGAAACAGCGCAAAACGCAACATGGTTGCACCTCAATTTCCCAGTAAAATTTTGCACTTTTTGGACAAAAAGACTACCTTTTGTTTTTGCGCCCTAGCTCTGCCAGCATCTAAGGAAACCTAGCAAACCTATACATTTTTGAAAAGTAGACACCCAGGGAAATTCAGGATGGGGTGACTCCTCTGCCTACCCTCAGGTTTTGTTACCCAGAATCCCTTGCAAAGCTAAGATTTTGACAAAAAAAACAAATTTTCCTAATATTTCTGTGGTGGAAAGTTCTGGAATCTGCGTGGATCAACAAATTTCCAACCACCCAGCATTCCCCAAGGTCTCCTGGAAAAAATGGTACCTCACTTACGTGGGTAGGCATAGTGGCTGCGACATGAAACAGTGCAAAACGCAACATGGTCGCACCTCAATTTCCCAGTAAAATTTTGCACTTTTTGGACAAAAAGACTACCTTTTGTTTTTGCGCCCTAGCTCTGCCAGCACCTAAGGAAACCTAGCAAACCTATACATTTTTGAAAAGTAGACACCCAGGGGAATTCAGGATGGGGTGACTCCTCTGCCTACCCTCGGGTTTTGTTACCCAGAATCCCTTGCAAAGCTAAGATTTTGACAAAAAAAACACATTTCCCTAACATTTCTGTGGTGGAAAGTTCTGGAATCTGCGTGGATCAACAAATTTCTACCCACCCAGTTTTCCCCCAGGTCTCCCGGAAAAAATGGTACCTCACTTGCGTGGGTAGGCATAGTGGCTGCAACATGAAACAGCGCAAAACGCAACATGGTCGCACCTCAATTTCCCAGTAAAATTTTCACTTTTTGGACAAAAAGACTACCTTTTGTTTTTGCGCCCTAGCTCTGCCAGCACCTAAGGAAACCTAGCAAACCTATACCTTTTTGAAAAGTAGACACCCAGGGAAATTCAGGATGGGGTGACTCCTCTGCCTACCCTCAGGTTTTGTTACCCAGAATCCCTTACAAAGCTAAGATTTTGACAAAAAACACATTTCCCTAACATTTCTGTGGTGGAAAGTTCTGGAATCTGTGTGGATCAACACATTTCCTCCCACCCAGCGTTCCCCCAGGTCTCCCGGAAAAAATGGTACCTCACTTGCGTGGGTAGGCATAGTGGCTGCGACATGAAACAGCGCAAAACACAACATGGTCGCACCTCAATTTCCCAGTAAAATTTTGCACTTTTTAGAAAAAAAGACTACCTTTTGTTTTTGCGCCCTAGCTCTGCCAGCACCTAAGGAAACCTAGCAAACCTATACATTTTTGAAAAGTAGACACCCAGGGAAATTCAGGATCGGGTGAGTCCTCTGCCTACCCTCAGGTTTTGTTACCCAGAATCCCTAGCAAAGCTAAGATTTTGACAAAAAAAACACATTTCCCTAAAATTTCTGTGGTGGAAAGTTCTGGAATCTGCGTGGATCAACAAATTTCTACCCACCCAGCGTTCCCCCAGGTCTCCCGAAAAAAATGGTACCTCACTTGCGTGGGTAGGCATAGTGGCTGCGACATGAAACAGCGCAAAACACAACATGGTCGCACCTCAATTTCCCAGTAAAATGTTGCACTTTTTGGACAAAAAGACTACCTTTTGTTTTTGCGCCCTAGCTCTGCCAGCACCTAAGGAAACCTAGCAAACCTATACCTTTTTGAAAAGTAGACACCCAGGGAAATTCAGGATGGGGTGACTCCTCTGCCTACCCTCAGGTTTTGTTACCCAGAATCCCTTGCAAAGCTAAGATTTTGACAAAAAAAAACACATTTTCCTAACATTTCTGTGGTGGAAAGTTCTGGAATCTGCGTGGATCAACAAATTACCACACACCCAGCGTTCCCCCAGGTCTCCCAAAAAAAATGGTACCTCACTTGCGTGGGTAGGCATAGTGGCTGCGACATGAAACAGCACAAAACGCAACATGGTCGCACCTCAATTTCCCAGTAAAATTTTCACTTTTTGGACACAAAGACTACCTTTTGTTTTTGCGTCCTAGCTCTGCCAGCACCTAAGGAAACCTAGCAAACCTATACATTTTTAAAAACTAGACACACAGGGAAATTTAGGATGTGGTGACTCGTCTGCCTACCCCCAGGTTTTGTTACCCAGAATCCCTTGCAAAGCTAAGATTCTGAAAAAAAAACACGTTTCCCTAACATTTATGTGGTGGAAAGTTCTGGAATCTGCGTGGATCAACAAATTTCCACCCACCCAGCGTTCCCCCAGGTCTCCCGAAAAAAATGGTACCTCACTTGCGTGGGTAGGCATAGTGGCTGCGACATGAAACAGCGCAAATCGCAACATGGTCGCACCTCAATTTCCCAGTAAAAGTTTGCACTTTTTGGACAAAAAGACTACCTTTTGTTTTTGCGCCCTAGCTCTGCCAGCACCTAAGGAAACCTAGCAAACCTATACATTTTTTAAAAGTAGATACCCAGGGGAATTCAGGATGGGGTGACTCCTCTGCCTACCCTCAGGTTTTGTTACCCAGAATCCCTTGCAAATCTAAGATTTTGACAAAAAAAACACATTTTCCTAACATTTCTGTGGTGGAAAGTTCTGGAATCTGCGTGGATCAACAAATTTCCACCCACCCAGCGTTCCCCCAGGTCTCCCGGAAAAAATGGTACCTCACTTGCGTGGGTAGGCATAGTGGCTGCGACATGAAACAGCGCAAAACGCAACATGGTCGCACCTCAATTTCCCAGTAAAATTTTGCACTTTTTAGACAAAAAGACTACCTTTTGTTTTTGCGCCCTAGCTCTACCAGCACCTAAGGAAACCTAGCAAACCTATACCTTTTTGAAAAGTAGACACCCAGGGATATTCAGGATGGGGTGACTCTTCTGCCTACCCTCAGGTTTTGTTACCCAGAATCCCTTGCAAAGCTAAGATTTGACAACAAAAACACATTTTCCTAACATTTCTGTGGTGGAAAGTTCTGGAATCTGCGTGGATCAACAAATTACCACCCACCCAGCGTTCCCCCAGGTCTCCCGGAAAAAATGGTACCTCACTTGCGTGGGTAGGCATAGTGGCTGCGACATGAAACAGCGCAAAACACAACATGGTCGCACCTCAATTTCCCAGTAAAATTTTGCACTTTTTAGAAAAAAAGACTACCTTTTGTTTTTGCGCCCTAGCTCTGCCAGCACCTAAGGAAACCTAGCAAACCTATACATTTTTGAAAAGTAGACACCCAGGGAAATTCAGGATGGGGTGAGTCCTCTGCCTACCCTCAGGTTTTGTTACCCAGAATCCCTAGCAAAGCTAAGATTTTGACAAAAAAAACACATTTCCCTAAAATTTCTGTGGTGGAAAGTTCTGGAATCTGCGTGGATCAACAAATTTCCACCCTCCCAGCGTTCCCCCAGGTCTCCCGAAAAAAATGGTACCTCACTTGAGTGGGTAGGCATAGTGGCTGCGACATGAAACAGCACAAATCGCAACATGGTCGCACCTCAATTTCCCAGTAAAAGTTTGCACTTTTTGGACAAAAAGACTACCTTTTGTTTTTGCGCCCTAGCTCTGCCAGCACCTAAGGAAACCTAGCAAACCTATACATTTTTTAAAAGTAGATACCCAGGGGAATTCAGGATGGGGTGACTCCTCTGCCTACCCTCAGGTTTTGTTACCCAGAATCCCTTGCAAATCTAAGATTTTGACAAAAAAAACACATTTTCCTAACATTTCTGTGGTGGAAAGTTCTGGAATCTGCGTGGATCAACAAATTTCCACCCAGCCAGCGTTCCCCCAGGTCTCCCGGAAAAAATGGTACCTCACTTGCGTGGGTAGGCATAGTGGCTGCGACATGAAACAGCGCAAAACGCAACATGGTCGCACCTCAATTTCCCAGTAAAATTTTGCACTTTTTAGACAAAAAGACTACCTTTTGTTTTTGCGCCCTAGCTCTACCAGCACCTAAGGAAACCTAGCAAACCTATACCTTTTTGAAAAGTAGACACCCAGGGATATTCAGGATGGGGTGACTCTTCTGCCTACCCTCAGGTTTTGTTACCCAGAATCCCTTGCAAAGCTAAGATTTGACAACAAAAACACATTTTCCTAACATTTCTGTGGTGGAAAGTTCTGGAATCTGCGTGGATCAACAAATTACCACCCACCCAGCGTTCCCCCAGGTCTCCCGGAAAAAATGGTACCTCACTTGCGTGGGTAGGCATAGTGGCTGCGACATGAAACAGCGCAAAACACAACATGGTCGCACCTCAATTTCCCAGTAAAATTTTGCACTTTTTAGAAAAAAAGACTACCTTTTGTTTTTGCGCCCTAGCTCTGCCAGCACCTAAGGAAACCTAGCAAACCTATACATTTTTGAAAAGTAGACACCCAGGGAAATTCAGGATGGGGTGAGTCCTCTGCCTACCCTCAGGTTTTGTTACCCAGAATCCCTAGCAAAGCTAAGATTTTGACAAAAAAAAACACATTTCCCTAAAATTTCTGTGGTGGAAAGTTCTGGAATCTGCGTGGATCAACAAATTTCCACCCACCCAGCGTTCCCCCAGGTCTCCCGAAAAAAATGGTACCTCACTTGCGTGGGTAGGCATAGTGGCTGCGACATGAAACAGCGCAAATCGCAACATGGTCGCACCTCAATTTCCCAGTAAAAGTTTGCACTTTTTGGACAAAAAGACTACCTTTTGTTTTTGCGCCCTAGCTCTGCCAGCACCTAAGGAAACCTAGCAAACCTATACATTTTTAAAAACTAGACACACAGGGAAATTTAGGATGTGGTGACTCGTCTGCCTACCCCCAGGTTTTGTTACCCAGAATCCCTTGCAAAGCTAAGATTCTGAAAAAAAAACACGTTTCCCTAACATTTATGTGGTGGAAAGTTCTGGAATCTGCGTGGATCAACAAATTTCCACCCACCCAGCGTTCCCCCAGGTCTCCCGAAAAAAATGGTACCTCACTTGCGTGGGTAGGCATAGTGGCTGCGACATGAAACAGCGCAAATCGCAACATGGTCGCACCTCAATTTCCCAGTAAAAGTTTGCACTTTTTGGACAAAAAGACTACCTTTGGTTTTGCGCCCTAGCTCTGCCAGCACCTAAGGAAACCTAGCAATCCTATACATTTTTTAAAAGTAGATACCCAGGGGAATTCAGGATGGGGTGACTCCTCTGCCTACCCTCAGGTTTTGTTACCCAGAATCCCTTGCAAATCTAAGATTTTGACAAAAAAAACACATTTTCCTAACATTTCTGTGGTGGAAAGTTCTGGAATCTGCGTGGATCAACAAATTTCCACCCAGCCAGCGTTCCCCCAGGTCTCCCGGAAAAAATGGTACCTCACTTGCGTGGGTAGGCATAGTGGCTGCGACATGAAACAGCGAAAAACGCAACATGGTCGCACCTCAATTTCCCAGTAAAATTTTGCACTTTTTAGACAAAAAGACTACCTTTTGTTTTTGCGCCCTAGCTCTACCAGCACCTAAGGAAACCTAGCAAACCTATACCTTTTTGAAAAGTAGACACCCAGGGATATTCAGGATGGGGTGACTCTTCTGCCTACCCTCAGGTTTTGTTACCCAGAATCCCTTGCAAAGCTAAGATTTGACAACAAAAACACATTTTCCTAACATTTCTGTGGTGGAAAGTTCTGGAATCTGCGTGGATCAACAAATTACCACCCACCCAGCGTTCCCCCAGGTCTCCCGGAAAAAATGGTACCTCACTTGCGTGGGTAGGCATAGTGGCTGCGACATGAAACAGCGCAAAACACAACATGGTCGCACCTCAATTTCCCAGTAAAATTTTGCACTTTTTAGAAAAAAAGACTACCTTTTGTTTTTGCGCCCTAGCTCTGCCAGCACCTAAGGAAACCTAGCAAACCTATACATTTTTGAAAAGTAGACACCCAGGGAAATTCAGGATGGGGTGAGTCCTCTGCCTACCCTCAGGTTTTGTTACCCAGAATCCCTAGCAAAGCTAAGATTTTGACAAAAAAAACACACTTCCCTAAAATTTCTGTGGTGGAAAGTTCTGGAATCTGCGTGGATCAACAAATTTCCACCCACCCAGCGTTCCCCCAGGTCTCCCAAAAAAATGGTACCTCACTTGCGTGGGTAGGCATAGTGGCTGCGACATGAAACAGCGCAAATCGCAACATGGTCGCACCTCAATTTCCCAGTAAAAGTTTGCACTTTTTGGACAAAAAGACTACCTTTTGTTTTTGCGCCCTAGCTCTGCCAGCACCTAAGGAAACCTAGCAAACCTATACATTTTTTAAAAGTAGATACCCAGGGGAATTCAGGATGGGGTGACTCCTCTGCCTACCCTCAGGTTTTGTTACCCAGAATCCCTTGCAAATCTAAGATTTTGACAAAAAAAACACATTTTCCTAACATTTCTGTGGTGGAAAGTTCTGGAATTTGCGTGGATCAACAAATTTCCACCCACCCAGCGTTCCCCCAGGTCTCCCGGAAAAAATGGTACCTCACTTGCGTGGGTAGGCATAGTGGCTGCGACATGAAACAGCGCAAAACGCAACATGGTCGCACCTCAATTTCCCAGTAAAATTTTGCACTTTTTACACAAAAAGACTACCTTTTGTTTTTGCGCCCTAGCTCTACCAGCACCTAAGGAAACCTAGCAAACCTATACCTTTTTGAAAAGTAGACACCCAGGGATATTCAGGATGGGGTGACCTCCTCTGCCTACCCTCAGGTTTTGTTACCCAGAATCCCTTGCAAAGCTAAGATTTGACAACAAAAACACATTTTCCTAACATTTCTGTGGTGGAAAGTTCTGTAATCTGCGTGGATCAACAAATTACCACCCACCCAGCGTTCCCCCAGGTCTCCCGGAAAAAATGGTACCTCACTTGCGTGGGTAGGCATAGTGGCTGCGACATGAAACAGCGCAAAACACAACATGGTCGCACCTCAATTTCCCAGTAAAATTTTGCACTTTTTAGAAAAAAAGACTACCTTTTGTTTTTGCGCCCTAGCTCTGCCAGCACCTAAGGAAACCTAGCAAACCTATACATTTTTGAAAAGTAGACACCCAGGGAAATTCAGGATGGGGTGAGTCCTCTGCCTACCCTCAGGTTTTGTTACCCAGAATCCCTAGCAAAGCTAAGATTTTGACAAAAAAAACACATTTCCCTAAAATTTCTGTGGTGGAAAGTTCTGGAATCTGCGTGGATCAACAAATTTCCACCCACCCAGCGTTCCCCCAGGTCTCCCAAAAAAAATGGTACCTCACTTGCGTGGGTAGGCATAGTGGCTGCGACATGAAACAGCGCAAAACACAACATGGTCGCACCTCAATTTCCCAGTAAAATGTTGCACTTTTTGGACAAAAAGACTACCTTTTGTTTTTGCGCCCTAGCTCTGCCAGCACCTAAGGAAACCTAGCAATCCTATACATTTTTGAAAAGTAGACACCCAGGGAAATTCAGGATGGGGTGAGTCCTCTGCCTACCCTCAGGTTTTGTTACCCAGAATCCCTAGCAAAGCTAAGATTTTGACAAAAAAAACACATTTCCCTAAAATTTCTGTGGTGGAAAGTTCTGGAATCTGCGTGGATCAACAAATTTCCACCCACCCAGCGTTCCCCCAGGTCTCCCAAAAAAAATGGTACCTCACTTGCGTGGGTAGGCATAGTGGCTGCGACATGAAACAGCGCAAATCGCAACATGGTCGCACCTCAATTTCCCAGTAAAAGTTTGCACTTTTTGGACAAAAAGACTACCTTTTGTTTTTGCGCCCTAGCTCTGCCAGCACCTAAGGAAACCTAGCAAACCTATACATTTTTTAAAAGTAGATACCCAGGGGAATTCAGGATGGGGTGACTCCTCTGCCTACCCTCAGGTTTTGTTACCCAGAATCCCTTGCAAATCTAAGATTTTGACAAAAAAAACACATTTTCCTAACATTTCTGTGGTGGAAAGTTCTGGAATTTGCGTGGATCAACAAATTTCCACCCACCCAGCGTTCCCCCAGGTCTCCCGGAAAAAATGGTACCTCACTTGCGTGGGTAGGCATAGTGGCTGCGACATGAAACAGCGCAAAACGCAACATGGTCGCACCTCAATTTCCCAGTAAAATTTTGCACTTTTTACACAAAAAGACTACCTTTTGTTTTTGCGCCCTAGCTCTACCAGCACCTAAGGAAACCTAGCAAACCTATACCTTTTTGAAAAGTAGACACCCAGGGATATTCAGGATGGGGTGACCTCCTCTGCCTACCCTCAGGTTTTGTTACCCAGAATCCCTTGCAAAGCTAAGATTTGACAACAAAAACACATTTTCCTAACATTTCTGTGGTGGAAAGTTCTGTAATCTGCGTGGATCAACAAATTACCACCCACCCAGCGTTCCCCCAGGTCTCCCGGAAAAAATGGTACCTCACTTGCGTGGGTAGGCATAGTGGCTGCGACATGAAACAGCGCAAAACACAACATGGTCGCACCTCAATTTCCCAGTAAAATTTTGCACTTTTTAGAAAAAAAGACTACCTTTTGTTTTTGCGCCCTAGCTCTGACAGCACCTAAGGAAACCTAGCAAACCTATACATTTTTGAAAAGTAGACACCCAGGGAAATTCAGGATGGGGTGAGTCCTCTGCCTACCCTCAGGTTTTGTTACCCAGAATCCCTAGCAAAGCTAAGATTTTGACAAAAAAAACACATTTCCCTAAAATTTCTGTGGTGGAAAGTTCTGGAATCTGCGTGGATCAACAAATTTCCACCCACCCAGCGTTCCCCCAGGTCTCCCAAAAAAAATGGTACCTCACTTGCGTGGGTAGGCATAGTGGCTGCGACATGAAACAGCGCAAATCGCAACATGGTCGCACCTCAATTTCCCAGTAAAAGTTTGCACTTTTTGGACAAAAAGACTACCTTTTGTTTTTGCGCCCTAGCTCTGCCAGCACCTAAGGAAACCTAGCAAACCTATACATTTTTTAAAAGTAGATACCCAGGGGAATTCAGGATGGGGTGACTCCTCTGCCTACCCTCAGGTTTTGTTACCCAGAATCCCTTGCAAATCTAAGATTTTGACAAAAAAAACACATTTTCCTAACATTTCTGTGGTGGAAAGTTCTGGAATCTGCGTGGATCAACAAATTTCCACCCACCCAGCGTTCCCCCAGGTCTCCCAAAAAAAATGGTACCTCACTTGCGTGGGTAGGCATAGTGGCTGCGACATGAAACAGCGCAAATCGCAACATGGTCGCACCTCAATTTCCCAGTAAAAGTTTGCACTTTTTGGACAAAAAGACTACCTTTTGTTTTTGCGCCCTAGCTCTGCCAGCACCTAAGGAAACCTAGCAAACCTATACATTTTTTAAAAGTAGATACCCAGGGGAATTCAGGATGGGGTGACTCCTCTGCCTACCCTCAGGTTTTGTTACCCAGAATCCCTTGCAAATCTAAGATTTTGACAAAAAAAACACATTTTCCTAACATTTCTGTGGTGGAAAGTTCTGGAATTTGCGTGGATCAACAAATTTCCACCCACCCAGCGTTCCCCCAGGTCTCCCGGAAAAAATGGTACCTCACTTGCGTGGGTAGGCATAGTGGCTGCGACATGAAACAGCGCAAAACGCAACATGGTCGCACCTCAATTTCCCAGTAAAATTTTGCACTTTTTACACAAAAAGACTACCTTTTGTTTTTGCGCCCTAGCTCTACCAGCACCTAAGGAAACCTAGCAAACCTATACCTTTTTGAAAAGTAGACACCCAGGGATATTCAGGATGGGGTGACCTCCTCTGCCTACCCTCAGGTTTTGTTACCCAGAATCCCTTGCAAAGCTAAGATTTGACAACAAAAACACATTTTCCTAACATTTCTGTGGTGGAAAGTTCTGTAATCTGCGTGGATCAACAAATTACCACCCACCCAGCGTTCCCCCAGGTCTCCCGGAAAAAATGGTACCTCACTTGCGTGGGTAGGCATAGTGGCTGCGACATGAAACAGCGCAAAACACAACATGGTCGCACCTCAATTTCCCAGTAAAATTTTGCACTTTTTAGAAAAAAAGACTACCTTTTGTTTTTGCGCCCTAGCTCTGCCAGCACCTAAGGAAACCTAGCAAACCTATACATTTTTGAAAAGTAGACACCCAGGGAAATTCAGGATGGGGTGAGTCCTCTGCCTACCCTCAGGTTTTGTTACCCAGAATCCCTAGCAAAGCTAAGATTTTGACAAAAAAAACACATTTCCCTAAAATTTCTGTGGTGGAAAGTTCTGGAATCTGCGTGGATCAACAAATTTCCACCCACCCAGCGTTCCCCCAGGTCTCCCAAAAAAAATGGTACCTCACTTGCGTGGGTAGGCATAGTGGCTGCGACATGAAACAGCGCAAATCGCAACATGGTCGCACCTCAATTTCCCAGTAAAAGTTTGCACTTTTTGGACAAAAAGACTACCTTTTGTTTTTGCGCCCTAGCTCTGCCAGCACCTAAGGAAACCTAGCAAACCTATACATTTTTTAAAAGTAGATACCCAGGGGAATTCAGGATGGGGTGACTCCTCTGCCTACCCTCAGGTTTTGTTACCCAGAATCCCTTGCAAATCTAAGATTTTGACAAAAAAAACACATTTTCCTAACATTTCTGTGGTGGAAAGTTCTGGAATTTGCGTGGATCAACAAATTTCCACCCACCCAGCGTTCCCCCAGGTCTCCCGGAAAAAATGGTACCTCACTTGCGTGGGTAGGCATAGTGGCTGCGACATGAAACAGCGCAAAACGCAACATGGTCGCACCTCAATTTCCCAGTAAAATTTTGCACTTTTTACACAAAAAGACTACCTTTTGTTTTTGCGCCCTAGCTCTACCAGCACCTAAGGAAACCTAGCAAACCTATACCTTTTTGAAAAGTAGACACCCAGGGATATTCAGGATGGGGTGACCTCCTCTGCCTACCCTCAGGTTTTGTTACCCAGAATCCCTTGCAAAGCTAAGATTTGACAACAAAAACACATTTTCCTAACATTTCTGTGGTGGAAAGTTCTGTAATCTGCGTGGATCAACAAATTACCACCCACCCAGCGTTCCCCCAGGTCTCCCGGAAAAAATGGTACCTCACTTGCGTGGGTAGGCATAGTGGCTGCGACATGAAACAGCGCAAAACACAACATGGTCGCACCTCAATTTCCCAGTAAAATTTTGCACTTTTTAGAAAAAAAGACTACCTTTTGTTTTTGCGCCCTAGCTCTGCCAGCACCTAAGGAAACCTAGCAAACCTATACATTTTTGAAAAGTAGACACCCAGGGAAATTCAGGATGGGGTGAGTCCTCTGCCTACCCTCAGGTTTTGTTACCCAGAATCCCTAGCAAAGCTAAGATTTTGACAAAAAAAACACATTTCCCTAAAATTTCTGTGGTGGAAAGTTCTGGAATCTGCGTGGATCAACAAATTTCCACCCACCCAGCGTTCCCCCAGGTCTCCCAAAAAAAATGGTACCTCACTTGCGTGGGTAGGCATAGTGGCTGCGACATGAAACAGCGCAAAACACAACATGGTCGCACCTCAATTTCCCAGTAAAATGTTGCACTTTTTGGACAAAAAGACTACCTTTTGTTTTTGCGCCCTAGCTCTGCCAGCACCTAAGGAAACCTAGCAAACCTATACCTTTTTGAAAAGTAGACACCCAGGGAAATTCAGGATGGGGTGACTCCTCTGCCTACCCTCAGGTTTTGTTACCCAGAATCCCTTGCAAAGCTAAGATTTTGACAAAAAAATACACATTTTCCTAACATTTCTGTGGTGGAAAGTTCTGGAATCTGCGTGGATCAACAAATTACCACACACCCAGCGTTCCCCCAGGTCTCCCAAAAAAAATGGTACCTCACTTGCGTGGGTAGGCATAGTGGCTGCGACATGAAACAGCACAAAACGCAACATGGTCGCACCTCAATTTCCCAGTAAAATTTTCACTTTTTGGACACAAAGACTACCTTTTGTTTTTGCGTCCTAGCTCTGCCAGCACCTAAGGAAACCTAGCAAACCTATACATTTTTAAAAACTAGACACACAGGGAAATTTAGGATGTGGTGACTCGTCTGCCTACCCCCAGGTTTTGTTACCCAGAATCCCTTGCAAAGCTAAGATTCTGAAAAAAAAACACGTTTCCCTAACATTTCTGTGGTGGAAAGTTCTGGAATCTGCGTGGATCAACAAATTTCCACCCACCCAGCGTTCCCCCAGGTCTCCTGAAAAAAATGGTACCTCACTTGCGTGGGTAGGCATAGTGGCTGCGACATGAAACAGCGCAAATCGCAACATGGTCGCACCTCAATTTCCCAGTAAAAGTTTGCACTTTTTGGACAAAAAGACTACCTTTTGTTTTTGCGCCCTAGCTCTGCCAGCACCTAAGGAAACCTAGCAAACCTATACATTTTTGAAAAGTAGACACCCAGGGGAATTCAGGATGGGGTGACTCCTTTGCCTACCCTCAGGTTTTGGTACCCAGAATCCCTTGCAAACCTAAGATCTTGACAAAAAAAACACATTTCCCTAACATTTCTGTGGTGGAAAGTTCTGGAATCTGCGTGGATCAACAAATTTCCACCAACCCAGCGTTTCCCCAGGTCTCCCGGAAAAAATGGTACTTCACTTGCGTGGGTAGGCATAGTTGCTGCAACAGGAAACGGTTCAAATCGTATGGTGGTGAATTTACAATACCCAATTGCAAAACAACCTTGATTGTTTTGGGGGGGTCACCTGAGTCTTTGCCCCGGGGCTCGGTGGTATTCTTTGGAAACTACCAAACCCAAACAGTTCTGAAAAGTAGACACCCGGGGGAGTCCAGGGAGGTATGGCATGAGTAGGTCCCCCAATGTTTTCCTACCCAGAACTCCTTGCAAACCTTAAAATTAGGTAAAAATATCACTTTCCAAACTTTTTTGCGTGGGATCTCCGTGCCGGCAAAAATGTCCTACCACCCAGCGTTCCCCTTGTTCTCCCGAGTAAAAGGATACCTCACTTGTGTGGGTGGGCCAAAGGCCTGTGTCTAAGGCAGGGGGCTTAATTTGTAAAGCTCAAATACTACTTTTTCAAAATTCATTTTCGGACTGTTCTGCTTTGGGGCACCCACATAAGTGAGGTATCCTTTTACTCGGGAGAACAAGGGGAACGCTGGGTGGTAGGACATTTTTGCCGGCACGGAGATCCCACGCAAAAAAGTTTGGAAAAGTGATATTTTTACCTAATTTTAAGGTTTGCAAGGAGTTCTGGGTAGGAAAACATTGGGGGACCTACGCATGCCATACCTTCCTGGACTTCCCCGGGTGTCTACCTTTCAGAACTGTTTGGGTTTGGTAGTTTCCAAAGAATACCACCGAGCCCCGGGCCAAAGACTCAGGTGCCCCCCCAAAAATCAAGGTTGTTTTGCATTTGGGTATTGTAATTTCTCCACCGTACGATTTGGACCGTTTCCTGTTGCAGCCACTATGCCTACCCACGCAAGTGAGGTACCATTTTTATCGGGAGACCTGGGGGAACGCTGGGTGGGAGGAAATTTGTGTGAGCCCAGTGACGCCACGCTTTCCCACGCATAAAAAGTGTGAAAAAACTGATGCAACTTGCAAAAGCTGGTGGTATTGAATGTACCCAGAATCCCTTGCAAACCTCAATTTGAGCTAAAAAAAATCATTTTTTTCACACTTTTTTGCATGGGAAAGGGTGGCGTCACTGGGCTCACACAAATTTCCTCCCACCCAGCGTTCCCCCAGGTCTCCCGATAAAAAGTGGTCCCTCACTTGCGTGGGTAGGCATAGTGGCTGCAACAGGAAATGGTCCAAATCGTACAGTGGAGAATTAAGTTTTCAATTTGAGAGCGTGTGATTCAAGGAAATTGTGACAGACAATTTCAAGTTTGCAGGAGATTCTGAATAAAAATCAACAATAGAATTCACCAGAAAGACATGACCATATACTTCCATGGTTTAACAATAATAACTAAATTCAGTAGGTTATTTATAGCTATAATGTACACCGTAACAGAGTTACTCAAAAGTCAAACATTCAAGGCACGGCTAACTATTCCTCAAAGACACACACATACAGGTTGGATTTGGCACGAGGGCGAGTGATGGTTCAGTACATAAAATTTTATTAACAAGATATTTCAACAAATTAAATGCTCTGTCAATAAATAAATGCATAAAAACCGAACCAGTGACTCGCAACACGTGAGCTGTAAAGCCATGACAAGGCACCAACCGTTTTACAGGCCATTCACGCGCCTTTCATACCTGATACAAACCAGACCATTGACACCATCCGGAAAGAACAGCAACACATTACAACAATCACAATAAGGGACAAGGTACACCCTACTTCAGAAAGAGATAAAAGACAAACATTACTGCACAGCCATCTAATCTGCAAGCACACACACATTCTGGTTGGATTTGGCACGAGGGTGAGTGATGATTCAGTACATACAATTGTATTCGCAAGTAATTTCAAAAAAATGAAATACACTGCGTATAATTGAAAGTATGATAAACTGAACCACTGACTCACAGCTTGTGAGCTGTAAAGCCACATCAAGGCACCAACCTCTTTACAGGCCATTCATACACCTTTCGTACGTGTGACACATACAAAACATTCACACCGCCAGCCGCGGACCCATCACATTTCAACACTCACACCAGCAGACAGCGCCATTCAAGGGCCCATCACTTTCAAACGCCCACATTTCTGACATTGCAACAACACAAAATGATGGACTGCGTGGAATGTCACTCACCTAGCAGTGTGTGTAGTGACCAACAGAAAGTAACTACTCACACACCGCCAGCCGAGTGCCAGTCCACCGACACCACCATCCAAGCACCAGACCATGCACACCACTAGCCAAACACCACTCAGCGCACACCGACAGCCAAGTACCACTCCACACACACCACCAGCCAAGCAACACTCCACGCACACTGCAAGCCAAGCGGCACTCCACACACAACGCCAGCCAAGCACCACTCCGTGCACAGACAGCCAAGTACCACTCCACACACACCGCCAGCCAAGCGCCACTCCACGCGCACGACCATCCAAGCACTGGACCATGCACACCGCCAGCCAAACACCACTCAGCGCACACCGACAGGCAAGTACCACTCCACACACACCACCAGCCAAGCACCACTCCACGCACACCCCAAGCCAAGTGCCACTCCACAAACACCGCCAGGCAAGCACCACTCCGTGCACAGACAGCCAAGTAGCACTCCACGCACACCACCAGCCAAGCGCCACTCCACACAAACCACCAGCCAAGCGCCACTCCACACACACCACCAGCCAAGCGCAACTCCACACACACCGCCAGCCAAGCACCACTTCGTGCACAGACAGCCAAGTATCACTCCACGCACACCACCAGCCAAGCACCACTCCATGCACACCACCAGCCAAGGACAAATCCAAACACAACACCAGGCAAGCGCAAGAGCACGCACACGGCCAACAAAACACCAGACCACGCACACCGCCAGCCAAGCACCAGTCCACAGACACCGCCGGACAAGCACCAGTCCACAGACACCGGCAGCCAAGCGCCAAACCATGCACACCGTCAGACAATGGACACTACACGCAAACCAACATCATACTTTAGTTTTTTTTTTAAATAAAAGAAAAACAAAAACAAATTGCAAATTGATACAAATCTACTAACTCAACAACTACACTAAAAAGACTACACAAATGCAAACTTTGAAACTGAACAATAAGACCAACCAGTTCACTTTACCACTCATTGATACTCCCAAAAATTCTTTTGCGTGTGGTACAATCTAAAACAAGCAGGTACACACAGCCCGGGGTTTGAAGGGCAGTCAGGGCAGTACAAACGAACCTCCTTCCGCAAACCTCTTCGCCAACAGACTCTACATCTCCGACTGGGAAAGTCTTTTGAGGTTGTAGGAGGAATTTGACCAGGAAAGTGGCGATCTTTCAATCTGGCAATATCCTCCACCACTCCAACTCTAGGAACACTTGCCTGTTGCACTAAAACAAGGCTGCCTATTACAGACTCCTGAAACTTTTCAAAAGACAACTTTGACTGGGGACAAGATTTCTGGAACACAACAAAAGCATTAAAGGTTGCCAAGTGGAAAAGATGGATAGCCAACTTCTTGTACCAAATGTAAGACTTACGAAGAGCAGCATACGGTTCCAACCTCTGATCTACTCTGTCAACACCACCCATGTACTTATTGTAGTGCATTATGCACACAGGTTTGCGCACTTCTGCAACCTGACCCCAAACAGTCACCGGTTCAGTGCTTTCATCATGTATTGTAGTCAACATGTAGACATCTCTCCTGTCTGAAAACTTCACAGCTAGAAGCGCCTCACAACGCAATGCACTACACTGTTCCAGAGCAAGCTTCTGACACACAAGTTCTTTTGGGAAACCTTTACGGTTTGAGCGGATTGTGCCACAAGCAACAGTGTCCACTTTGCCCAATTCCCTGAACAACCGCACACCAGTGTAGAAGTTATCGACATACAAATGATGGCCTTTGTTAAAAAATCCACGACCAAGTTCCCACACAATTTTCTCAGTCACTCCAAAAGTCGACGGACAACCAGGGGGGTTAATCCTGGATTCCTTACCAGTTTACACCCTGAAATTTGAGACATATCCAGTCTCACTGTCACACAGCATATACAGTTTGATTCCATAGCGTGCCCTCTTACTAGGAATGTATTGCCGAAATACCAAGCGGCCATTGAACAACAGCAAAGACTCGTCTACTGCAATTTCTTTCCCAGGATAAAAGATCTCAGAAAATCGATCAACGAAATGATCAATGACAGGCCGAATCTTGAAAAGACGGTCACAATCAGGGTGATCTCGTGGCAAAGCAAGACTATTGTCAACAAAATGCATCAGCCGGAAATATAGCTGTTGCCATCAAGGGACTAGTAGACCAATATGAAGCCATAGATGGTTTCCTAAGCAAGCCCATCAAAAAAGTTAAACCCAAAAACTTTTTCATCTCCTCCAAATTTGTGGGAGTCCACCGGGTAGCTCTAGCGTGGGGCTTAAGGTTGGCACTGTTCACCCTCAAAAAATTTTCAGCATACAAATTAGTCTGCTCTACAATCTCTGCCACAAACACATCATCCATAAACAACTTGAAAAAATCAATAGGCAAAACGTTTTCAGTGTTCACCCTACACCCTGGAACACCAGTAAATTCAGGCAATGCCGGCTGCACCATGCCTGGTGCAACCCAGAGGTCAGAACTTTCAACATCAAGTATTTGCGCCGCAGGCTGCCGCCCAGCTGCCTCTCGTCTCACTGCACCAACTGGAAGACTAGCAACCCCAGGCTGCAGCCCAGATGTCTCTTGCCGCACTATTGGCACAGGAATGTCCTCCGCAACCACAGGCACAACAATGTCCAATGCAACCACAGGCGCAGCAATGTCCTCCGCAACCACAGGCACATCATCCACACCAAAAGTAGCTTCATCAGCACTCAGAGTGTCTTCCTCATCAGATGAAGCCATGTGTAGAGAAAACTCACTACCTGAATCTTCACCTCCCATCTCTGGATCAGAATCAGAGTCAGACTCTGGACCATGGTCAGAGGAAGAATCAAAAAGCAATCCAACAACTTGCTGAGCAGTAATACGGCGGCTAGCCATTATCCTTACAAATAAAGGAGTCTGCACAAGCAACTCAACAACCCCAACACTGCGCAAAGTAAGATAAAAAATGTAAGCCTTTTTAAAAAAAAACTAATTTAGAAAATATATACAATTCACTTACAAGACACAACTACACTCACCAGCACCTACTCTGCAAAGACACAGCAAAGAGGCAACGATATCCCACTAGAAAGAAGGAGAAAAAAAACTTACATCTACAGAAGGACACATCAAAAACAAATGCAAAGCATGTTTTACAATCACAACAAACAGAAACCAAACATACTCGTATTTTACTACACACTTTGCAAAAAAATACAATTACAGTACAATTGAACAAAAAAGAGGTCTCTTACCAAACACATACAACTACAGAAACAGCAGAACAACAGAACCACCAGTAACGGAACCGCACACTGCAACACTCTAAAGAGAAAAAAAAAGAAGAAACAAAAACAACACACATTACAACACGCTATGTCACAAATGGGGGGTCTGTCCCCAAGGGGGGAAGATTATAAATCATTATAAACGTGGGCCCCCTGGAAGCAACCCTACGGAGGGCAGAGAGCCCAAATACAGACACGGCAGAACATACTTTTGAAATGGGCACAAGGAAGCAACCCTTGGCCAAGGGGTCGCTCCCTATAAAAAAAAAACCTGAAGTCTAGTGGGCTTTTCTATCCCCCCCTGGGTCCAGAAACGGTAAAAAACAGTCGAGGGGGGGCAGAACAGTCTACAATATTTATAATGCCCCCTGGAAGCGACCCTTCCCCAAGGGGTCACTTCCTTTTCAAAATACAAACAAATCCCTGGTGACTAGTGGGCTTTTCTGCCCCCCCCACCCTGGGTGCAGATCGGCCAAAAAACGGCCAATCTGCCCCGGGGCGGGGGGGGGCAGAAAAGTCTGAAAAAATATGTTATCCCCTAAGGAAGCGACCCTTGCCCAAGGGGTCGCTTCCTTTATAAATATAACCCAATCCCTGGTGTCTAGTGGGCTTTTCTGCCCCCCCCTGGGTCCAGATGCAGCCCAAAAAATGGCCAATCTGCCCCCAGGGGGGGCAGAAAAGTCTAAAAAAATATTAGGGCCACTAGGAAGCGACCCTTCCCCAAGGGGTCGCTTCCTTTTCAAATCAAAACAAATCCCTGGTGACTAGTGGGCTTTTCTGCTCCCCCTGGGTGCAGATCAGCCGAAAAAACGGCCGATCTGCCCCAGGGGGGGCAGAAAAGTCTGAAAATTATTGAATGCCCCTAAGGAAGTGACCCTTTATAAATAAAAATCAATCCCTGGTGTCTAGTGGGCTTTTCTGCCCCCCCTGGGTCCAGATGCGGCTCAAAAAACGGCCGATCTGCCCCAGGGGGGGCAGAAAAGTCTGAAACATTATTTGCCCCCAAAAGGAAGCGACCCTTGCCCAAGGGGTCGCTTCCGATTTCAAACAAAAAATAATCCCTGGCTCTAGTGGGCTTTTCTGCGCACCCTGGGTGTAGATTGGCCAAAAAAACGGCCGATCTGCCCCAGGGGGGGGCAGAAAAGTCTAAAACATAATTAGGCCCCCAAAGGAAGCGACCCTTGCCCAAGGGGTCGCTTCCTGCACATACATAAACACACACACACAATCCCTGGTGTCTAGTGGGGCATTCCTGGTGCACGATCGCGACGCTGTGCGCGATCGTGCACCAGGAATGCCCTATATTGGGACATCAGGGGAGAGGAAACACAGTTTCCTCCCCCCCGATGCCTCAAGGCACCGAAAACCACCCCCCCCGTCCCACCGGAGCACCAAACACGCACCTTGCTCCTGGACGCGCTGGAAACAAATGGCTTCCAGCGCGTCCAGCGCTTCCTGATGACATCGGCCCGCGCTGTGTGCGCTGACGTCACCAGGAAGCATGGGGGGCCAGGGGGTGGCAGCGGAAAGTCTTCCGCTGCCATCCCTGCTAAAGGGACTACGATCGATGCCCCAGGGGGGGAGCGCCAGTGCTCCCCCCCAGGGCTGTACTGATGACAGAACGGTTCCGTCATCAGCACAGCTCACCCGTAGCTGATGACGGAACGGCTCCGTCATCAGCATGCAAGGAGTTAAACTCCCACTAATGTTAGAGCAAGGATGAAGAAGTGGGAGGTTAGATAGATACTGGCCTCAATAGTTATGTAATGCGCTTGCAAGTTGCTAGTTGTAGTGCAACACAAATTTCTGCTGAATGATTAAGTTAATCTTAAAGAGCATTGGTTACAGACTATGTCTTTCTTTCTTCATATAGATGTTTCCTTCCAAACCAACACGGAGGAAGGAGCTGGCTAGAGCGGCCCGGCAACGGAGGATCGATGCCACTGTTGCAGAATATCGGCGGCTGGTGGCCCTGGAGGACGACGAAAGTGTGCAGTTGACCACGACAACAACGTCGTCTGCATCGGCCTCCGTGACCCCACGGGCTGCCACCCAGCATAGTGCTCCAGCCAGACTCAGCCGGGCTTCCAAAGCCAACCGCCGACGCCGAGCAGCAAGGACAACAGCTGCCTCTCATAGCCATTGCAACTGCAAGGCACGCCTGCGCCGCAGTACCCTGAGGGTGTCCCGCCTTCAGCAGGAGCTCCACCACTTTACAAAGGTGTTGGAGGGGCTCCACGTAGAACACGCCTTGCTCCGCCAGGAGTATGATGCCCTGGCCCAAAAAGTAAACAGCATCCACCCATAGTGTCCCTTGCCCCTTTTTTAGAGACTTTTGGGGGGTGGGAATCGGGAGTTGGGTTTGGGACTTTTAAAGGACAACCGTTGGGGTTAAGGAGGGTCTTGCGGGAGATTATTTTGTTAGGGATATAAATATACTTTTTCAAACTTTATCTGAGCATACCTGTTTTTTACTGCTTGCCTGGTGGGTGGGGGTTTAACAGTAACTTTGTTTTCCTGAAAGTTTAGTTCCATTTTCTTCCTTTAAGTGTAAATGCCCAAATGTTTTCAACACTAAGTGCCTCTCACAGAGTAAGTGAAGTGAATTCAAGAGTCCTAGGACTTTAGTAGTACTACCGCCAGTCTCTCGTCTCTCCTAATACTCCATTATACTCCCTCCCACCAAACGCTTATCTTACCTGTAATTTGTGTTTGAAAGTAGGGCTAGACCCAGGGTTGGCTCCACGGGAAACAGCGAATAAGGTTGGCAATCCTGGGCGGATAAAATTTCCTCATAGCGGTGGTACTAGTGGTGTGACACAGTGGCAGTTGCATGCCTATGAAAAAAAAGAAAATGAAATCTGGTTTGTCCTCCTGAGCAATACAACGGTACAATAGAGAATATAGCAGGTGACAGTACACTAGAACAGTGCCACATTGTAGCCTAACAAATGGTAAAGTATAACTACTAATTCGGTTGAAGTTCTTTGACATTAGCCATGGGTCTTTGTCAAGCAGAGTAAGAATATATCCTCGGATTTCTTCACCAGCCTGTTGCTATCACCGTATCCTCCCCAGCAAGTGTGTGGGTTTATTGCTGTAATTTAGTCACACATCAATCAAAACCACACAGCCCGGCGGAAGAGGGTTAGGGTTTGAAAAATGGATGGGTACGGGGGTTTTTGGGAAAGGTTTTGAGAGACAAGAAAAAATAGCACAGCATGGACAAACAATTGTGAACATAAACACATCTTTGGGTACAAACCTATCCATCAATCCTTGAAAGTGCATGCACTACTGCATGCATGTCAGTGAAAAGTAAGTAGTACTTTCGACAACTGTGGAAGAAAGAATGCGACAGTACAGGGCGTGTGTGGAAATATTGATAACTATATTCAACATAATGTCTCTGTTGCCAGATACCTGAGAGCCTTGCTGGTCACTATAAATCCATTCACAACACTCAACGGGGTTGGTCTGGAAGGTATAGTAGATAGAAAAGGAGAAATTGCTCTTTTTCTAGGTGTCCCCTCACTCACCAGGGTTGCCCCTTGGTGACATGCTTCATCATTGGGGCCATCCCAGTCCTCTATGGGCTGGGGCGTGCTGCGACTTGCGAATTACGTAGGAGCACTTACAAATGACTATGTGTGGTGCAGATGTGATAGTGGAGTGGACTAAGTGATGTGTTAAGGGATCAATTTAGAAGCAGAGAGAGAACCAAGAAATGCAGTCAGTCATAGAAAGAAACAATGGATACTGTATCTGTATGTTGTTGTAGTTGTCCTGTTGAAATTGGTAAGTAAGTTGCATGCAGAAAAAAAATTCCTCTTATTAGCGGCACTCCTCCATTGCAGCTGACGCTTCGTCCATCAATGTTGGTCACCAGAAAACACCCTGTAAAAAAAACACAGCATGGACAAACATTTGTACATAAACAAATCTTTGGGTACACACCTATCCATCAATCTTTGAAAGTGCATGCACTACTGCATGCATGTCAGTGAAAAGTAAGTAGTACTTTCGACAACTGTGGAAGAAAGAATGCAACAGTACAGGGCGTGTGTGGAAATATTGATAACTATATTCAACATAAGGTCTCTGTTGCCAGATACCTGAGAGCCTTGCTGGTCACTATAAATCCATTCACAACACTCAATGGGGTTGGTCTGGAAGGTATAGTAGATAGAAAAGGAAAAATGTATCTTTTTCTAGGTGTCCCCTCACTCACCAGGGTTACCCCTTGGTGACATGCTTCATCATTGGGGCCATACCAGTCCTCTACGGGCTGGGGCGTGCTGCGACTTGCGAATTACGTAGGAGCACTTACAAATGACTATGTGTGGTGCAGATGTGATAGTGGAGTGGACTAAGTGATGTGTTAAGGGATCAATTTAGAAACAGAGAGAGATCCAAGAAATGCAGTCACAGTCATAGAAAGAAACAATGGATACTGTATCTGTATGTTGTTGTAGTTGTCCTGTTGAATTTGGTAAGTAAGTTGCATGCAGAAAAAAATTCCTCTTATTAGCGGCACTCCTCCATTCCATCTGACGCTTCGTCCATCAATGTTGGTGGCCAGAAGACACCCTGTCCACTGCCTGCCTGGCGGATGCTGAATTGCGGCTCGCTAAGGTGAAGCCTGACTCCATCCTTTTTTCCCCATTGCACAGACTGAAACCCGGCCTGTAAATATGCAACGAAAAACAGGAAGTGATATAATATTACAACACCACTGATAAATAAATATAAGGTATGTAGGCTGTGGAGTGCAAAAAGTCACACTTTGATTTTCCTAGTAGACAGTACAATATTTTTGAAAGTGCGTACTCTGTCTGAGTCACCTTTTGAAGGATAACTAAGTATGGGCAAATTAATGTAGCCGATCTTTCCCCTCAAGCTAGGTGTACTGTAAACTGTGTTTTAGAACAAAATTAGATCTTCCCAGCAGTGCTCCCACCCAGACCCTTACTAAAGCCAGTCGCAAAAATGTAAAAGAACCCCAATCAAATCTCAAAAAACGAGGCCTAGCAGAAAACTGGTGACAAAACGTACTTTGAAAGTAAAAGTAGGCCCAAATACCCCCTTACACACCTTGGATTGTATTCAAACCACTTGCAAGCAACCAAGCAAAAGTATCCATAGCCAGCATCGCTCCAAGACTCGAAACCCCCCCCACCCAAACACATGCAATAGAAATACCGCTAACCCTAACGAACCCTAAGTTAAGAATAGTGGCAAAGGCTTTCTTTAACTATGCCAAATCCCTCCTTTCCCACCATGGATTTTCTTCAAATGACTTGCAACCAAAATTACACATTCTCACGAGTGCTCTAAAACCCCAGAACTCAGTTGCAAAAATCTAGAACACCCCGAAACACATGCAATCCTGCTGCTAGGGCTAACCCTAATTAACCCTAAGTTACAAAATGTGCCAAAAGGCTTTTCCGCGTGGATTTTGTCCCAACCACTTCTACCCGGTATTAGACCTTCCAAGAAATGCCCCAAGACCCGCCAACCCACCCGCCAAAAAGCATAACACCCCCAAACCGGCCAAAAGCAAAATCTACTTACAATATTTCCCGGCCTTCGGTCCAAACGCGCTGTGTAGCTAGGCCATAAGTCCGGTTTACCACCACGGATTTCCTGAAAAGCAAATGCAATCAAGATTAGAGTGTCCCAGCAGTGCTCCCAGACCCCGAAACTCACCCACAAACAGCCGGAACCCCCCCAAAGAGCACCTCAAAGGCAAGCAAGTCAGCAAAAACACCAAAATATTTCTGCCTCAGATTTGGTCCAAACCACTTTTATCCGGTATTAGAGCTTTCCAGCAATGGCCCCAGAGCCGTCAACCCAGGAGAAAACGAGTAGAAGACCCCCAAACAGCCAAAGTGCAAAAGTACAAAAATGGGGACTTAGTCATTTTTTTGCAAATTTCCCAAATTACTCGGCGAGCGCTCTGCAGCTAGGCCCTAACTCCCCTCTGCCACCATGGATTTGCTTCAAACCTCTTGCAAAGTAAAGTATCCATAGCCAGCAGTGCTCTCAGACCCCGAAACCCACCCACAAACACCAGGAAGCCCCCCAAACAGGCCCCCGAAAACGCTACATTGAGCAGAATGTCAGAAATAGCAACAACAACAAAATCGGCGTGGATTTTGTCCCAACCACTTCTATCCGGTATTAGACCTTCCCAGGAATGCCCCAAGACCCGCCAACCTACCCGCCAAAAAGCATAACACCCTCAAACAGGCCAAAAGCAAAATCTCCTACTTACAATATTTCTCGGCCTTCGGTCTAAACGCGCTGTGTAGCTAGGCCATAAGTCCGGTTTACCACCACGAATTTCCTGAAAAGCAAATGCAATCAAGATTAGAGTGTCCCAGCAGTGCTCCCAGACCCCGAATCCCACCCACAAACAGCAGGAAGCCCCCCAAACAGGCCCCCGAAAACGCTACATTGAGCAAAATGTCAGAAATAGCAACAAAAAAAATCGGCGTGGATTTTGTCCCAACCACTTCTATCCGGTATTAGACCTTCCCAGGAATGCCCCAAGACCCGCCAACCCACCCGCCAAAAAGCATAACACCCCCAAACAGGCCAAAAGCAACATCTCCTACTTACAAGATTTCTCGGCCTTCGGTCCAAACGCGCTGTGTAGCTAGGCCATAAGTCCGGTTTACCACCACGGATTTCCTGAAAAGCAAATGCAATCAAGATTAGAGTGTCCCAGCAGTGCTCCCAGACCCTGAAACTCACCCACAAACAGCCGGAACCCCCCCAAAGAGCACCTCAAAGGCAAGCAAGTCAGCAAAAACACCAAAAAAGTTCCGCCTCGGATTTGGTCCAAACCACTTTTATCCGGTATTAGAGCTTCCCAGCAATGACCCCAGAGCCGTCAACTCACCCGCAAAGAGGTAGAACAACACCTCCAAAAGTGCTGAGTCTTTCTTCATTGGGCGTAAACCAGCCCTCTGCTTTGATGGAAATAGGAGTCTGGAGGAGGAGGATAGAGGAGCATGTTCTTCTGAACTTGTGAACCTGAGGAATGCAGACTGCAGCACCTTCAAATCAATAAGCAAACAAGTGAATACAGTTCTGCTGATGGGCTTGTTTTTGTGATTAGGTGATTAAAGTTTGAATTATATTAACTGTGCACAACAAAGAAAGACAGACACACAGGAATAAAAGTGAATAAGGACGAAAAAGAAAGTTATTGATTCATTGTCTCATTTTCAGGGCTCGGTATCACGGTCCATGAATAAGAATAAGGCTTCGTCATCATACTCTGCGAATTCAGGCAGGGTGAGCTCAGTGTCACCTGACAGAGAAGAAATTCCCTCATCTATGTTGCTGTCCACCTCGTCTTTATCCGGCGCGCTTTCTCGTACTCTGAAATCTGGTGGTATGAGGTGCTGATTCATCTTGATCATTGTTAACCTCTCCACATTTTTGGGCGAGAGGCGGCTCCGTTTGGAAGTTACAATGCCACCAGCAGCACTGAAAACACGTTCAGAAGGCACGCTTGCGAGTGGGCAAGACAAGTAGTTTAAAGCCAGGTTGGAGAGCTGTGGCCACAATTCTTTTTTCCCATGCCAATACGCCAATGGGTCAGCATTAACATAGACCTCTGTTGAGTCATTCAGATAGTCCTTCACCATCGAATCAAGGTTCTCCTCCAAGGTTCCTCCACTTTGCTTAGCTGTTGCTGTGACCTTTTGAGAACCAAACCCAAGCCGAGCTAGCCAATCCTCTTCAGCCTCCAATGTTACTGTTGTGTCTGGTGGTGCAGATGATCCGGTTGCCGGTCTCTTTAACGGCTGAGAGGTCACTTGTGCCGCAGCCACAGGTGCAGAAGTGGATTGTTGTGACTGGGGATGGCCTGCTGATGCTGATGTACTGCCTTTTCCTTCAATTTGCTGCCGTTCTCTTTCAAACCTCTTGGCTGAGGAGGCTAGCCACTGTTTGTACTTTGTAACATCTTCATCAGCAAAAGGAAAGAATGCTTGGCCTGCCAGCGCCTTTTTGTAGCGTGGATCCAGAATAGTAGCACAAATGTAATGCTGGTTTGAGTGGATCATTTTAAGACGTTCATCACCTTGTAGGTGCTCTAATAATTTCTCCGCCAGAACAAAAGGGTCTTGGTTTTCTTCATCTTTTTCAAACACAGAACACACCTCCTTCAGTTGGTGCTCCAGCATGTACAACAATGGGATAGCTTTTCCCAAATTACAGTCCTCCTTGCTGACTGCACGTGTGAAGAACTCAAAAGGACGAAGCATGCGTGTCAGGCTTTTAACTATGTCCCATTGCGCCGCACCCATCCTCAGGTCCTCCTTCTGAGCTGTACCCTGTGTTAAGAAATAGTGATCGAGTACCGTATACTGCTCATACAGACGCTCAACCATGTAGAAGGTTGAGTTCCAACGTGTTGCCACCTCCTGGATGAGTGCTTTCACTGGCATTTGACGTTCATATAGCAGGCTCCTCAGATGCTTCCGGGCCTTAAAAGAATGGCTGAATGTTTGCACATTTTTCGGCAGGTGTCCACTACCCTGTACGCTGCAATGTCTTTATCACTCAAGAATTTTTTGACAACCAGGTTTATACAGTGCGCCAAACACGGCACTCTGAAATAGTCACCCAGCTGCATGGCCTTAACTATATTGGCGCCATTGTCCGTGGAAACATAACCAACCTGGCGTTTTTTGGGGGACAGCCAGTCAAGGACCTTTGTGTTAAACACATCTAAAATGGTTTGTGCTGTGTGACGTTTCTCCAAATCAAACATGGCTAGTGTTGCATGTTTCCGAGCAGCTTTAAAAACAATGTCCGGGTCAACACCTGCGTTTAGCTTTGCTTTAACCCCTGAAAAAGAGACCCAGTGTGCAGTGATGCACATGTAATCAGCGCCTGCGCCACTGGTCCACAAGTCTGTTGTCAGATGTATAGTGTGAACAGCACTCTTCTGCAAAGCTGCCCCAATCACCTCCAGAACATCTTCATGTAGTGCTGGAACCGCAACTCGGGCAAAATAGAACCGGCTAGGAACCTTCCATTTAGGGCAAAGCGCTGCCACTAATTCTAGAAAACCAACCCCTTCTACAAAAGAAAAAAGGGAGAAGGTCCAGAGCTAGCATTTTAGCCAGCTTAGTGTTATACAGACGCGTCAGTGGGTGGTTGCGTTCATATTGCGCTTCTGTAAACAACATCTTTTTAATGTTGCCCTGGACCAAGAATTTACGGGATGATGATGATGATATCTTCGACCCAGTTACGCTCGCTGATGAACTTTTTCGCATTGGTGTCTCACTCTCTCCCACACTCTTAGTGTGGCTCACATGGGGTGTGCTGCTGACAGGGGTACTGGGTGTAAGTGAAGTGTTTGACAGGTCTTCTTCCTCCTCGTCATCATCAGATGAAACATCAACGTTTTCATTACGTGCAATTCGGGCTTCCTTGATCGCCTCTAGGTGCGCAAACCATTGGACAGCGTGCGTTCTCCTAAGATGACCTCTCTGGCCTCCGGTACCATAGTTGGTACCAAACTTACCACAACTAACTCGAAGCTTACAAATGCTACAAATGGCTACGTTTTCCTTTTTTGGGCAAACACTAAAGAAGTCCCAAACTGCAGACTTGAAATGTCTTTGGGGGCCGGAGGAGGCGGCGATACTGGTGGTGGTGCTCCTGCTGCTAATGCCAGATGAAGTGGAGGATGTGGATTGCCGAACTTCAGTACGTTTTGCACTTTCACCACCACTAATTGAGGTCGAGGTGGATGGAGGTCCCTTCTTGCGAGGAAGAAATATGGAAGCGGTAGGTGTTGGTGTACTAGTTAACTCCAAATCCAATGATTGTTGTGTTTCCATTGCCTCCTCGTCGACATCATCACGCTCAGCAGCTTCTTGGGATAGGGTCAAAATGTCTCCTTGCTGCATGCCCGCTGGGGCTGCAGTGACCTTTATGATGACTGGCTCGTCGTCGTGAGAGGCTTCATCAGCAGCAGTATCGTTCACTTCTTGTTGAGCCTCATCACACTCCATAGCTATGAGTTTTTCGACGACCTTCCTTTTACGCTTAGGTATCTTTGTCAGATCATGGTGTGCCTCACTCTCAGACTGCCGTGATGATGGTTCCCAATCTTCATCCAGATTAAGATCATCAGAAGGAGGTGGGCTTGAAGAAGATTTAGACACCCCCCTTGATCTTTTCCTTGCTAGGGATGTGGAAGACAATGAATGATCATCAGGAGGAGTGGCTTCCTCAGATGATACCTCGGTTTGATTGTCAATTTCCTGATGTGCCCCTACTTCGGGAGGAACAACTATTGTGGGCACTTGTGACCCTCCATGCACCTCTGCTTGCACATCTCCTTGCGCTGCCTCTCCTTCCACATGTACTTGGGCTTGTACTTGCACATGGTGTTGTTGTTGCGGCAATGGTTGTTCAACACTTGTCAGATGAGTTACAACAACCTGTGTTGATTCAGGGACATTGCTGCTACTTTCTTGCGATGAGCCAACATCACTGGTCGATGGTGATTGAAGAAGTACACTGACTGCCTCTGAAGCACTCAAGGGCTTTGACTTAAGTTGGCATGGTGGTGGAGGCACTGAACCCAATGGAGCGGGGGTGCTGCTCCCAGCTTGGTCCCCAGTAGATCCCGCTGCTGCTGCAGGCGTACTTTTTTTTTGCTCCCAAAAAACGCGGTGGCCGGCACACCAGCCTCCTTGGTAACTTGCTTCTTCTGCTCCTTACTAGCAACTTTCTTGCTAGAGGAGCTACGGAGACCTTTTTTTGGGGCCATCTTCTTCAGAGCAGGTCAGACAGCAGGCCGCAGTTGCACGAATTGCAGAGTTGTCTGAGGCCAGACGTGACGTCGCGTGACGTTATGCTGCACACACACACCGCTGCAGGACTTCTTCCTGGCACTGGTGGTTCTCTTGAGTCTTGTGCACCTAAAAGCAATGGAAGACAGAGGAACATCAGTCCAGTTATACACCCCAAAAAAATAAAAGAAAACAGAAAAATCAGCACAATCCCATGCCCTCCATGATGCTTAAATTCAAGACACCCCACAGAAAGACTAGGCACATGCAACACTCACTAGTCACTACCCCTGGTGAAAAGGCCACAACAACAGGCCAAAAAAACGAAAATCACAGAAAAATCAGCACAATCCCAAGCCATCCAGCCCCTCCATGATGTTTAAATTCAAGACAACCCACAGAAAGAGTAGGCACATGCACCACTCACTACCCCTGGGCATAATGGATGAAAGCTAGGCAAAATGGGTGCAGGCCTGAGAACACTGCCTGCATTCAAAATGGCCCCCTCCATCACAGCACATGGCCAGGGCCTGTAGCAGCACTCAAAATGGCCCCCAACCACATGGCCTGTCCACAACAGGCCAAAAAAATGAAAATCACAGAAAAATCAGCACAATCCCAAGCCATCCAGCCCCTCCATGATGTTTAAATTCACGACAACCCACAGAAAGACTAGGCACATGCACCACTCACTACCCCCTGGTGAAAAGGCCACAACAGGCCAAAAAACGAAAATCGCAGAAAAATCAGCACAATCCCAAGCCATCCAGCCCCTCCATGATGTTTAAAATTCAAGACAACCCACAGAAAGACTAGGCACATGCACCACTCACTACCCCTGGGCATAATGGATGACAGCTAGGCAAAATGGGTGCAGGCCTGAAAACACTGCCTGCATTAAAAATGGCCCCATCCATCACAGCACGTGGCCAGGGCCTGTAGCAGCACTCAAAATGGCCCCCAACCACATGGCCTGTCCAGAACAGGCCAAAAAAACGAAAATCGCAGAAAAATCACCACAATCCCAAGCCATCCAGCCCCTCCATGATGTTTAAATTCAAGACAACCCACAGAAAGACTAGGCACATGCACCACTCACTACCCCTGGGCATAATGGATGAAAGCTAGGCAAAATGGGTGCAGGCCTGAGAACACTGCCTGCATTCAAAATGGCCCCCTCCATCACAGCACATGGCCAGGGCCTGTAGCAGCACTCAAAATGGCCCCCAACCACATGGCCTGTCCACAACAGGCCAAAAAAATGAAAATCACAGAAAAATCAGCACAATCCCAAGCCATCCAGCCCCTCCATGATGTTTAAATTCAAGACAACCCACAGAAAGACTAGGCACATGCACAACTCACTACCCCTGGGCATAATGGATGAAAGATAGGCAAAATGGGTGCAGGCCTGAGAACACTGCCTGCATTCAAAATGGCCCCCTCCATCACAGCACATGGCCAGAGCCTGTAGCAGCACTCAAAATTGCCCCCAACCACATGGCCTGTCCACAACAGGCCAAAAAAACGAAAATCACAGAAAAATCAGCACAATCCCAAGCCATCCAGCCCCTCCATGAGGTTTAAATTCAAGACAACCCACAGAAAGACTAGGCACATGCACCACTCACTACCCCTGGGCATAATGGATGAAAGCTAGGCAAAATGGGTGCAGGCCTGAGAACACTGCCTGCATTCAAAATGGCCCCATCCATCACAGCACATGGCCAGGGCCTGTAGCAGCACTCAAAATGGCCCCCAACCACATGGCCTGTCCACAACAGGCCAAAAAAACGACAATCGCAGAAAAATCAGCACAATCCCAAGCCATCCAGCCCCTCCATGATGTTTAAATTCAAGACAACACACAGAAAGACTAGGCACATGCACCACTCACTACCCCTGGGCATAATGGATGAAAGCTAGGCAAAATGGGTGCAGGCCTGAGAACACTGCCTGCATTCAAAATGGCCCCCTCCATCACAGCACATGGCCAGGGCCTGTAGCAGCACTCAAAATGACCCCCAACCACATGGCCTGTCCACAACAGGCCAAAAAAACGAAAATCGCAGAAAAATCAGCACAATCCCAAGCCATCCAGCCCCTCCATGATGTTTAAGCTCAAGACAACCCACAGAAAGACTAGGCACATGCACCACTCACTACCCCTGGACATAATGGATGAAAGCTAGGCAAAATGGGTGCAGGCCTGAGAACACTGCCTGCATTCAAAATGGCCCCCTCCATCTCAGCACATGGCCAGGGCCTGTAGCAGCACTCAAAATGGCCCCCAACCACATGGCCTGTCGACAACAGGCCAAAAAAACAAAAATCGCAGAAAAATCAGCACAATCCCAAGTCATCCAGCCCCTCCATGATGTTTAAATTCAAGACAACCCACAGAAAGACTAGGCACATGCACCACTTACTACCCCTGGGCATAATGGATGAAAGCTAGGCAAAATGGGTGCAGGCCTGAGAACACTGCCTGCATTCAAAATGGCCCCCCTCCATCACAGCACATGGCCAGGGCCTGTAGCAGCACTCAAAATGGCCCCCAACCACATGGCCTGTCCACAACAGGCCAAAAAAACGAAAATCACAGAAAAATCAGCACAATCCCAAGCCATCCAGCCCCTCCATGATGTTTAAATTCAAGACAACCCACAGAAAGACTAGGTCCATGCACCACTCACTACCCCGGGTGAAAAGGCCACAACAGGCCAAAAAAACGAAAATCACAGAAAAATCAGCACAATCTCAAGCCATCCAGCCCCTCCCCACAGAAAGACTCAGTGCACCCACCACTGAGTACCCCTGGGCAAAAGGCCCCAAAACAGCCCAAAAATCTAAAATTCCAAAATTGTAGTTGCAGCAACTGTAATGCCCCAAACAAACTTACTTGTGAAAGTTCTAATCCAAAAGTGATCCAAAGAAAGTCAAAAAGGCCTCAAATCCAAATATCCAGCAGCATCCACAAAAAGTAATCCTTCCAGCTCCAGATCCAAATGAAAAGTGACCAGGAGATGGACAAAGCACTGGGAGGAGCCTGCTGGACAGGAACAGGAAGTTGAAGACTGTGGGGCACTTCCTTCCTCCCACCCCCCCCCTCCCCAAAATGGACTCCTCGCAAAAAAAGTGCAGGCAAATGTCAACCTGAGGAGTTATTCAGATAAAAATCATCATTTCCAGAAGGTTTATGCTGCTTGCTGGTGGATTTCGTGTGCAGAATTGCAAATTTTATATTTTCGCGAGTGCGAGATTGTTGCTGCTCGCCGCATCTCAAAGCTCGCAATTGCGAAGTACCGCGATACGTGATCACGGCGTACTCGCGTTGACAATCTCTCGCTGTAAAAGTTGGCAAGCCGCGATTACGTAATCGCGCTTGCCAAATTCCCGCAGGAAGATCCAAAATGGCGCATCACTCGCAAAATATCAAGAAAAATAACTCAGCAAACGATGACTGATGGGAAGTAAACGCCGCGCGCCGCAAAATTGTATCACCAAGAAAAAAAAAGTCCGCTGCGTGCGAATTTGCAAATTTGCGGCTTTTGCGGGAAGTCCGCGAACCTCGCGGATTGCGAATTTACCGAAAATCCGCAAAATCCGCGAGCGGAACGGATTTTACGCCCATGCTTAGCTACAACACAGGTACGCCAGGTGCCCGAAGAGAACGCCCACGTAGAATGCAGAGCGCAATAAATCAGAGGCGCGCAGAAGGTCGCATCAGTGAACCGGACAGCCGGGCAGGCACCCGGGATTAGAGACATCTCAATGAAGAAGCACTACTGAACGCCGTAAGGAGAGCATTCGCATCTCCATCGCACCAGTGAAGCCCCACAGTGGACCGAAGGCAACACAGTGTCCTCCCTCACACTGCCTCGACGGAGTCAGCAAGGACCCAGAACAGGCAAGAGAGGGGTTGCACACTCCATGTGGCAGGCCCCAATGGCGACAGGCGCTCCAAGAGCAGGGCAACTCGTGACTGGACGTCACAGCACACAGCAGACAAGGAGCCCATCACGCAAAGTGATTTGTCGGACAAGCGCACCAGACGGAAGGAAGAAGCAGCCGCCACGATTGGGCAGCCTCGAGGGGCAAGCAAGACACCCTCAAGCAAAGAGAAGAGGGACACCGTGAAATCCCTGAGGAGGGAATGGTGCCACTGGAAGTCCCCAAGAAGCACATGCAAGTCCTACAGACAGAACAGGCCTGCAACAGGCCCGCAAAAGGAACTAGAGAGACCGTCACAAGAACAACGCGACCAGGGAGATGTTCATGTGGCGCAAACATGAGACAGGTGGCAGGACATCACATCCAAGGGAAAACCTGGTCGGAAGAAGAAGAGCGTGGCACAACGCCACTGAGCAAATGAGGAAAGAACAGTTTCATGACGCCACAGGGCAGACAACCACCACAGGCACGCAAGATGGAACAGAGAAGAGCGACAGGACCGAGGACTCGCACCAGCACTGAGGAAGATGTTCATCCACTCAGGCCAGCCACTGGGTGCAGAGACGGCACTGGAGACAGCTCTGCAGGAGGACCTACTGTAAGCCTCTAGCAGGCGCGATCTGCATCCTGGCCCCACGCTTCGCAGTTCGACCATCCTCTCACCTATCACCGGCTGCTTGGTATCGGTAGCACCACACCTTGCAGTGCACCGGCCTGAAGACAACAGAGCGGTGCCAACGAAGTCTATCAAGTCCTCCTCACTCCCCAAGTTCACCTCAACAGAAGGTTGATGACTGTTTGCCCACTGAAGCAAACCAACATTTTGTTATCACCATCCAGGTGCATCATAAGCAAGGAGCATCACACCACCCGAGTGAATCCACACACACTCTGAACAACCAGAGTTCAAGGAGGTGAACCAACTAGTAACCTTCTGTGCACCTCAGTCAACCTACAGCCTGCCGAAGTCGAGCACACCCAACCATTGGAAGATCCGCCCTTGGGGACTACACTAGACTTGGCCGTGGTCCTGTTGGGCGTTCTGCAGCAACCCCTAGGTGTGGCCTATGCAACGGCCACACAGCCCACGCCGTCACGTGGCAATCCAGGGGACAAGGGCCTCGACGGAGTTCCAGTGCGATAGAAGTCCGAGTAGGAGAGATGTGTTGGGCGCAGCCCCATGCCAGGCGCAGAAGACACAAAGGTCATGGTTGAAGACTGGTCACCCACAAGATCGCCAGAGCAAGGCGCAGAACCCGATTCCAGGCGACGACGACCAGACAACGACACCACCCACAGAGGCTACATGAGCGACTTAGCTGTGAAGCCTTTGCGCGGCTCACGCGAAGCCCTGCATGGTCCACACGGTCCCATGACAGCCAGCAAGGAAGGCCATCCAAGGGGCGCCAGTGGGCCCAGGAGTCCAGGCGAGAGAGGCAAGTCGGAAGTCGCTCAGCAGTCCGGAGTAAGGAAGGTCACCGAGCACATCACCCCACAGGAAAGCCTCACTCACAGAGATTGTCTCCGAATCCAAAGTGGATTTTCACCACAGCTCCAGATGCATCAACAATGAACTTTTACATATAGACTTTCTACACCGCGAGACCAGGCTGGTCTAAAGAACATCACCAAGGCAGATGAAAGCATCCTGACCATGCGGTCCAGAGCTCCAGCGCTGCCTGGATGACGGCCTGAAGAGACCCATTTGATGCTGTATATTATTTATTTGTTTTCTTACAGGTTGGACTCTGCTTTTTTTTGTTTTCATTAAAGTTTGGGAGGGATGTAGTATCCAGCTGGATACATTCTAGTGTTCCACCAGGATGTGACATACATTCTACACCCACCCACCACAGGCGTCACCAGTTAGGTGACCCTGTCAATAAAAGGGGCCGGGCGCACCTGCCCTGGGCAAAGTTCCAGTATAGCACTGCAGTGTCTGTGTAGTTATTTTATCTAGCATGTGGGCCTAAGGCCCAGAACACCACAATTGTCAGCTGGGCGCAAGAATCTTCTCCAGTTTATTACCTTTAGGCCTTGTTGCGTGCATGTGTTTTGCCCTGCTACTAATGTATTAGTAGAAACACACCCTTTCTATTGGGACCCAGACCCATGGCACCCTGAGTGGAAGAAGCATGGACATGTGCTGTCGTGGCCAACTTAATCTGTCTATGGTCGGTAATATAGGAAGCATCCGTCCGTGGTAAGACTTGTACCTTTCATTCATGTGCAAGGTTCTTTTCAGTTTGTGGCGTGCGTTACCTACAGGGTCATTGAATGTGTGTCAAGGACGGAAGGTGAGCAGAGGGTCAGTGAAAGCTCGAATCCTTTTCCTGGCCTCTCGGTTTGTAGGTCTGCAGCGCATAACTGTATCAGCAGCTTTTTGTTGTGGTGTAATGTGGCTTCTTTTCACTGTCCTGTTTGTGTGTGTACTTTACATTTACCCCAAAACTTTCATGTCTGGAGCTGACCGGAGCGCCCCATGAGTGTCCTGTTTGTGTGTGTACTTTACATTTACCCCAAAACTTTCATGTCTGGAGCTGACCGGAGCTCCCCATGAGTTTTGAAAGTTTAACGAAGATTCGTCAATTGGCACCAAAGTTATCGGGAATAGAATGTTGCGATTTTCCTATGGTAACTAGGTCCTAACTATAACTACCCACTGGCGACCGACAGTAGGTAATATATATATATATATATATATATATATATATATATATATATACTAGCAGCCCGCCCCAGCGTTGCCTGGGGCAGAAAGGGGCTGGGGGCAGTACACCCGCTCCCGCCCCGACCACCTCCCGCACCGACTCCCTCCCGCCCTGCCTCACTCCCGCCCCCCTCCCGCCCGACTCACTCCCGCCCCCCTCCCGCCCCGACCCACTTGCTCCCCCTCCCACCCCGACTCACTCGCACCCCTCTCCCGTCCCGACTCACTCGGGCGCCGACATTTTCCTTTACTGCTGCCTCCTTCTTGCCTCCCCCTGCATCACACAGTCTCGCACTGAACTTTCCCTTTCCTTACCTCACTGCACAGCCGCCGCTCCTACTTCGTCGTCATCACCCACGTCGCATCGTGGTCATCACGCACGTCGCGTCGCGGCCAGCGTTAGGTCCCGGCCGGCGCTACTTTCAGGGGACTACTTTGTTTACAAACGTAATTTTTTTAATTGACTTTTTTTTTATTTATATTGCCTATGTCCATCTACACACCCTGACATTTTCATAGATGTATCGGGTGTGTAGATTGGCGCTGTGGTTCCCGAGTTTACCTGGCCAAAAGGTGCAAGTTCTCTCTTTATAATAGTAGTATAGATACTATATATGTATATGTATATATATATATTACCTACTGGCGGTCGCCAGTAGGTATATATAGTTAGGATTTTTTCCCTATGGGATTTCTGAAAATTCTATGTCTAATAACTTTGGCGTTTGTGGACGGAATTGGCTGAAATTTTCAGGAAAATGGCACATTTTGTTTCTGAGCAGCCCTTGAAAATTTGGGGGGGTTTCATCAAGGGGGGGCCGAGAAAAAAGGGGGGTCCCAAAACGCGTTTTTCCCATGTTAATTTCCATAGGGCGGTTGGACTCACTTTTAGCCCGAACGGCTGAATGGATTTGCACGAAACTTGGCAAAATTGTAGGGACTGTTAGCCCGATGTGCCTTTGCTAGGTCTCAATATATGTGCTTCAGTGGATTTTGAGAAATTAACGTTTAAATCAAGATATATATCTGTAACAGCGCTCCGGTTCGCGTACTTTTCGCTTATCGGAACTTTGCGCACGGAAAGCTGATTGGCTCTTCGGTGTCTGTCAACATTCTAAACAGTCCGGTGCAGCCGCCATCTTCTCTCTCGGTAGGATGGAGAGACAAGAGGAGGCCAAAACAAAGAGGGAAATTTCCATAAGGGGGCATAGTAGATCCTCCCTGACCCCCTAGGTTTTATGTGGTGTTTTTAAAAGGGCCCAGCAGGGTCCAAAAAAATATATATATTTTTTTTTTCGCGATGAGCGTCTAGTACGCGAACCGGAAAGCGTTCTGGGCAGCGTACTATAAGGATAATAGAATGATACACTTTTCAAAGACTGTATGTTAATTGTTTGTTTTTTTTTCTTTTTTTTTGTTGTCTTTATTTTTAAAGTTATTTTTGTTATTTTCATTGTTTTTCATACTTTATTAAATTTTCTAACATTTCATTGTCAGAAATGTCATAATTTATTATAGGGTGTAATTGTTTTTCATTTTCAAGCAAGTTGTCTACTGCTTCAACACATTGTAGAAGTTCGTGGTCTCTACTGTCATCCATAAAGTCATCAAGTTTGTCTTGGCTGCTCTCCTTCAGTTGAATCGAAAATGAAATTTGTTGTTCGCCTTCCATTTTGCCTGAAATTTTGAATAAGAAAATATATATTAGTAGAGATAGGGCACTGTTGGGATTAATTTTAGATAGTCATTTTTTATCAGTGAATTTATCTTTTGGCAGTGTATAGTATCAGAGTGGAAATAGGACTATAAAAAAGTGTATGTGATTTAACCAAGACAAGCCTAACTCCATTCATAACTATAACAGAGAAGTCTATCTAAATACATTAGTACTACAGAGGGATAGTGTATATGTAGCAGAAAAATTCTATTATATTAAGTTATAGTGCACAATATATTTCGTTTTTAAAAATTATATCTTACCTTCACAAAGAAGTTGAAGTTTTTGGAAGCTATTAAAAGGTGTTGTACAACAAGAAGTAGTAGTCAAAATGGCTGTGTTTTCTTCTCTTCCTTTATATATATTCAAGTATATAACCAATCAAATGTCAGGTAATAAAAGTAGAAAATGAAAGTAACATTTTCATTGGTTGTCAATTCGAACAGTTCAGATGTGTTTTGTGAAGTAATTTACCTCACGGTATTTGGAGAGGTCTAAAGGCTAAATGGCTAAATGAAATTTCAATCAAATTTGTGAGAATGAAAGGGACTGTTATGTAGTATGAGGTAATTTATATTTGGTGAGAGTGTCTCTAGTCGTTTTTCTGTAAATTACTTTCCCGCCTTTTTTTGGACCGCTTTCCGGATAGCGGTCCGGTCCGCGTACTTGGAGCGTAACGGGAGTCCACCATTTTGTGTTTCGGTCGAATCAAGGTATAAAATGGAGGGTAAATAATGTTCTGAATGGGTAGAAGGGGGCATCGTACAAGTATTTTGCCCCCCTACGTTTTCTGAGGGTGGCTGAGGAGGACTATATTTGCGAAAAAAAAACTTTTTTTTGAAATTTTGCGCGGTTAGCTTCCAGTTCGCGTACCGGATAGCGCTCTTTAAGCGTAGTTTGTTGAAAATTACAGAAAAAAAGTTAGAAAAAAAAAAATAAAAGTGTGTGATCAGATGAAGGGTAGCTCTGAGAAGAGCTTTTGGGTTTATGGTACATTTAGGTACTTATAAGTAGGTACCAATGCACAGTCTTAAATTCAGAATGAAAATTCTGTTGCCCTCATCTGAGAAGTGAACTCCATCTCCTCTGTAGATATCTTGCATGTAGTAACGCAAGTTATTGTTGTACAGAGAGCCCATTCCATGGTCTCTCATGAAAGCTGAAACAGATTTGTTTACATGCTTCCTCGCTTTCTCAATTTGTGGGCAAAATTGGTTGGACCACCTCCATTTCTGTCTTTGGCATATATTGGAATATACCAAGGCAGTTTGAGGAAAAAGTGCCATTAATTGCTCAAAGGTGTCCTTTAAAAGCATTTCCAGACCTACCCCTGTCAAAGTGCCCAAATCATTACCTCCACAGTGCACTATTAACAGGTCAGGTTTTGGCAAATGCATAAAGGTTTTCACCAATGGTATCAATTGGTGACATTTTAATCCTCTTTGGCCCAACCACTTAATTTCCACATCTTGTAAATTGAGGTTAGGTAAATTTCTGTTCTCAGCATACCTTTGAGCCCAGTGGATGTAACTATGTCCAACAATCCAGACGTTAACCTCTTCGCCGCTAATGACAAGGGTAACTCGTCATGGACTTTCCATTGATTTCAATGGAAATTCAATGAAAAGAAAGAAAATAGCCTTAGCAGTAAAGGGGTTAAACATGGTGGCTGAAGGTTGTTCTGCAGTCAGATGAAGTGTGGTAATGAAAGGGCAGTTGAAACAGTAGGAGTTTCTAAAGAAAAAAAACTGTGGATTTACAATGCTAATGATTCATTAGCAGTGATTGGTGCATTTCCATTTCTGAAAACAGAAAGTTAGGGTGCATGGATGTGTTCTTTGAAAGATGTAATTTGAATGGTCAAGGAAGAAACATTTAATGAAAGATTGCACTGGATACGCAGGTGCACTGAGAGTTCAGAGTTCAATTGAAACATTGTTGTGTGAATTTGCAAACATGAGAGGTCTTCCAGGAGGTGGTTGCTATGGATACAAGGCAGACAGGGCAGAGGGGGGAAGGGTTTTGATTTGAAAAAAGTGAGGGAAGAGGTATGATTGGCTGATATGAGAGATATGTGAAAAGAATATCTGTATTTCTGTGCTTTCAATAGCTGCAGCCTTTGGAGTGCATCCTTTTTCTTCTGCTGAAGACAATTTGGTGTATTTCTCAGACTGTTTTCAAAACTCAAAAAATATTTGCTAAGGTGAGAAAACATTTATTTAATTTAGATAGAGAATAGTATGATTTAAGGAGAAAATGATGAAGAAAGCTGTGTTTTTAAAATGTGGCTTTGTCTCAAGTGATATACAAATCAATTACATTTCTTGATATGTACTGTTAGAGCTTCATAGGTTGTTTGGGGTCATATTTAGAAGGCATTTTAGTGTCTTTGATGTTATGTTTACCTTTTTAAATGGAAAGCGTTCCTCATGGGGCCCTGAGCAGTTCTTAGCCATGTTATTTAATGGGAAGTGGATAACATGGCTAAGAGCATTTGCTGGAAAATGCATGAATATCGCTGACTTTTCTGCGATATTCATGCATTGCGGTCGTTTTTTTTCGCATTTGCGAGCAGTTCTTAGCCATGTTATCCAATGGGAGGTGGATAACATGGCTAAGAGCATTTGCTGGATAATGCATGAATATCGTTGACTTTTCAGCGATATTCATGCATTGCGGCCGTTTTTAATCGCATTTGTGATAAACAATTACATTTCTTGATATGTACTGTTAGAGCTTCATAGGTTGTTTGGGGTCATATTTAGAAGGCATTTTAGTGTCTTTGATGTTATGTTTACCTTTTTAAATGGAAAGTATTCCTCTTGGGGCAAGTGTCTTGTAAATACGCTCCTACTTGCGCTTGGCAAATTTAGATTTTGATTATGGGAGTTACGTAGCCATGTTAATAGTGTCCCAAAAGTGGTGCTAGGGCATTCCAGAAAACACTTTCATGTGTCTCAAGGACATTTTTAGTCATTTCTCCATGAATGCAGGTATACAATTGATTTATTTGCTGTGTTTAAAAACGAATTTTGAAATCAATTACATTTCAGGATATGTACTGTTAGAGCTTCATAGGTTGTTTGGGGTCATATTTAGAAGGCATTTTAGTGTCTTTGATGTTATTTTTCCCTTTTAAAATGGAAAGCGTTCCTCATGGGGCCCTGAGCAGTTCTTAGCCATGTTATTTAATAGGAAGTGGATAACATGGCTAAGAGCATTTGCTGGAAAGTGCATGAATATTGCTGACTTTTCTGCGATGTTATTTTTCCCTTTTTAAATGGAAAGTGTTCCTCTTGGGGCAAGTGTCTTGTAAATACGCTCCCACTTGCGCTTGGCAAATTTAGATTTTGATTATGGGAGTTACGTAGCCATGTTAATAGTGTCCCAAAAATGGTGCTAGGGCATTCCAGAAAACACTTTCATGTGTCTCAAGGACATTTTTAGTCATTTCTCCATGAATGCAGGTATACAATTGATTTATATGCTGTGTTTAAAAACGAATTTTGAAATCAATTACATTTCAGGATATGTTCTGTTAGAGCTTCATAGGTTGTTTGGGGTCATATTTAGAAGGCATTTTAGTGTCTTTGATGTTATTTTTCCGTTTTTAAATGGAAAGCGTTCCTCATGGGGCCCTGAGCACTTCTTAGCCATGTTATCCAATGGGAGGTGGATAACATGGCTAAGAGCATTTGCTTCAAAGGTTGTTTGGGGTTATACACCATTTTTGGGAAATTATTAACATGCCTATCTAACTCCCATAATCAAAATCTAAATTTGCCAACCGCAGGTGGGAGCATATTTACAATAAATTTGCACCAGGAAGAACGAAAAATAGCATACTAGATACTCAAATGCCTTATAAATATGACCCAAAACATCTTATGAAGCACTAGTAGTGCATATTTCCAGAAATGTATTGGTTTTCATTTAATGATTTACTTCATTGGTAGGCCTTCACATGTTTTTTTATTTTGATATTTTTCAGTGAAAATCTTATCTGCAACCATGTGTTGGCCTCACCTCAAATAAACAAAACAGGTGATGGACTGAATGTGGATCAATGACACACATTTAACCCAGTCTAAAGATCAGGGCCTAAACAAATCTTTAGATAGGCTACATCTTATCGTCATCCTGAATTAATGATTTAAAATATTAGGGAGTGATTTATGAGTGTTGTATGCCTTTTTTGCACCATTGAGTGTCATTTTTGTGATGCAGTGCTGGTGGGAAACATTTGCTATGTTAAATAATTAGTAGGGCATTAAGTTTTAGATGACTGTTATTTATTTACTGTTTGGTAATAGTGGTTAATAACATTTTATATTATATTTTTCCACAGATTCAACTGCAGATTCTTTCATAGTTTGGAAAATGCCTTCCAAAAGTCGAATACGAAAGGCTAGAAAACGTCAAAGACAGCAGGATGATGTTTTATTGCAGCAGTCCTCTTCCCCAAATACTTGTCAAAACACCAAGAAAGGTCCGGGTAAGAGCACGAAATCATTCTTAAGAAATATTTGTCATAAAAAAAGTATTTCTCCAAAAAATGTTTCAGTCCTCAAAAAGAAAAGCAATTTAAATGGAAAGGAGAGACCCATCAAAAATGTTACTGGTAGAGGAAGAGATAACTCTGTGCATGATAGTAGAAGGAAACAACAGTTTAGGGACATTCGACATCGAATGTTCCGTAATAGGATAATAGTTAATTTATTGAAAAATATTAAAAAAAAAGGCCAACAGAAAGCGGCATTTTATAAGAAGAAGAAAAATGTAGAGAAAATTATTGATCATGCTTTTGAAATTAAGCGAAAGTTGTTTATTTTGGTAATCAATAGAATTAGGAAACTAAGCAAGGTAATTTCTGATTTCAAAACTAAAAGTAGATGGAAGAGAGTAGTAAATCGTACTAACTTTTGTGAAGTTTTTTCCGGAGAATGGATGCATAGTTCTAGTTGTGAGGCATTTTTTAATGAGGAGAGTTATTTTCAGGATAATGATTTGGTGTTTGCAGTTGACACCAGTGGTCGAGCTTATGAAGTGAAGGATGGTTGTCCAGTTGAAAAAGAACAACTTGTGACAACAGAGACAGAAGAGGCGCTAAGTGATGAGGTTTTAGGAAGACGTCCTAAGGGTCCTGTGTACATTTGGAAGTGTAGTTCTATTTGCAGTGTGCGACAGGTTTCCATCAATTTGCTTTGTGATTTTATACGGACATTTAATAAGAAAAGTTTGAAGCAGAAAATGAAGTTGTTGCAAGATTTAGATCCTTGCAGAGTGAGACAAATAACAGGTTTGCGTGGTCATTCACTGGCTTGTCTTTCCAGGAGAGTATGCCAGAGTGTTTTTCATCATTTCAGGATGCTAGCAGTGCATCATAATAAAGTGAGAAAATTAGTGAGAATGTTGTATTATGCTAAGAGTCCAGCAATTATGCTTAAACAATTATGTGCTGCTCTTTTGCATGGTTCTGAAATAGATGTGAAGAATATTTGTGAAGAAATTGAGTTTTGTTACTTTGGTAGTAAAGATGAGAATGTTCAAATTGACCCTGAAGTAGAGGGTAATGTGGAAGATAATGTACAGGTTTCCAGTACAGATAATTTTCAGAAGGAAATTGCCACGTTTCAGATGAAATCAAGTGAGAGGCCTAATTTCACTTGTGTATGTTGTCGACGCACTTATTATAAGAATCAGACTAAGGTAGTGGATTTATATGCAAAAAGTGAAAGGGTAAATAATAGTGAATGGAAGGATTTTGCCACATACTTGATGGTAGAAAATTATTTTGATTTGGGATCGGATCAACGTGTGTGTACTTATTGTTGTAATAAATTAAACCAAAACCAGATGCCTGCTAGGGCAGTTCATAATAATCTGGAATTGGTTGAGATTCCTTCTGAATTGAAGGATTTAAATACTTATGAATCTATTTTGATTCAAAGTATCCATCCCTTTCAGGCTATTGTAAGAATGGAGCCAAAGACAGGGAAGTTGCCTCCAGCAGATTTACAGAGAGGATTAAAGGGAAGAGTTGTTTATTTGCCTCTAGATTTGAAGAAAAACATTAACACAATTGGAATAGAAAAAGTGGAAGAGGAACCTCTGGTTATCTTGGTTAATGGGGTTCCGACAAAGAATAAGAAAATATGGCAAGATTTAGTGGATGTTAGGAAAGTCAAAAAGGCAACAGTGTATTTGAAGAAAAATAATAAGTACTATAAGAATGTATATGTTGCAGAAGAGGAAGTAAGTGATGAAGAGGATAGCGATTTGTGTGCTGGCCAAATTGAGAAAGTAGAGGCCTCTAAAAGTGAAGAAATATATGAACATTATAGTGTTCATCCTTTGCATTCCAAGGAAGTCATGGGGAATGCTATTGAGTTGTTTCAAATGAAACAAGCCAAAGGGAGTCCCATTAGTGTTTGGGAGGAAAGTTTGGAAGCTCGGTGTTTCCCACAGCTATTTCCCACAGGTCAAGGAGGAAGATATGATGAGCGACCTCATCAAATTCCTGCGTCTGAATACCGGACTTTACGATTGTATGCAGCAGATCCTAGGTTTCGGCAATGCATTCCCTATTTGTTTCATCTCCTGTTTGAAAGCGATCTGTCTGGACTGTCATATGCAGTGAACCACATCTTAAAAAGTGGTATACAGATGCGAAACATCTCGGCAAGTGACTTTATGCATAAAGTCAATGTCCAAGACAGTATTTTGGATTCTCACTTAATTAATCTCATGGCGTGTCAGCGTGGTACTAATGAGTACTGGTACCGTCGTCATGGTGATTTAAAATGTATGCTGAGGAACTTAGGAACTCCAACATGGTTCCTCACTCTGAGCTGTGCCGAGTATGGCTGGGAAGACTTACTTGAATTTTTACGAGAGGCAAATGGTAACATTGAAAACATCGAATTCAAGACACCCGGAGAACTGTGCTCTTTGGATCCAGTCAATGTATGCAGGTACTTCAATCATAGATTTGAAGCTATGATGTCTTTCATCACAAATAAAAAGAATCCACCTCTTGGACAGGTGTTGGATTTCTTTTGGAGAAAGGAGTACCAAGCAAGAGGTGCCCCTCATATACATATGTTGTTGTGGATCAAGGATGCACCTAAATTTGGAACAGATCCGGATGACTTAGTGATGAATTTCATCGAACAGTATTCTACGTGTGCTGTTCCAAACGCAACGGAGAAGAAAAGTCTAAGAGAACAAGTTCTACGTTTCCAAAGCCATCGTTGTGGAAAGTACTGTCGTCGTAAATTCAGAAACAAGGACAAGTTCTACACCAAATGTCGTTTCAACTTTCCACGACCGGTGATTTCTAAAGGAAGAGTGAACAGTTTGATGTCTTCGCTGCGACATAATGTGACGAGGAAATCACCCAAGAATACATACAATTTGAAAAGGAACGAAGAGTCCAAGTACATCAATGACTACAACCCAGTGATTTTGTCCATGTGGAATGCTAACATGGATATACAGTTTGTGGCTGACAACTGTATGGCTGTGGCTCGGTATGTGACATCTTACATCACCAAAAAAGAAAAGACCGAACTGAAGGATATGTGGGAGGACATTTCTCATGAAAAGAGCCTCAGCAAGAAGTTGTACAGTTTCAGTCTGAAGATGTTGTCGCATCGAGAAATCGGAGCTTACGAATGTTCTGACCGGTTGTCTTCAGCAAGTCTCTATGCCAAATCCAGGAGTCTCGTTTGGGCGAGTCTTGGTCTTGCTGCAACGCGAAATCGAGTTCTAAAACCTGTCCGGGAAATTGAGTATTTGGCAGAAAAGGAACCAAACAGTACCGACATTTTGAAGACCAACATGTTGGATACATATTATCCAAATCGAAGCAGTCACCTTGAGAATGTTTGTCTATATGAGGTTCTCCAAAATTATATATTCAAGAGGAACATCAAAGAAGATATTGAGAAAGGAGTGTATGCTGTAATTGGAAGTGAGGGATGCCTGGTCAAGCAAAGAAAATGCCAATTAGTAAACCATCGAAAATTGAGTGGTGAATCTCCAGAAAAAAAGGAGTTTTTTTATTTAGCACTTTTGCAACTTTTCAAGCCTTGGCGTGCAGAAGAGGAACTGCTTGGAGATTTCCTCTGTTACGAAGACTCTTTCAATGCAGCGAAGGAGTCCATAGAATGTCCTGCTTTTTCTAAATATCAAGAAATGCTAACTTTGGAAATTGAGCAGGAAGCAACGATTGCAGCCGAGATTGCCAGAGACAGTTCTCAGGACAGTCAGAGTTCTGTTTCATTGAGTCAAGATCCACTTGGAGGACCTATTATCGAAAATGAAGCTGCCACTGCTATGAATGAAGTGGAAAGAGCCATGGCACATGCTCAGGAGGATTCAGTTAACTTAGAAGACTTGGAAAAACAACTCAACGTTGAGCAGAGGAAAATATATGATGAAGTTACCACGGAAATTGAGCACGGATTAAGTCATGAGAAGAACAAGTGCTCATGTACATCGTTGAAGCCTGTCCGACTGTACGTGAGTGGAGAAGCGGGAACTGGAAAAAGTTTCCTCATTAAAGCAATCTCTTGTTATTTGCAGGAAAGGACTGAGTCATCGCTGTCTTGTGTTGTCACCGCTCCTACTGGACTGGCAGCACATAACATTAAAGGTATTACTTTGCATCGTCTACTGATGCTGCCGGTGGAGCATGACAACAAATTACAATACAACAAGTTATCTGGAGATGCTTGCTGTGAAGTTTCAAGAGTCTTGAGGAAAATGAAACTACTTATCATTGACGAAGTAAGCATGGTTTCCAATGTCATGCTTGCCTTTGTGCATTTGAGAATGCAAGAAGTACTTAAAACTGAATATGATGTGTTATTTGGTGGGAAACACATCATTGTTTTCGGAGATCTTCTGCAGCTGACACCAGTAAAAGGTCAACCTGTGTTCAAAATACTCACGCATGAAGATACCAGGAAGTGCCTAGGGAGCATTGGCAACGTCAATATATGGTTAAACTTCAATTATGCAGAACTGCATCAAAATATGCGTCAGGCAAAGGATGAAGATTACAAGAATATTCTACAAGATATTAGAATTGGAAAAGTGACCGAGCATGGCAAAGAAGCTTTAAATGCACGATTACTGTCAAATTTATATCCCAAACAAGAGATTGTGCCTGAGAATATTTTTCAGAAAATTACTGAGAAGAAATCCGGGATATGTCTCATGCCAACTCTTGCAGAATGTGCCATCTTCAACAACAAAATGTTGAATTTAGAAAAGCAAGAGATTGTGAAACTTGAAGCTATCGACAAATTAGAGCATATGGGATCAACAATTATTTTGTCAGACAATTTGAAATCAAAATTGGATTCATTAGAGAAGACTATATCTAAAACAGCGGGTTTTGAAAAGACTTTGAATGTGTGTTTAAATTGCCGAATCATTTTGAGAAGGAATTTACATATAGAAAGAGGTCTGGTAAATGGATCAATGGGTAATGTTGTTGATTTTGAGAAATACAGAAATAGAGATGGAATAGAATTTTTAAAAATTAAATTTGATGGCATTGAGGAAGTACAGCAAATTGGTCGTTGTTCTGCTAGGTTTTTGCTTGTTAAAGATTTATATGTTCGCCGTAAACAGTTTCCTGTTTGCTTGGCATATGCGGTGACAATCCATAAATCGCAAGGTTTAAGTGTAGACTGTGCATTGGTGAATATTGGCAGTTCTGTGTTCAAGGAGGGTATGGCATATGTGGCATTGTCACGAGTTAGAACTTTATCGGGATTGTACTTGATTGACTGTGATGTCACAAACATTTGTGCAGATCTAGATTGTGTTAAGGAATACAATAGGTTAAGAAGAGAGTATGCGCCACATTTGCCTCAATATCCTTTGTTTGAGAAACGTGTGGTAGGCCGCAAACGTAGAAATAGCAGTAATAGTAGGGAGGTTGTTGCAAAAAGACTAAAAGTCAATGAACCGAAAATTGTTAGCAGAAAGAAAGTGGATTCTGTTGTAGATGTTGTCGGTTTTCAATTTGAAAACAGTTCTGGTGTCAACTGCTATGCAAATGTAGTGGTTAATGTTCTCTTTTCACTAGAGAGTTTAAAAGAACAGATTCTGTTGAATTCTGAACAAATTTTATGCTGTTTGTTGAATTCTGTTTTCGAGAAATGTAGCACTGATCGAACAAAAGTAGGAAGTGTGTCTGAAGTTCGTTATCTGTTAGATGAATGTTCAGGTCAAACAGACTTCTCTGAAAATAATCAGCAAGATTGTCAGGAGTTTTTAATGTATATGCTTGATATATTGCAAGTTGAGGGTGTAGATGTAGATCACCTGTTTGGGCTTTCTTATCAATGGCAGCATGACTGCGAGAACTGTATGGTATCAAGTACTACTAGTGTAGACTCAGAAAGATTTATATATTTAACTTTGCCAGACAGTAAATCAGTCTCCTTTAATAAGCTAGTAAATGCAGCGGATCACAACATGGAGTGTAGCCAATGTAAATGTGATATGATGTCAACATTATTTATACGTAGATATGGCCAGTATGTCATTTTAATGATCCAACGTTGTAGGCCTGATGGATCAAAATTGTCAACTTTAATAAAAAATTTTGTGGCTTCTCAGCTGTCAATATCAGGGAGGACTTTTGTTACTGTAGCAATTATCTATAACGATGGTCCATCAACAACATCAGGACATTATACAGCTTACTTAAAGTCTGGAAACGGCTGGTCATTCTGTAATGATTCCGTTGTAACGTTCAAAAAAAAATTGCCGTTTGACCTTAAAAATTCTTACCTGGTGTTTTTAAAACCAAAATTTTAAGTAGAGGGAATGTAAGTCTGCAATGCTGTCTAGATTAAAAATCCAACTATATAAACCTAATGCAAGTAAGTCTGCTTCATAGTAAGCAGTATCAGTGTCATAGGAAAAGGAGAACATGAGTGACAAAGAAGAGTAAGTTATTAGTAGTCCAGGATTGTGAAAATAATCTCAAATATTTTATTTTTGAAAGTTGCGAAAATAGAAAATGTCGGGATTTGATTGGAAGAATAACAAGACTTGCGAATCGCGGCAACATGATTTGGCCTAGTGGAAACATGTGATATAATGAGAGAAGTCTTTTTTTCTATGTAACATATTTTACGTATCAATGGAGGTTTTCTTTCAGAAAGTGGCGGGCTGAAAATATTTGTAGCACAACAGAGTGGATGCTGTTCATAGGAGATCGTTCGACGTCATTGAAAGTAAGTTAATTTTAAGGAGTTTTGAAATCAGATTTCGAAGGTTGTATGGGTTTTTTAAACACAGTCATTTTGATTGTGTTTTTTTTTTCCCGCTGTTACATGATGAATACCTTCAAGTCACTGATTTAAGTGAAATTTGATACATTCTGAGAACAGCAAAAATAAACCATTTAACATGTATAATTAATGTTATGCTTTTTGAAATTATGATATATATTTAGAAATGTGAGGTAGATATGGAGAAGCAGAGTCTTCTGTAAGTGTCAATTTTAATGCTTACAGTGCTGTACTTCTAGGTATTGTTTTTTTTTTTAAAAAAAATAGGCCTTACCTCAAAGAAAGCTCTTGAAAGCACACATCTTATTTGCATCCTAAAACAATCATTTAAAATGTTTGACACAATTTTATGATGGCTTTACATCTTTTTTGCGCTGTTATTGCATCACTATTGTGAGACATAAGCAATGCAAAAGAAGCATCATGTTTCAAAATAGGCCTCATTTCATCAGCATGAAGATACTGTTTTTTTAAAATAAATATCTTTAGGATTGTGTAGGGGTCGTAGGGAAGTAGAGGTTTCTGTAAATGTCAAAGTTGTTTAAAAACTGTTTCTTCTTGAACCTTTTCCCTTCTTTTTTCTAATTTTTAAATACATGTTTTAATATTTTTGGAAATGTTTGTTCTCTCTTTTACAGATTGAATGTATGAAAAATTTGCTTGAAAAGTTAACATGAATTATAAGGTAAATGTTTTCTACTTTTTTAACCTACATTCCACTGCTGATGATGTCACTGACTATGTTATGATTGATGTAATAAATGGGCATGTTTTACTGCAATGGTAGGTCTTCACATCTATTATCTCGTCTGTATTCTTCAACAAGCATAAATTTGATATGCAACCCAGAGTACGGTTCACCTTAAACAAACTTTTAGAGAGAACACATCTTATCGTCACCCTCACTCAATCATTTAATCTATCACATTTAACATCTATTAGTTCTACTGCTTCATTTCTTTAATCTTTACTTTCCTGTGTTTGCTACTTCTCTCCTTCCTTTCTCTATTACTTAATTTTTCTATTCCTTCCAGTATTTTTCTCAGTCCCTCTCTTCTCATACTTCTTCATTATTATTCACTAATTCTGTCTCTATTAATGTTACTGTTTATGAATGATCTCCAAAAATTTTAAAAACAAGAACAGTAAGTATAAGGATAGGAAAAGACATTTATGTTACAAGAAAGACAACTATAGGAAGTAAACAGAAAAAACTGTTACTCGCAATCCACTGCTGATGATCTCACTGACCATGTAAAAAATTATGTAATATATGACATGATCAGAAGTGAATTGCGGGTAACAGTATCTTTTCTTTACTCCCTATATCTGTCTTTTTTTGTAACATAACTGTCTGTTTCCTTTCCTTATACTTACTGTTCCTTTTTTTAAAAAAAAATTTTTGGTACGCTCAAAGTACGCGTACCGGAGTGCGAACTAGTAGCGAACTAATAGAAATAGAGCTTGGCAGAGTTCAAAGAATTCTACCAATTTTTTTAATAATGGGGAGGTAGTTCTGAAAAGAACTGTTTTTTTTTGTTTTTGTTGTTTTAAATTTTTTTTATTCGTTTTCTGAACATTTTTTATATTTTTTTGTTTTTTTCTGAACATTTTGTATTTTTTTTTATTTTTGGGGGGGAGGGGGGAAACAAAAATGATTCATCGAAGACGGCTCAACAGGAGCAACAAAAAAAAAAGAATTTACTTTTTGGGGCGTTTTGGGCACATATGATTGGTGATGGCTCTCATTATCAGGGTAATGCTACTTTCGCGGTAGCAAAGTGTCTGGTTGCACCGCACACAGACTTGCTTCACTTCTCCCATGTTGATTTGGATGTTCGGGATCAGCTCCCTCGCCTCCGGTCCCGATACCTCCTGAACAACAGATCTTCTTGCCATTTCTGGCGGATTTTGTTGTTGGTCGCGAAGTTGTGCATTGCTGTAATTGTTAGGGTGCCATCGACTCATGTGCCTGTGCATTGTATGATTGCCAAAACTGTACTTTTTGTCTGTGCCCCTTGAAAGTCGTTCGTCGCAAATGCGACAAAAGACGTATCTGGCATTTACTTTCTTTTGGCCAGCAGGAAATTTAAAAAATTGCCAGATATAATTTTCTTTCCTATTATATCTTCTGGGCTCCTCTGGCAAAAACTCGTCATTTTCTTGCTGTTCTTCCTCTTCTTGATTTTCCTCCTCTTCTATAATTAGTGAAGCAGGTAGTCTTTTCTTCCCATGAGGAGGTGGAGGAGGTGGTGGGGGCACACTGGCAGAAGCAACCATTGAAGCCATTGCTGATGAATCAAAAAAGTTCTTTCTCTCACCAAGATGAAAGTCAGAGTGAGGAAAGAAGGAGGGGTTTTCATCATTTGGGAGAAGGAAAAATTCTAAACCAATGAAAAGTGTTAATTTTATATGACATGACCAAGTATTACATCATTAGGAAACCAAAAGTGAAATGAACCAATGAAAAGTGTTATTTTCGAGTCACATGACCTGCTGTGTTTACGTTTCGCGCTTTGCTCCGCTTTCCGGTCCACTTCCGGGTCTGCTAATTTGGCGCGTCCAACGACGTATTACGCGATAACGCAAAACGTCATGCAAACGTAACAGTTACGCTAAAGGAACGTAGACCGGTTCGCGTACTAAGCCGCGGCTTTAAATTGAGCTAACGGGAAGCAGACCGGTTCGCGGACTGGGAGCGGAACAAAAAAAAATGTTTTAAAAAAATTGTCTAAAGAACATGAAAAATATATTTCAAAATTTAAAGAACAATACATTGTACAGCTACAGATATTAGCTTTTAAAAAACCATTGAAATTCAATGAAAAAACCATAGGTTATAGACCATATATAGTTAGGGATTAGCATTTAAAAAACCTTATTTTATTTGCACAAAACCATTGAAATTCCATATATAGTTATAAGCGCTAACTATATATCGCGCACCCGCAATCCACTGCTGATGATGTCACATATTACATCATTCATGACATGGTCAGTGACATCACTGATGACATCACTGATGACATCTCAAATGACATCACTGATGACATCACTGATAACAACATCCAGTGACTGTATGTTTCTGTAAAGTTAAAATATGTCTTACATATTGAAGAATGTGTGGATGTATAAGTGTCTGGATGAAGGATTTAGTAGGTGCATGACTGACTGTATGAGTGAGTGATTAAATGTGTCTCACTGAGTGCATGGGTTAGTGACTAAACTGTCTTAATTTGTGTATCATTATGTCTGTTGTTCTGTAAACTGTTGCATGTGTTGATAAGTAGCTATATGAGTAACTATATGGGTTATTGATTGGTTGCCCAAGTATTTGTATGGGAGACTGAGTGTGTGTGTGGGTGGCTGGGAGGTGTATGACTCTGTGCATAGATGTGTGAACAGTTGATTCACTAGATGTATGGTTTCAAAAGTGCATGTGGAAACAGCTGTATGGGCGGTTGACTGTGTGTATGAGTGTATTGGTGAGTGAATGGATATCTCAGTGCTACATGTCAAAGTAAGTACATATGTAAAACACAGTACATGTGAGAGTTGACATATATAAATAACTGTGCATAAGAGCCAGTGAATGTGTGAGTGGCTGTATGGATCATTGTGAACTTGTATCAGGGATTGTATAAGAGAGTAAATATGTGTTAGTATATGTTTGAATAAGTAAAGTTTGTATAACTGTATAGTTGAGGAAATGGAGATGTGATTGATTCTTTGCATGACTGACTAGGTGTGTGAGTAACTCCATGGATGAGTGACAGTCTGTGAGTGTCTGTTTACACTGATTGTATCTAAGGTTATATTAGAGTCTGAAGAGGTTCATCGTATTATCACATGAATGATATCATCAGTGATGTGATCAGTAATGTCAAATGAGATGTCATCAGTGATGTCATTTGAGATGTCATCAGTGATGTCATTTGAGATGTCATCAGTGATGTCATCAGTGATGTCACTGACCATGTCATGAATGATGTAATATGTGACATCATCAGCAGTGGATTGCGGGTGCGCGATATATAGTTAGCGCTTATAACTATATATGGAATTTCAATGGTTTTGTGCAAATAAAATAAGGTTTTTTAAATGCTAATCCCTAACTATATATGGTCTATAACCTATGGTTTTTTCATTGAATATATATATATATATATATATGTATATCGTGACCAAGCCTGCTGGGTCAGGCGAAACGCGTCGTAAGCGACTAAGGAAATAAAGAGAAGGTTCTTCCACTACGTTGTGTCGTCTCCTTCGAAAACCGGTTCGAGGTTTTGAGCGCTTTTTGTATATATATGTATATATATATATATCTATATATATATATATATATATATATATATATATATATATTCAACACACTCCTGGTTGCAGCACTTCATCAATCGAAAAACCAGAGTCGGAGCCCAAATCAGATGCGGTGTTGTCAAATTTATTCGGCATAGGAAACACCCAACGCATTTCGTGATCCGCTGATCACTTTCTCAGAAAGTGATCAGCGGATCACGAAACGCGTTGGGTGTTTCCTATGCCGAATAAATTTGACAACACCGCATCTGATTTGGGCTCCGACTCTGGTTTTTCGATTGATGAAGTGCTGCAACCAGGAGTGTGTTGAATTATAGGGGTTGGCGTTCCCCGTCGAGAGCCCGCCGTGGAAGACGGCTTAAGCACGCCCAACCTCTGTGTGTGTTTATTACCTACTGGCTATCGCCAGTAGGTATATATAGTTAGGATTAATTCCCTATGGGATTTCTGAAAATTCTATGTCTAATAACTTTGGCGTTTGTGGACGGAATCGGCTGAAATTTTCAGGGAAATGGCACATTTTGTTTCTGAGCAGCCCCTGAAAATTTGGTGGGGTTTCGTCAAGGGGGGGCCGAGAAAAAAGGGGGGTCCCAAAACGCGTTTTTCCCATTCATTTTTCCATAGGGCATTTGGCCTCACTTTTAGCTCGAACGGCTGAATGGATTTGCACGAAACTTGGCAAAATTGTAGGGACTGTTAGCCCGATGTGCCTTTGCTAGGTCTCAATATATGTGCTTCAGTGGATTTTGAGAAATTAACGTTTAAATCAAGATATATATCTGTAACAGCGCTCCGGGCAGCGATCCGGTCCGCTTACTTTTCGCTTATCGGAACTTTGCGCGCAGAAAGCTGATTGGCTCTCCGGTGTCTGTCAACATTCTAAACAGTCCGGAGCGGCCGCCATCTTGTCTCTCGGTAGGATCGAGAGAGAAGAAGAGGTGAAAAACGAAAGGGGAATTTAATGAAAGGGGGCAAGGTATCCCCCTCTTGACCCCCTAGGAATGTTGCTGGGGTTATTAAAGGGTCCCGTGGGGAAAATAAAAAAAAAATGATTTTTCACGGTAGAAGCGCTTCACGGGCCGCGAACTGGTAGCGAAACGGGAATTCGCCATTTTGTGCTTCGTTAATTAAATTACTAGGTATAAGTGGGTGCGGGAGACGTATCCTAATCCCCTATGTTTCCTGAGGGTGGCTGAGGAGGCTGATATATGTTGATACATCTCTTCCAGCGGCTGTGCGTGAGCTTTTTTTTTTTTTTGCTGCGTGACAGTCCGGAGCGGCCGCCATCTTGTCTCTCGGTAGGATCGAGAGAGAAGAAAAGGTGAAAAACTAAGGGGGAATTTAATGAAAGGGGGCAAGGTATCCCCCTCTTGACCCCCTAGGAATGTTGTTGGGGTTATTAAAGGGTCCCGTGGGGAAAATACAAAAAAAATGATTTTTCACGGTAGAAGCGCTTCACGGGCCGCGAACTGGGCCGCAAACTGGTAGCGAAACGGGAATTCGCCATTTTGTGCTTCGTTAATTAAAGTACTAGGTATAAGGGGGTGCGGGAGACGTATCCTAATCCCCTATGTTTCCTGAGGGTGGCTGAGGAGGCTGATATATGTTGATACATCTCTTCCAGCGGCTGCGCCATCTTGCCTTTTTTCGAATGCCACAATTTTGTCGTGCACGGCAGCCATTTTAGATGCCAGGCTGGTCCCAGGCTATCACCTAACCCTGCGGATGTAGTTTATGGCCCCAGCTGTAGAGAATTCAGACATGCCAATCCTCCTGATTCAGGCGTGTGACTACTGTTTCAGTGCTAGTCTCCCGCCTCCCGATTTCTGCAAGCAAAAACCCGGGGGCATATTACGAACAACTAGCGATAATTTTTGTCTCTAACTTGTTTAGAGACAAAAATTATCGCCGCACATCGGCGATTTTTATCGCAGATAAACCTTGCTATTATCGCAGAAAAGTCAGCGATATTCATGTATTATCGACCTAATGCTCTTAGCCATGTTATCCACCTCCCATTGGATAACATGGCTAAGAACTGCTCAGGGCAGGTGTTAGATTTTGGAGATATTCAGGCTTAGCGCGAATATCTCCAAAAGTTGGTAATAGAAGGTAGCGATGTTAGGGACTGTTTCTAGTCGCTAACATCTTGGCACGCCACTTTGCATGTCATTAGTGATAAGTATCACTGACATGCAAAGCGGGGCCCAAGATGGTCGCAATCTCCTTTTAGCTGTCACTAACTGGTGTTAGCGACAGCTTGGTAATAGGGAGATAATTTTATCTCCGCTTTCAAGGCTTTTAAAGCCAAAAAAGCGGAGATAAACCCCCTTGATAATATGCCCCACGATTCCTTGGGGGTTTCAGCTGACAGGGCTTGGTATTGGGTTACATGGTAATTTTTCCAGGAAACGTCAGAGGGTCGATGCAGGTGTTCTAGAAGAGGTGATAAACCATTTAAGCCTCATGAACAAGCGCATGGTCTTTTAAAGATTTGTGAAGTACTCGGAGCGGCGGTGTGTGTGTGTGCCCTCTTTCAGGAGCGGGCGGGGGGGCACTGCCAGCAACTTGCCAGGTCAGGTAGTGTTCAACACGTGCATCACCCTTTCTCTGCTTGCTATTGCGCTCCATGCTTCGGAAAGGTAAGAAAAAGAACGTGCATTTGAGTTTGAAATGTCCGATCCTGCAGCAGCACACTTCCAAAGCCCACACATGACAATAACCCGATTCAAGGCCCCATTCACCCGTTTTAAAAAAAATAGATAACACTCCAACAAAGTAAGGTTATAAAACTTTATTAACTACTAACTTTAACGAACGGAACAAAAACTAAAAACATTTAAACATTTCTCAACACAAAAAGCAACAATGGTTAGAAGCTGTCTTTTGTGCGAATAGTCCCAAGGCAGCACAACGTGCAGAGTTCTGGACGGCACCCAGGTGATGTCGCCTGGGTGCCGCACTGGTTTAGGGATCCTACAATGCAGCACAGAAAAACAGCGTGGGGGGTCCCGGGTGGTGCGGGGGGAGGCCTCGTCAGTAGCGGTCTGTGTCCAGTGTCACATGGCTGACACAACATGTACGACAGGCACCCAGGTGATGTCCAGTAAACTGCCGCACTGGTTTTGGTATCCTACAATGCTGCTCCGAAAATTGGCGTGCGGCGGCCCGGGGGGGGGGCGTGGGGGAGCCGGCGTGAACGGGCCTCCCCAGGTGGCGGCCATCTAGCTGAGTTGCGCCCGCTCTTGCGGCTACAGCGTCTCGCTCACCATGTTGTTGAGTTGCTCCCACTCTTGCAGTGCAGCGATAGGCGGCTGCCACATGGCTCTTAAAATGGCGGACGGCTCCTCGGTTTTAGGCCTGGTCCACTGAAATGGCCCTGGGACACTTTGGAACTCGGACGCTTGCCTGCTAGGGCTTGGGCTCCATTCTCGAAAAGCGTTCCCTCAGCCGTGAAGATTGTATAAAAGTCTTGGGGGCCCCCGACTCCCGCAGGCTTCCGGTGGGGAGCGGCTGCCATGATTGCTCGCGGAATGACCACGACGGAGCCACGAGATGGTGGTGCTCTCATGCTGACGCCAGCTTCAGTCTGAATGATCCAGAAACAAGGTGGGGCTTTCATCGTTTGGGAAAAAAAAATGTTCTAAACCAATGAAAAGTGTTATTTTTAGGTCATATGACCAAGCCTTCCATCTTTAGGAAACCAAAAGTAAAATGAACCAATGAAAAGTTTTATAAACAAGTCACATGACCTGTTATGCGGCATAGGGCTACAAAAAGCGTAGAAAATCCGTTGGCACGTGAGGCGGCGTCAGTAGCGGACCGATGTGCGAATAGGCCGAAGGCAGCACAACGGGCCGAGATCCGGATGGTACCGAGGTGGTGTCCAGCAAATTGCCGCACTGGTGTGGCCATCCTACAATGCTGCGCCGAAAGACGGCGTGTCCAGCTGAGTTGCGGTCACTGTTGCGGTACAGTGACTCGAACGCGCCGAGATCCGGATGGCACCGAGGTGGTGTCCAGCAAATTGCCGCACTGGTGTGGCCATCCTACAATGCTGCGCCGAAAGACGGCGTGTCCAGCTGAATTGCGGTCACTGTTGCGGTACAGTGACTCGAACGCGCCGAGATCCGGATGGCACCGAGGTGGTGTCCAGGAAATTGCCGCACTGGTGTGGCCATCCTACAATGCTGCGCCGAAAGACGGCGTGTCCAGCTGAGTTGCGGTCACTGTTGCGGTACAGTGACTCGAACGCGCCGAGATCCGGATGGCACCGAGGTGGTGTCCAGCGAGTTGCCGCACTGGTGTGGCCATCCTACAATGCTGCGCCGAAAGTCGGCGTGGGGTGCCCCGTTGGCTTATGAGGTGATGTCAGTAGTGGACCGATGTGTGAATAGGTCGGAACCAGCACAAGGCGCCAAGATCCGAATGGCAAGTCCTGGATGTTGAGTGCCATAGTTGAGAGTTCTGAGCAGTGCTTGTAAGACTGTCTGAAGCTTATTTGCACCTGCTGCAGCTTCACTATTGCCCTGGTGTGGCCAAAGGTCGCACATGACATAGGCGGCCGGCTCCCGAGGTCCGGCGGAACTTTTTGCCTTTTCCTTTCTGCTTCTTTTCCTACAATCCGTTTCATCTGAAGACACGACCAGGTCCCTGAATGTGTGCAGGGGGACGCTATTGATTGAATGAAAATGGCGGCTTGACACAAAGCTGACTCAAGCGTTGCTGTTGATGCTATACAGACAAAAATTGGTTTTCAGTTTGTACATTCTTCAGGTTTTTTTTTCCATCCAAGTCTGATTGAGAGTTTGTAGAAAAATGGCTTCCGATTTTCCACATACTACTCTTCAACATTCTTCCTAAATGTAACAATGTGAAACTCACTAGGAGAACGGCTGTTTCTGTTTCCTTTCAAAATGCTGCCAACAATATTTTCTGAATGGAAGACACCATCTTGTATCATAAAGGGCCGAAAGGGGTTCTGGGCTGGCCGATGGTTGGTGGAGACATTTTGACTATATCTTGGACCTGCCCGGACTCGCCCAAAATGGCGCCGGTATAAAAGGGACTCGTAACTCCTTGCCCGCAAATGTATATCTAGAAAATGTTATTGTAAGTGGCCCTGTCTTATTTTAATTACAAAATGTATGTCCACCGATTCCGCAACTGTTAGACACCTTAGTTCTTGCAACCTAATGGCCCGCTCGTTACGTTCCTCTACAGTGTAAATGTCTCCTCATCATATACGATTTCAGTTTGCTCCGTGGCCGGCCCACGTGGTTATAGGCCCGTATTTGTATACTGACATTTTCACAATAAAGGTTTTTAAAACAAAACACGGTAGTAGTATTTACATTGGTAAAGTTTTTACTTTTAGTGACTGTTTTCGAATCAGTAAAAGGCAAGTGAAATAAAGCAGTCCAATTACATGACGGATAAAAGGTATAATATGTAGGAACGCAGTAAAGATAAATGGTCAAGGGCAGTTGTGTTTTTCATGTCTGCAACATAAAGTGATCGATAAGAATCTGATAATCAGGCGTATCGGCGACTAAGACAGCAGGCCGAATCTCTTTTACTCAACGGCTCCGTCATGGAAGGAAGAAACGCCCTTTTTCTCGAAAAAGGAATATATTTTACTTGCAAGACAGTTGTAAATTTTCCGGGAAAGTACATTAGCCTGGAATATTATAACATATGTTTGAAAAAAAAATTTTGTTCGAAAACAATAAAAAGCGTAATTTTTAGGTCATATGACCAAGCTTTTCATCATTAAATTAACAAAAGTAAAATGAACCAATGAAAAGTTTAATTAACAAGTCACATGACCTGTTATGCTTACGTTACGCGCTGCGCGCCGCGCCTCGGATCACTTCCGGGTGCGGTAACGCGGCGTGTCATATAACGCATTACGCGACAACGTAGGTCAAGAATATAGTCAAAATGTCTCCACCAACCAGCGTTCGGAACACAACCCCTTTCAGCAGTCCAAAAAGTTCTGTTAAATGACAACAGAGGGGACAGGCAACAAGAACCATCAGTCAAAGAGGGGAGGGCAAGTTCTTCTCTTCCGGGTCATGTTGGGGCGCTACCGGAACTGATCGAATTGGTAGTCTACAGTGTTTCTGGATGTTTCAGACTAAAGCTGGCGTCAGCATGAGACCACTACCATCTCGTAGCTCCGTCGTGGCCATTCCACGAGCAATCATGGCAGCCGCTCCCCACCAGAAGCCTGCGGGAGTCGGAGGCCCCCAAGACTTTTGTAGAATCTTCACGGCTGAGGGGATGCTTTTCGAGAATGGGACCCAAGCCCTATCAGGGAAGCGTCCGAGTTCAAAGGTGTCCCAGGGCCATTTTAGTGGACCAGGCCCAAAACCGAAGAGCCGGCCGCCATTTTGAGAGTCCTGTGGCAGCCGCCTATCGCTGCACCGCAAGAGCGGGAGCAACTCAACTACATGATGAGCGAGACGCTGTAGTCGCAAGAGCGGGCGGTAAACAGCTGAATGGCGGAAGAGGCACAGTGTAGCAAAAGCGGGCGGAATGGCAACTGAAACGGTAAAGGGGCGCCCCACTACAGCGTGTCTTCAGGTCAAACGGATTGTGGGACAAAGTTCAGAATTGAAGGGTCATCAAAAGGCAAAAAGTTCCGCCGGACCCCGGGAGCCGGCCGCCTATGTCGGGGGCGATCTCAGGCTACACCAGTGCTATAAGACTTGGGGAAGGTGTCGGAGCCAAGCGTCTTCTCCGAGTCCATGACCATCACACCGCCCCTCAGGGGCCTCCGTCAAGCTGTTTAGGAAGGTAACATATCACATTGTTTTCTAATGCAGTCAGGTCCACAAACGACACTAACTTACTTTGAGAATAGTGAAGCTGCAGTACGTGGAAATAAGCTTCAGACAGTGTTACAAGCACTGCTCAGAACTCTTAACTATGGCACCCAACATCCAGAACTTATGCCATTTGAGAATGGCAGTGACATCGAAGCAACTCAGGGACCAAAACCATTAACGTACTTTCACGTATGAAAATCTTACTTGGGGAGGGGGCAGGAGCGAAGCGCCCCCTCCCAGTCAGCGCCACCACACCGTATGTTGAAAATTTGAAGCCATTGTTCTACAAAGTCAACCAAACTTGGATTGAAAAATCTAGAAAAATGTACAAACTGAAAACCAGTTTTGGTCTGCATAGCATCAGTAGCAACGCTTGAGTCAGCTTTGTGTCAAGCCGCCATTTTGATTCAACAAAGCACAGGCATTGAAAAAGGCTCAAACTCAGAACTCTGAACTATGGCACCCAACATCCAGGAGCTTGCCATCCGGATCTTGGAGCCTTGTGCTGCTTTCGACCTATTCACACATCGGTCCACTACTGACATCATCTTATAAACCAACATTATGTAAATAGTTTATTAATAAAATGTTTTACCCTGTTTCTTTGCTGGTGTGTTGTCTATATTTTTAATATTTGCATAGGGTTTGTCGTTATTTTGTGCGGGATGGGTGATGGAGCCGAGCTGTCTTGCAGCCCTCATGGTGTGGAGCTCAGTTCATCTCACTATTTTCGTATTTCTCATGAAGGGTTGTTCCTAATATTTCTATTTTAGCGAGGTCAAAAAGAGATCCAATTAGTGGCCTACTGATTTTGCTCGATTACTTATTTTTTTACACGATTTTTCACTATCTGCAAAGACTAAACAGAGTATTGCGACTTTGTGCTTGTTTGTAAATAGAGAATGATCCAAAGAGAACCAATTCTAAAACAGTAAATGCTTGGACAACAATCAATCAAATGGAGAGACAAGCAGGCACGACGGATTACAACGGGGGCAAAGGCCTGCGTTAACTACCGTTCACTATCTGCAAAGAGAGAGTACTACTAAGACAAAAGAGGGGAGGGGGGGGTGCAGCGTTCAAAGCACATCAGCGTGCATAAATACGAAAATGTTTTTATCTATCACGTACTTGACATTTTAAAGCTTTTCATATTTGCTATTAAAAAACCAATGAAATTCACAGAAAAAACCATAGGTTATAGTGGATATATAGTTAGGAATTTGCATTTACAAAACCTTGAAAATTCAATGAAAAAACCATTGGTTTTAGGCCATATATAGTTAGGGATTTGCATTTACAAAACCTTATTTTACTCGCATAAAACCATTGAAATTCCATATATAGTTATAAGCGCTAACTATATATCGCGCACCCGCAATCCACTGCTGATGATGTCACATATTACATCATTCATGACATGGTTAGTGACATCACTGATGACATCACTGATGACATCTCAAATGACATCACTGATGACATCACTGAAAACATCTCATTTGACATGACTGATAACATCACTGATGATATCATTCATGTGATAATACCATGAACCTCTTCAGACTCTAATATAACCTTAGATACAATCAGTGTAAACAGACAGTCACAGACTGTCACTCATCCATGGAGTTACTCACACACCTAGTCAGTTATGCCAAAAATCAATCACACCTCCATTTTCTCAACTATACAGTTATACACACCTTACTTATTCAAACATATACTAACACATATTTACTTTACTCTCTTATACAATCTCTGATACATGTTCACAATGATCCATACAGCCACTCACACATTCACTGGCTCTTATGCACAGTTATTTATAGATGTCAACTCTCACATGTACTGTGTTTTACATATGTACCTAATTTGACATGTAGCACTGAGATATCCATTCACTCACTAATACACTCATGCACAGTCAACCGCCCATACAGCTGTTTGCACATGCACTTTTGAATCTATACATATAGTGAATCAACTACTCACACATCTATGTACAGAGTCACACACCTCCCAGCCACCCATACACACACACTCAGTTTCCCATACAAATACTTGGACAACCAATCAATAACCCATACAGTTACTCATATAGCTACTGATCAACATATGCAGCAGTTTGTAGAACAACAGATATAATGATGCACAAATTAAAACAGTTTAGTCACTAACCCATGCACTCAGTGAGACACATTTAATCACTCACTCAATCAGTCAGTCATGCACCTAGTAAATCCTTCATCCAGACACTTATACATCCACTCATTCTTCAATATGTAAAACATATTTTAACTTTACAGAAACATACAGTCACTGGATGTTGTCATCAGTGATGTCATCAGTGATGTCATTTGAGATGTCATCAGTGATGTCATCAGTGATGTCACTAACCATGTCATGAATGATGTAATATGTGACATCATCAGCAGTGGATTGCGGGTGCGCGATATATAGTTAGCGCTTATAACTATATATGGAATTTCAATGGTTTTATGCGAGTAAAATAAGGTTTTGTAAATGCAAATTCCTAACTATATATGGGCTAAAACCAATGGTTTTTTCATTGAATATATATATATATAAAAACACCAACCCCTCAAATAACGAAAAGTAAAACGCCAAACGAGGAATTGCCACGTCGAAGTCTTTAATGGATTTCAGGCATAATGCATTTCAGCGATATTCCGACTTCCTCAGATGCATATTGAGCATGGTTCCACTCCATCCCCACCTTTAACTCTCCTGCAGCTCTCCCATTGGTTGGCAAGCTCCACCTCATTGTTCTCTTGATTCACTCCACCTGAAGTACAATATTTTCACTGCAAGTCCCACAAACAACCTGGGTGGTGGCAGGCAGCGCATTGGGGACATTCTATTCTTCAGGGAGGGTGTGTGTTAATCCGATGGTTTGGCCATGTTGAAAATGCTGTCCCCAGACTTCTTCGGGTCCCCGCTTATGCTCCTGCCTCTCCTGGGGATTCAGAGTGGGCCATGAGTCGGGATACAGCGTTTCCCTGCTCCTCATGCAGTGACGAGCTGCTCCAGGCAGAAGCCCAATCTCTTCACCTCAGTCCGAGGCGAGCCGGAACATAACAATCCTATGGTGTGTCAACAGCAGTGCCAGAACAGCTCCCGCCTCTTGATGGAATGGGGCCTTTTTAGCATGCAACTGGGAAGCATGCAAAACATCAAACACCGACCCCACCAATAACGAGAAGTAAAAGGCCACACGGGGAATTACCACGTCAAAGTCTTTAATGGATTTCAGGCATAATGCATTTCGGCGATATTCCGCCTTCCTCAGATGCCATAATGAGCATGGTTGGACTCAATCCCCACCTTTAACTCTCCTGCAGCTCTCCCTTTGGTTGGCGAGCCCCACTCCATTGTTCTCTTGATTCACGGCAACTGCAGCACAATATTTTCACTGAAAGTCACACAAACCATCTGGGTGGTGGCAGGAAGTGCATGGGGGAAATGTTGTTAGAAATTCTATTCTTCAGGGGGGGTGAGTGGTAATCCGAGGGTTTGGCCATGTTGACAATGCTGTCCCCAGACCTCGTTGGGTCCCCGCTTACGTTCCAGCCTCTCCTGTGGATTCAGAGCGGGCCACGAGTCAGGATACAGTGATTCCATGCTCTTCATGCAGTGACGAGCTTCTCCAGGCAGAAGCCCAATCTCTTCACGTCAGCCCGAGGCGGGCCGGAGCATACCAATCCCTTGGTGTGTCAACAGCTTTGCCAGACCGGCTCCAGGCCTCTTGATGGAACAGGGCCTTTTTCGCACGCAACTGGCAAGCGTGCAAAACATCAAACAGCGACCCTTCCAATAACTAGAAGTAAAAGGCCACACAGGGAATTACCACGTCAAAGTCTTTAATGGATTTCAGGGAGAATGCATTACGGAGATATTCCGTCTTCCTCAGATGTCATAATGAGTATGGTTTGACTCCATCCCCACCTTTCACTCTCCTGCAGCTCTCCCATTGGTTTGCGAGCTCCACCTCATTGTTCTCTTGATTCACGCCAGCTGCAGCACGATATTTTCACTGCAAGTCCCACAAACCACCAGGGTGGTGGCAGGTAGCGCATGGGCGGAAATGTTGTTAGAAAATCTATTCTTCAGGGAGGGTGAGTGTTAATCCGATGGTTTAACCATGTTAAAAATGCTGTCCCCAGATTTTGTTGGGTCCCCGCTTGCGCTCCAGCCTCTCCTGGGGATTAAGAGCGGGCCACGAGTCAGGATACAGTGATTCCCGGTGCCTCATGCAGTGAGGAGCTTCTCCAGGCAGAAGCCAAATCTCTTCACCTCAGTCCGAGCGGGCCGGAGCTTACCAATACCTTGGTGTGTCAACAGCAGTGCCAGAACGGCTCCGGCCTGTTGATGGAACAGGGCCTTTTTAGCACGCAACTGGCAAGTGTGCAAAACATCAAACAGCGACCCCTCCAATAACGAGAAGTAAAAGGCCACACAGGAAATTACCACGTCAAAGTCAATCAATCAATCAATCAGTGACACTTATAAAGCGCGCTACATACCCGTAGGGTCTCAAGGCGCTGGGGGGGGGGGGAGCCGCTACTGCTCGAACAGCCAGGTCTTCAGCTTCTTCCTGAAGGAGAGGTGGTCTTGGGTCAGGCGCAGGTCGGTCGGGAGGGAGTTCCAGGTCTTGGCGGCCAGGTAGGAGAAGGACCTTCCTCCTGTAGTCGCTCTTCGGATGCGGGGGACGGCGGCGAGGGCGTGGTTGGCTGATCGGAGGTGGCGTTTGGGAGCGTAGAAGTTGACTCGGCTGTTGAGGTAGCTCGGGCCTTGGTCATGTAGGGCTTTGTGTGCGTGGGTGAGGAGGCGGAAGGTGATTATTTTGTTGACGGGGAGCCAGTGAAGGTCTCTCAGATGTCCGGAGATGTGGCTGGTTCGTGGGATGTCGAGGATGAGTCTGGCTGAGGCGTTCTGGATCCGCTGGAGTCTCTTCTGGAGCTTGGCGGTGGTACCGGCGTAGAGGGCGTTGCCGTAGTCCAGTCGGCTGGTGACGAGGGCCTGGGTGACGGTCTTCCTGGTCTCGGTGGGGATCCACCAGAAGATCTTCCGTAGCATGCGTAGGATGTTGAAGCATGCCGAGGAGACGTTGTTGACTTGCCTGGTCATGGAGAGGGAGGAGTCCAGGATGAAGCCCAGGTTGCGTGCATGGTCTGTCGGTTTGGGTGCGGTGCCCAGGGCGGGAGGCCACCAGGAGTCGTCCCAGGCGGAGGGTGAGGAGCCCAGGATGAGGACCTCCGTCTTGTCCGAGTTCAGTTTCAGGCGGCTGGTCGTCATCCACTCGGATACCTCTTTCATCCCTTCGTGCAGGTTGGCTCTGGCGGCGGCGGGGTCGTTGGTCAGGGAGAGGATCAGCTGGGTGTCGTCGGCGTAGGAGATTATGCTGAGGTTGTGTTTGCGTACGATGGCCGCGAGGGGGCTCATGTAGACGTTGAAGAGGGTGGGGCTCAGAGATGATCCTTGGGGGACGCCGCAGATGACTTCGGTGGCCTCTGACTTGTACGGTGGTAGGCGGACTCTCTGTGGTCTTCCGTCGAGGAAGGAGATGATCCATTCCAGCGCCTTGTCCTGGATTCCGACGTTGCTGAGGCGCCGTACTAGGGTGCGGTGGCAGACCGTGTTGAATGCCGCGGAGAGGTCTAGGAGGATGAGGGCCGCTGTTTCTCCGTTGTCCATCAGGGCTCGGATGTCATCGGTGGCGGCGATGAGGGCGGTCTCGGTGCTGTGGTTGGCTCGGAAGCCGGACTGTGAGGGGTCGAGGGATCCGTTCGTCTCGAGGAAAGCGGCCATCTGCTTGTTGACGGTCTTCTCGATGACTTTGGCTGGAAACGGGAGGAGCGAGATGGGGCGGTAATTCTTGAGGTCGGTGGGGTCCGCTGTTGGTTTCTTGAGTAGAGCGCTGAGTTCGGCGTGTTTCCAGCTCTCAGGGAAGATGGTGGTGTCGAAGGATGTGTTGATGATGTCTCGCAGGTGGGGTGCGATGACAGCGTCGGCCTTGTTGAAGACGTGGTGAGGGCAGGGGTCGGTCGGTGATCCGGAGTGGATGGAGTTCATCGTGCGGATGGTGTCTTCGGTGCTGATCGGGGTCCAGGCGTGGAGGGTGGTGGTGGGGGGTGGTTGTTCGGTCATGGTGTGCGTTGGTTGGTTGTTGAAGCTGTTGTGTATGTCCGCGATCTTGTTGTGGAAGTATGAAGCGAGGGAGTTGCAGAGGTCTTGCGATGGGGTGATGTCGTTATTTCCTGCGCTGGGGTTGGAAAGCTCTTTCACGATGTTGAAGAGTTCCTTGCAGTTGTGTGCGTTGTTGTCCAACCGGTCCTTGAATGCTGTTTTCTTGGCGGCGCGGATCAGCTGGTGGTGTTTCCGGGTGGCAAGTTTGAAGGAGGTCCTGTTGTCCGGTGTCGGTTCCCTTCTCCAGACTTTCTCGAGGGCTCGGCAGTTCTTCTTGGAGCTCTTGAGTTCGTCGGTGAACCATGGGGCTTTCTTGCTGCCGGGTCTGCTGGGCGGGGTCCTCAGAGGGGCGAGTTCGTCCGCGCAGTTGCTGATCCACTTCGTGAGGTTGTCGGCGGCCTGGCTGGGGTTCGCTGAGCTGGCAGGAGGGTGCTGGCTCAGGGAGGTGGCGAGCTGGTCTGCTGTGATCTTGTTCCAGCTTCTGCGGGCGGCCTGTTGCTGGTGATGGTGGGTCGTTGTTTTCTTGAAGGTGAAGTGGACGCAGCTGTGGTCCGTCCATTGAAGCTCTGTGGTGTGGCTGAAGTCGATGTCCTTGCTGGATGAGAAGACAGCGTCGAGTGTGTGTCTGGCGAGGTGGGTGGGGGTGGACACCAGTTGCTTGAGTCCCAGGTTGGCGAGGTTGTCGAGCAGGGTGCTGGTGTTGCGGTCGTTGTTGTTCTCCAGATGGAAGTTGAGGTCTCCCAGGAGGATGTAGTCAGCGGAGGGGAGGGCATGTGGGCTGACGAAGTCGGCGATGTCCTCGCTGAATTGTGTGCGTGGACCAGGGGGTCGGTAGATCAGGGTGCCTCTGAGGGTGGTGTTCGGGTTGGTGTGGATCTGGAAATGCAGGTGTTCGGCAGTGGTCAGGGAGTTGTCGGTGCTGGTCGTGAGACGGATGGTGCTCCTGTGGATGATGGCGATGCCTCCTCCCATCTGGTTGGCGTTTCGGTCCCTCCGGACGATCTTGTAGCCCTCTGGGATGGCGATGGCGATGTCGGGAGCTGAAGAGGCGTTCATCCAGGTCTCCGTGAGGAAGGCAACGTCAGGGGCTGTGGTGTCTAGAAGGTTCCAGAGTTCGATGGCGTGTCTGTGGACGGAGCGGGTGTTGAGCAGGATGCACTTGAGGTGGGTGCTGCTGGTGTTCGGCTTGGTGGGTGCTGGTGCGAGGCAGGTCCGGATGCAAGAGAACTTGCAGGCGTGGCAGCTGAAGGGTCCGTGGGTATGTCGTGGAGTGGCTTGATGGCATTCTGGGAGTCGGCCGGTGTTGAGAGCGGTGAGGGTGGCGGCGGAGTACGTCAGGCGGGTCGGTCGGGGTCTTCGTGGGCCAGGGGTCCTGGCACTGGTCGCGATCCGGGCGCGGACGGGCGCAGACGGGCTTACCTGTGGCGCGCCTTCGGCGCACAATCAGCGCGCCCGCTGCACGTGACCGCTGCGCGTTCGCACGGTCGCCATTTAAGGCGAAGTGCGCGGGTGGGCGGAGCAGCTGGGAGGCGGGAGCGGGGAGGGTACAGAATAGAAAAAGGGGCGGGGAAAAGCGGCGGTGGCGGGAAGGGAGGGCGGAGGGCGGCGGACAACAAGGAAGGAAACCACAACACGGGGGAAATAAAATTTAAACTGAAGGGGCACAAATTCTCGACAAAACAAAACAAAACAAGGAAAAAACAAAGTTATACAAACAGGCACAAATGTTAGGCAAAACAAGGGCAAAAACAACCGCAGCGGCGCCAGCCGGCAACCGGCAAACGAGGCAGCAGCGAGGCAGAGGGCAGGCAAGGGGCACACGCAGCAGCTGGTGGCCGTGCGGCGCGGGGGTGTCCCACAAGTGGGTCACACTCACCTGCGTTGCACGGTCGCCATTTAAGGCCAAGTGCGCGGGTGGGCGGAGCAGCTGGGAGGCGGGAGCGGGGAGGGTACAGAATAGAAAAAGGGGCGGGGAAAAGCGGCGGTGGCGGGAAGGGAGGGCGGAGGGCGGCGGACAACAAGGAAGGAAACCACAACACGGGGGAAATAAAAATTAAACTGAACGGGCACAAATTCTCGACAAAACAAAACAAAACAAGGAAAAAATAAAGTTATACAAACAGGCACAAATGTTAGGCAAAACAAGGGCAAAAACAACCGCAGCGGCGCCAGCCGGCAACCGGCAAACGAGGCAGCAGCGAGGCAGAGGGCAGGCAAGGGGCACACGCAGCAGCTGGTGGCCGTGCGGCACGGGGGTGTCCCACAAAAGTCTTTAATGGATTTCAGGCATAATGCATTTCGGCGCTATTCCACCTTCCTCAGATGCCACAATAAGAATGATTCGACTCCATCGCCACCTTTAACTCTCCTGCAGCTCTCCCATTGGTTGGCGAGCTCCACCCCATTCTTCTCTAGATTCAAGCCAGCTGCAGCACTATATTTTCACTGCAAGTCCCACAAACCACCTGGGTGGTGGCAGGCAGTGCATGGGGGAAATGTTGTTAGAAATGTTATTCTTCAGGGAGGGTGAGTGTTAATCCGATGGTTTGGCCATGTTGAAAATGCTGTTCTCAGACTTCATCAGGTCCCCGCTTACGCTCCAGCCTCTCCTGTGGATTCAGAGAGGGCCACGAGTCGGGATACAGTGATTCCCGGCTCCTCATGCGGTGACGAGCTGCTCCAGGCAGAAGTCCAATCTCTTCACCTCAGTCCGAGTCAGGGCAGAGCATACCAATCCCTTGGTGTGTCAACAGCAGTGCCAGAACGGCTCCGGCCTCTTGATGGAACGGGCCTTTTTAGCACGCAACTGGCAAGCGTGCAAAATATCAAACAGCGACCCCTCCAATAAAGAGAAGTAAAAGGCCACACGGGGAATTACCACGTCGAAATCTTTAATGGATTTCAGGCATAAAGCATTTTGGCGATATTCCGACTTCCTCAGATGCCATATTGAGCATGGATCGACTCCAGCCTCACCTTTAACTCTCCTGCAGCTCTTCCACTGGTTGGCGAGCTCCACCCCATTGTTCTCTTGATTCACGCCAGCTGCAGCGCGATATTTTCACTGAAATTCCCACAAACCACCTGGGTGATGGCAGGCAGGGCATGGGGGAAATTTTGTTAGAAATTCTATTCTTCAGGGAGGGTGAGTGTTAAACCGATGGTTTGGCCATGTTGAAAATGCTGTTTATATATATATACAAAAATGTATGGTGATGATTTGTTTTGTTATCATAGCAAACATTACAAGATGGCCGCCCCTATTTTGTATATGGTGTAAGTCCCTTTTCTTTGTTGATGGCCTGAATGATGTGGGATTGGCATAATGATGTTTAAAAATCATGTCGACACTAAACGCAGTGTAACACACACTGACGAAGGCAGCACGCCGAAACGCATCTGTGTGTGCCCCTCCGCTAAATAAAACCTAGCGTGTTGATAACATTTCACCCCTCGAGTGCTGTCTCATCCTTTTGCTGGAGTTTGGGAGGATTTGGAGCGTCATAAGTGGCGGCGTCCACGAGCCGCCGACAGCACCCGTCAACGAGTGAGCAGCCGTTCTACGTGGGGAAGGAGGGTTGTGAAAGTTGTGAGGCTGCGCACTGCCATATCCGAGAATGGGAGGCTGAAACTGACCGGAGTACGGAGTACGGAGTACGGAGGAGTACGCAAAGCGGATGCCGAGTGTTTCCCGAGGAAGACGTCTCTGGGTGAGAAATACTTTTTGAAATCACTTATCCCCATTTCTGCATGACAGAGGCATTTCGGAATATATTGGCAAGAAGATAGAAGGGCGAAAAACAACACGCTTACAATTGCGGAGGGGCCACACGAGTTGCATGAGTCCACGATAGACACAGTAAAAGCTTAACACTGTGCAGGACAAGTGCGAACTCGACATGTTTTCAGATGCAGAACGGCAGGCGGCAGCCAAGGGCATGTTCAAACGGCAAGAAAAAATGCTCACAACAACAACAATGCCGACAGCAGAAGCACCCAGCAATCCACTCCTAATGACTCTGACAAAACTAGAGAGACTCCATGAAAGGGAGATCCGTAAATGGTGGGAGGCGACTAGTCTCTCCAACTACATTGAGGAAGAGAGGGTACCGCGAGGATTGAGGGTCCATACAGTACCCTCATATGAAAACCCGGACCCACAGCTACTGACTGACTGGTTCGAACACACAGCACAATACTGCGAGGGGACATTGAAAATACTTGTTAAATACGCATGGAGCGACAGAGAACGAGCATTGGCAGAGATCGCATCAATTAATACTGAATTGGATAGTGAAACGGAACCTAGCCTGATAACTACAATTGGGCAGATGAAAGAACAAATGAAAGCTCGGCTAGTGAAATATGAAGCCAAAATCAGACTTCGCAAACAGGAGAAATATGAGAGGGACGCAAATGATTACCATACCGGACGCGTACTCACATATGCGAAGAAATTTGACGCTCCATGCAAAGCCCTGCAGAAAACAAGAAGCGACGGTGCCGGAGCAACAAATGCAACTGGGGAAGTGACATCTGAATCGGACATCACTGAGAATGAATCTGAGGAGAATCAATCAGACCCGGATGAAGGAAGGGGCAATAAAGGATTGAAGGGAATGGAGAGAAACAAAAGAACCCCTTTTCAAGAGGAATTTGAAGTGATAAAGAAATCCTGGCTCCGGGGGGGGGAAACAAACCACCGGATGCAACTACCCCAGAAACAAGAAAAGAAGGAGAACCAGAAGGGCAGGTGGGGGGAAGAAGAGGCAGAGGCGGCGCAGGGCCATCCCGCTGGTCGAAGCGGAATCGTACCAACAAGAAGTAGTGCCACCTACCACCAACACTGTCAATACCTCCAATACCCCTAACATCCGGAATGACCAAACCAATCTAACAGTGGTTAACCTAACATGCAGAGAGCTTACGACTGATGAAGAACAAGTCCTAAGCCTCAGACTAACATTCTGTCCCAACAATGAGTTGAAATACACCCAGACTAAAATAGACTTGTTCCGCTTCACACGTAAGCTAAAACTACACAAATACTTCAAACTGCGACCATATCTACAGGACAAGGGGAATAAAGGTTCCAGGATTACTGCAACTGATGCTTTAAGCATCAGGGACTTACACACAATAGAGACACTGGATAACCTAGAACTGGAACAGACACAGGACCTTGCTCAATTAGATATGGCACAAAGAGCCGAAATGCAAGGAATAGAACAAGAAAGAGATGCGAGTGGATTCAAACCAGTCTCGATCTTTGTTCCTCAATCCCCTTGGGATGCAGTCGATGTATTTTCCGAAGCCATGAACAATGATCTACTAAAATATCGGAAAGCGGACCACCATAAATGTAATCACAATATTACGGAACAACAGAGACATGCACTGAAGACCCTAATGGCAGACACGAACATTATTGTGAAACCCTCAGATAAGGGCGGGAACGTGGTCTTAATGACACAAGATTATTATAAACAGGAAGCTCTGAGGCAGCTCTCAGATGAGAAGTTTTGCAACAAATGCACCAATGAGATCTACCAGCAAAGTATCAAAGACTATGATACATTAATTACAAAATGGTATGACTTCCAGATGCTGAATAAGGACAAACATCTGTTCTTACGAACTAACTTCCCCATGACTCCTACATTTTACCACCTCCCGAAACTGCGCAAGCACCGTGACTGCCCACCCGGTCGTCCAATCATTTTCTCTATTGGGAGCCTTACAGAGAATATGTCTCGCTTTGTGGATAACACCTAGTTTCCTTTGGTATCAACTATGGAATCCTATGTGCGAGACACAAAAGACTTTTTGATGAAAATACAGAACCTTGTGTGGGAACCAGGATACCTGTTGATGGTACTGGATATCACTAGTTTATATACTAGAATAGAACATCAACATGGACTAGAAGCTGTTAAGCATGCACTGAAACAACGTCAGTTACGTTTTTCAAGACATAACATCATGATTCTTGAATTCGTACAATTCTGTTTGACACACAATATCTTCTTATTTGAGGATCAACTGTATATTCAGAGGTCTGGGGCGGCGATGGGCACCTGCTTCGCTCCCATCTACGCGAACTTGTTTGTGGGCTGGTGGGAGGAGCAGGTGCCCAGGAGCTGTGTAGTGGGAGGAAAAGAGGGAAAGGTCATATGTTGGCATCGTTATATCGATGACCTGTTCCTTGTATGGAGTGGTGAATGTGATACAGCACATGAATACATCGATGTCCTGAACAGAAACAATGTTAATCTTCACTTCTCGGGAACAGTTAGTCCGGTGGCAGCGGACTACCTGGACCTAAAGATATTTGTAGAAGAAGGACACCTCCACACACGCTTATTTAGAAAGGAGACTGCTGGCAATTCCACACTCTTTGCCAGCAGTAGCCATCCTCCCCAATTGATCAATAGTATCCCCTACGGGGAACTACTCAGGCTTCGCAGAAATTGCTCAAAAGAGTCTGACTTCGAAGCGGCTGCTTCGGAGTGCGTATCCCGTTTCATGATCAGGGGTTACGGTGAAAAACTATTAAGCAATACCCTGAATAGAGTTAGGAAAATTGAAAGACACACCCTCTTGACTACCAATCCTGAACGGGGTAAACGTAGAGGGCAAACGGGTGACAATAAAGGAAAATTCAGAGTTATAACTCCTTATTCATCAGGGGCAGAGAATCTAAGAGGTATGCTAAAGAAGAATTGGCACATTCTCCTAACGGATAATGTGCTTAAAGAAGACCTACCAACCCATCCTCTCCTAACTTTCAGTAAAGCCAGATGAATAGGCGACATGCTAGTGACCAGCCATTTTGAGAAATTGCCCTAGAGAATTAACACCTTAAGGGAGCAAAAAGGCTTTTACCCCTGCGGCCGCTGTAAAGCGTGCGCAGGTAGTAAACGGGTCCTCTCGTACATTATAGCCGACACAGGGAGAAAAATTAGCATTAATAAATTCATCACCTGTAGTACGCAGTATGCCGTCTATTGTCTACAGTGCCCATGTGGCTTATGCTACATTGGGAGCACTATCAGGGAGCTCAAGTTAAGAATACTTGAGCATCTAAGAGCCATTGATAAAGTGGACCAGGCTTATCCGGTGGCCCGCCATTTTGCGGAGGCTCATAAACAGGACCGGAGTAAACTCCAATACTTCGGTCTAGACATTGTGCCTCCTAATATACGTGGCGGTGACCGTTTACGTAGGTTAAGGAGACTAGAATCGAGATACATAATAGACCTTTCAACAAAACATCCGAAAGGTCTGAAAAGTGGGGAGGAGATGGCCTTTCATCTGGGGAAATAAATTAGATCTAATTCTCAATAACAACAATAGTAAGATGATCTAATATGTCATATCGGTTCTATAAAGCTGTGACAAGATCTATCTGAGTGACATCTACAATAAAGAGGCCCCAGAATAGCGTACAAGAAAGTTGAAAATTGTCAGGTGAAGGATTTTGTTATGTGTATATATATTGCTTAGCCTTGAGTGAGGAGATATGTTTTTCCTTCATTACATGATGATACCTTTAGGTTAAGAACTTGTACTGGGATTAAATGACATATGAAATTTCCCATACTAACGATGTGTCTTTTATAAGATGGCAACCTAATCGCGACAAACTGTGATCCATGTATATTTAAATTATGTGAAAGGAAGCCACACAAATTGAAAATATCAAACCTCAAGAGTATGAAATGCAATATGATTTACTTTTGATTGGATTGTTATAGGTGATTGTTGGGTGATTATTCTTATTCGTATTCTTACAGATTGTTCTTATAGATTAATTGTTATTTTTACAATTATAGATGATCTATTGATTTTGTGAAAATGTATTAATCTCCTGCTACACGTACAGCATCTAACCTTATAAACCACCTAGCTCTATTTATAAGTAACTTCAATAGAAGTGTTATCGAACCTGAAGTCTTATAATTTGATGGACTGTATTGATTCATTTGAGAAGGGATGTTAGCCGATCCACGGCTTGATTATCTTTTCCATTTTGGAATATGTATACCATACACACCATAATCAGAATGGGGCAATTGCTCATCTATGGGCTAAATATCTACAAAAATGTATTGTGATGATTTGTTTTGTTATCATAGCAAACATTACAAGATGGCCGCCCCAATTTTGTATATGGTGTAAGTCCCTTTTCTTTGTTGATGTCCTGAATAATGTGGGATTGGCATAATGATGTTTAAAAATCATGTCGACACTAAACGCAGTGTAACACACACTGACGAAGGCAGCACGCCGAAACGCGTCTGTTTGTACCCCTCGAGTGCGGTCTCATCCTTTTGCTGGAGTTTGGGAGGATTTGGAGCGTCATATATATATTTATATATATATTACCTACTGACGGTCGCCAGTAGGTAGTTATAGTTAGGATTTTTTTCAATGCAAAATCTCAAAATTCTATTTGGAATAACTTTGGCACCGTATATAAAACATATTTATTTTTCAGAAAGGCACACATTCACTGGATGGTGTCATCAGTGATGTCACTGACCATGTCATGAGTGATGTAATATGTGACGTCATCAGCAGTGCATTACACGCGCAAGTTATAGTGAGTCCAACTAACTATAACGTGGAATTTCAATGGTTTTATGTCAGTAACATTTCCAGCTAACTATAACTGGTGTGAAACTTATGGTTTTTTCAGTGAATATATATATATATATATATATATATATATATATATATATATATATATATATATATATATATATATATATATATATATATATATATATATATATATATATATATATATATATATATATATATATATTCAATGAAAAAACCATTGGTTTTAGGCCATATATAGTTAGGGATTTGCATTTACAAAACCTTATTTTACTCGCATAAAACCATTGAAATTCCATATATAGTTATAAGCGCTAACTATATATCGCGCACCCGCAATCCACTGCTGATGATGTCACATATTACATCATTCATGACATGGTTAGTGACATCACTGATGACATCACTGATGACATCTCAAATGACATCACTGATGACATCACTGATGACAACATGCAGTGACTGTATGTTTCTGTAAAGTTAAAATATCTCTTACATATTGAAGAATGAGTGGATATATAAGTGTCTGGATGAAGGATTTAGTAGGTGCATGACTGACTGTATGAGTGAGTGATTAAATGTGTCTCACTGAGTGCATGGGTTAGTGACTAAACTGTCTTAATTTGTGCATCATTATGTCTGTTGTTCTGTGAACTGTTGCATGTGTTGATAAGTAGCTATATGAGTAACTATATGGGTTATTGATTGGTTGCCCAAGTATTTGTATGGGATACTGAGTGTGTGTGTAGGTGGCTGGGAGCTGTATGACTCTGTGCATAGATGTGTGAGCAGTTGATTCACTAGATGTATGGTTTCAAAAGTGCATGTGGAAACAGCTGTATGGGCGGTTGACTGTGTGCATGAGTGCATTGGAGAGTGAATGGATATCTCAGTGCTACATGTCAAAGTAAGTACATATGTAAAACACAGTACATGTGAGAGTTGACATATATAAATAACTGTGCATAAGAGCCAGTGAATGTGTGAGTGGCTGTATGGATCATTGTGAACTTGTATCAGGGATTGTATAATAGAGTAAATATGTGTTAGTATATGTTTGAATAAGTAAATTTTGTATAACTGTATAGTTGAGGAAATGGAGGTGTGATTGATTCTTTGCATGACTGACTAGGTGTGTGAGTAACTCCATGGATGAGTGACAGTCTGTGAGTGTCTGTTTACACTGATTGTATCTAAGGTTATATTAGAGTCTGAAGAGGTTCATCGTATTATCACATGAATGATATCATCAGTGATGTTATCAGTCATGTCAAATGAGATGTTTTCAGTGATGTCATCAGTGATGTCATTTGAGATGTCATCAGTGATGTCATCAGTGATGTCACTAACCATGTCATGAATGATGTAATATGTGACATCATCAGCAGTGGATTGCGGGTGCGCGATATATAGTTAGCGCTTATAACTATATATGGAATTTCAATGGTTTTATGCGAGTAAAATAAGGTTTTGTAAATGCAAATCCCTAACTATATATGGCCTAAAACCAATGGTTTTTTCATTGAATTTTCAAGGTTTTGTAAATGCAAATTCCTAACTATATATCCACTATAACCTATGGTTTTTTCTGTGAATTTCATTGCTTTTTTAATAGCAAATATGAAAAGCTTTAAAATGTCAAGTACGTGATAGATGAAAACATTTTCGTATTTATGCACGCTGATGTGCTTTGAACGCTGCACCCCCCCCCCCCCCTCTTTTGTCTTAGTAGTACTCTCTCTTTGCAGATAGTGAACGGTAGTTAACGCAAGCCTTTGCCCCCGTTGTAATCCGTCGTGCCTGCTTCCCTCTCCATTTGATTGATTGTTGTCCAAGCATTTACTGTTTTAGAATTGGTTCTCTTTGGTTCATTCTCTATTTACAAACAAGCACAAAGTCGCAATACTCTGTTTAGTCTTTGCAGATAGTGAAAAATCGTGTAAAAAAAATAAAAGTAATCGAGCAAAATCAGTAGGCCACTAATTGGATCTCTTTTTGACCTCGCTAAAATAGAAATATTAGGAACAACCATACATGAGAAATACGAAAATATTGAGATGAACTGAGCTCCACACCATGAGGGCTGCAAGACAGCTCGGCTCCATCACCCATCCCGCACAAAATAACGACAAACCCTATGCAAATATTAAAAATATAGACAACACACCAGCAAAGAAACAGGGTAAAACATTTTATTAAAAAACTATTTACATAACGTTGGTTTATAAGATGATATCAGTAGTGGACCGATGTGTGAATAGATCGAAAGCAGCACAAGGCTCCAAGATCCGGATGGCAAGCTCCTGGATGTTGGGTGCCATAGTTTAGAGTTCTGAATTTGAGCCTTTTTCAATGCTTGTGCTTTGTTGAATCAAAATGGCGGCTTGACACAAAGCTGACTCAAGCGTTGCTACTGATGCTATGCAGACCAAAACTGGTTTTCAGTTTGTACATTTTTCTAGATTTTTCAATCCAAGTTTGGTTGACTTTGTAGAACGATGGCTTCAAATTTTCAACATAGGGTGTGGTGGCGCTGACTGGGAGGGGGCGCTTCGCTCCTGCCCCCTCCCCAAGTAAGATTTTCATACGTGAAAGTACGTTAATGGTTTTGGTCCCTGAGATGCTTCGATGTCACTGCCATTCTCAAATAGCATAAGTTCTGGATGTTGGGTGCCATAGTTCAGAGTTCTGAGCAGCGCTTGTAACACTGTCTGAAGCTTATTTCCACCTACTGCAGCTTCACTATTCTCAAAGTAAGTGAGTGTCGTTTGTGAACCTGACTGCATTAGAAAACTTGGGCGGTGTGATGGCCATGGACTCGGAGAAGACGCTTGGCTCCGACACCCTCCCCAAGTCTTATAGCACTGGTGTAGCCTGAGATCGCCCCCGACATAGGCGGCCGGCTCCCGGGGTCCGGCGGAACTTTTTGCCTTTTGATGACTCTTCAATTCTGGACCTTGTCCCACAATCCGTTTCACCTGAAGACAAGCTGTAGTGGGGCGCCCCTTTACCGTTTTAGTTGCCATTCCGCCCGCTTTTGCTACACTGTGCCTCTTCCGCCATTCAGCTGTTTACCGCCCGCTCTTGCGACTACAGCATCTCGCTCATCATGTAGTTGAGTTGCTCCCGCTCTTGCGGTGCAGCGATAGGCGGCTGCCACAGGACTCTCAAAATGGCGGCCGGCTCTTCGGTTTTGGGCCTGGTCCACTAAAATGGCCCTGGGACACCTTGGAACTCGGACGCTTCCCTGATAGGGCTTGGGTCCCATTCTCGAAAAGCGTCCCCTCAGCCGTGAAGATTCTACAAAAGTCTTGGGGGCCTCCGACTCCCGCAGGCTTCTGGTGGGGAGCGGCTGCCATGATTGCTCGTGGAATGGCCACGACGGAGCTACGAGATGGTAGTGGTCTCATGCTGACGCCAGCTTTAGTCTGAAACATCCAGAAACACTGTAGACTACCAATTCGATCAGTTCCGGTAGCGCCCCAACATGACCCGGAAGAGAAGATCTTGCCCTCCCCTCTTTGACTGATGGTTCTTGTTGCCTGTCCCCTCTGTTGTCATTTAACAGAACTTTTTGGACTGCTGAAAGGGGTTGTGTTCTGAACGCTGGTTGGTGGAGACATTTTGACTATATTCTTGACCTACGTTGTCGCGTAATGCGTTATATGACACGCCGCGTTAGCGCACCCGGAAGTGATCCGAGGCGCGGCGCGCAGCGCGTAACGTAAGCATAACAGGTCATGTGACTTGTTAATAAAACTTTTCATTGGTTCATTTTACTTTTGTTAATTTAATGATGAAAAGCTTGGTCATATGACCTAAAAATTACGCTTTTTATTGTTTTCGAACAGTATTTTTTTTTCAAACATATGTTATAATATTCCAGGCTAATGTACTTTCCCGGAAAATTTACAACTGTCTTGCAAGTAAAATATATTCCTTTTTCGAGAAAAAGGGCGTTTCTTCCTTCCATGACGGAACCGTTGAGTAAAAGAGATTCGGCCTGCTGTCTTAGTCGCCGATACGCCTGATTATCAGATTCTTATCGATCACTTTATGTTGCAGACATGAAAAACACAACTGCCCTTGACCATTTATCTTTACTGCGTTCCTACATATTATACCTTTTATCCGTCATGTAATTGGACTGCTTTATTTCACTTGCCTTTTACTGATTCGAAAACAGTGACTAAAAGTAAAAACATTACCAATGTAAATACTACTACCGTGTTTTGTTTTAAAAACCTTTATTGTGAAAATGTCAGTATACAAATACGGGCCTATAACCACGTGGGCCGGCCACGGAGCAAACTGAAATCGTATATGATGAGGAGACATTTACACTGTAGAGGAACGTAACGAGCGGGCCATTAGGTTGCAAGAACTAAGGTGTCTAACAGTTGCGGAATCGGTGGACATACATTTTGTAATTAAAATAGGACAGGGCCACTTACAATAACATTTTCTAGATATACATTTGCGGGCAAGGAGTTACGAGTCCCATTTATACCGGCGCCATTTTGGGCGAGGCCGGGCAGGTCCAAGATATAGTCAAAATGTCTCCACCAACCATCGGCCAGACCAGAACCCCTTTCGGCCCTTTATGCTACAAGATGGTGTCTTCCATTCAGAAAATATTGTTGGCAGCATTTTGAAAGGAAACAGAAACAGCCGTTCTCCTAGTGAGTTTCACATTGTTACATTTAGGAAGAATGTTGAAGAGTAGTATGTGGAAAATCTGAAGCCATTTTTCTACAAACTCTCAATCAGACTTGGATGGAAAAAAAAAACATGAAGAATGTACAAACTGAAAACCAATTTTTGTCTGTATAGCATCAACAGTAACGCTTGAGTCAGCTTTGTGTCAAGCCGCCATTTTCATTCAATCAATAGCGTCCCCCTGCACACATTCAGGGACCTGGTCGTGTCTTCAGATGAAACGGATTGTAGGAAAAGAAGCAGAAAGGAAAAGGCAAAAAGTTCCGCCGGACCTCGGGAGCCGGCCGCCTATGTCATGTGCGACCTTTGGCCACACAAGGGCAATAGTGAAGCTGCAGCAGATGCAAATAAGCTTCAGACAATCTTACAAGCACTGCTCAGAAATCTCAACTGAGGCACTCAACATCCAGGACTTGCCAATCGAATCTTGGCGCCTTGTGCTGGTTCCGACCTATTCACACATCGGTCCTGGATCTCGGCGCGTTCGACTCACTGTACCGCAACAGTGACCGCAATTCAGCTGGACAAGCCGCCATTTTCATTCACTCAATAGCGTCCCCCTACACACATTCAGGGACCTGGTCGTGTCTTCAGATGAAACGGATTGTAGGAAAAGAAGCAGAAAGGAAAAGGAAAAAAGTTCCGCTGAACACCACCTTGGGCAATAGTGAAGCTGCAAAAGGTGCAAATAAGCTTCAGACAGTCTTCAACTTACTCTGATTCTTATAATAAACTTCAGATAGTCTTACAAGCACTGCTCAGAACTCTCAACTGAGGCACTCAACATCCAGGACTTGCCATTCGGATCTTGGCGCCTCGTGCTGGTTCCGACCTATTCACACATCGGTCCACTACTGACATCACCTCATAAGCCAACGGGGCACCCCACGCCGACTTTCGGCGCAGCATTTTAGGATGGCCAGACCAGTGCGGCAACTTGCTGGACACAACATCGGGGCCATCCAGATCTTGGCGCGTTCGACTCACTGTACCGCAACAGTGACCGCAACTCAGCTGGACACGCCGTCTTTCGGCGCAGCATTGTAGGATGGCCACACCAGTGCGGCAATTTGCTGGACACCACCTCGGTGCCATCCGGATCTCGGCGCGTTCGAGTCACTGTACCGCAACAGTGACCGCAATTCAGCTGGACACGCCGTCTTTCGGCGCAGCATTGTAGGATGGCCACACCAGTGCGGCAATTTGCTGGACACCACCTCGGTGCCATCCGGATCTCGGCGCGTTCGAGTCACTGTACCGCAACAGTGACCGCAACTCAGCTGGACACGCCGTCTTTCGGCGCAGCATTGTAGGATGGCCACACCAGTGCGGCAATTTGCTGGACACCACCTCGGTGCCATCCGGATCTCGGCGCGTTGTGCTGCCTTCGGCCTATTCGCACATCGGTCCGCTACTGACGCCGCCTCACGTGCCAACTGATTTTCTACGCTTTTTGTAGCCCTATGCCGCATAACAGGTCATGTGACTTGTTTATAAAACTTTTCATTGGTTCTTTTTACTTTTGGTTTCCTAAAGATGGAAGGCTTGGTCATATGACCTAAAAATAACACTTTTCATTGGTTTAGAACATTTTTTTTTCCCAAACGATGAAAGCCCCACCTTGTTTCTGGATCATTCAGACTGAAGCTGGCGTCAGCATGAGAGCACCACCATCTCGTGGCTCCGTCGTGGTCATTCCGCGAGCAATCATGGCAGCCGCTCCCCACCGGAAGCCTGCGGGAGTCGGGGGCCCCCAAGACTTTTGTAGAATCTTCAAGGCTGAGGGGACGCTATTTGAGAATGGAGCCCAAGCCCTAGCAGGCAAGCGTCCGAGTTCCAAGGTGTCCCAGGGCCATTTCAGTGGACCAGGCCCAAAACCGAGGAGCCGTCCGCCATTTTAAGAGCCATGTGGCAGCCGCCTATCGCTGCACTGCAAGAGTGGAAGCAACTCAACAACATGGTGAGCGAGACGCTGTAGCCGCAAAAGCGAGCGCAACTCAGCTAGATGGCCGCCACCTGGAGAGGCCCGTTCACGCCGCCTCCCCCACCCCCGGGCCGCCGCACGCCAATTTTCGGAGCAGCATTGTAGGATACCAAAACCAGTGCGGCAGTTTACTGGACATCACCTGGGTGCCTGTCGTACATGTTGTGTCAGCCATGTGACACTGGACACAGTCCCATCAACATCTCAACGCGTTCTGCTGCCTTGGGACTATTCGCACAACAGACCGCTACTGACGAGGCCTCCCCCCGCACCACCCGGGACGCCCCACGCTGTTTTTCTGTGCTGCATTGTAGGATCCCAAAACCAGTGCGGCACCCAGGCGACATCACCTGGGTGCCGTCCAGAACTCTGCACGTTGTGCTGCCTTGGGACTATTCGCACAAAAGACAGCTTCTAACCATTGTTGCTTTTTGTGTTGAAAAATGTTTAAATGTTTTTAGTTTTTGTTCCGTTCGTTATAGTTAATAGTTAATAAAGTTTTATAATCTTACTTTGTTGGAGTGTTATCTATTTTTTTAAAAACGGGTGAATGGGGCCTTGAATCGGGTTATTGTCATGTGTGGGCTTTGGAAGTGTGCTGCTGCAGGATCGGACATTTCAAACTCAAATGCACGTTCTTTTTCTTACCTTTCCGAAGCATGGAGCGCAATAGCAGGCAGAGAAAGGGTGATGCACGTGTTGAACACTACCTGACCTGGCAAGTTGCTGGCAGTGCCCCCCCCCCCCCGCCCGCTCCTGAAAGAGGACACACACACACCGCCGCCCCGAGTACTTCACAAATCTTTAAAAGACCATGCGCTTGTTCATGAGGCTTAAATGGTTTATCACCTCTTCTAGAACCCCTGCATCGACCCTCTGACGTTTCCTGGAAAAATTACCATGTAACACAATACCAAGCCCTGTCAGCTGAAACCCCCAAGGAATCGTGGGGCATATTATCAAGGGGGTTTATCTCCGCTTTTTTGGCTTTAAAAGCCAAGAAAGCGGAGATAAAAATATCTCCCTATTACCAAGCTGTCGCTAACACCAGTTAGTGACAGCTAAAAGGAGATAGCGACCATCTTGGGCCCCGCTTTGCATGTCAGTGATACTTATCACTAATGACATGCAAAGCGGGCGTGCCAAGATGTTAGCGACTGGAAACAGTCCCTAACATCGCTATCTCCTATTACCAACTTTTGGAGATATTCGCGCTAAGCGCGAATATCTCCAAAATCTAACACCTGCCCTGAGCAGTTCTTAGCCATGTTATCCAATGGGAGGTGGATAACATGGCTAAGAGCATTTGCTCGATAATACATGAATATCGCTGACTTTTCTGCGATAATAGCAAGGTTTATCTGCGATAAAAATCGCCGATGTGCGGCGATAATTTTTGTCTCTAAACAAGTTAGAGACAAAAATTATCGCTAGTTGTTCGTAATATGCCCCCGAGTTTTTGCTTGCAGAAATCGGGAGGCGGGAGACTAGCACTGAAATCAGTAGTCACACGCCTGAATCGGGAGGGTTGGCATGTCTGAATTCTCTACAGCTGGGGCCATAAACTACATCCGCAGGGGTAGGTGATAGCCTAGGTCCGGCCTGGACAATCGGACACAGAGGAAGAGGAGTGTCAGAGGGTGCGGTAGTGAATAGGGTGAAAGAGAGGTGTCGGGAGGGCACAGGGTGTGATTCTCAGAGAAGAGCAGCACAGATGGGGGGAAGTATATGGCCCATGCATGAGAGAGAGAGCGGGGATGACCAGTGCGTGGGGGAGATGCTTGCGAGGGTGGGAAGCCATGCTGAGGATCGGCGGCGTGCAGAGAGTGGGCCTGGTCAAGGCATCTAAAATGGCTGCCGTGCACGACAAAATTGTGGCATTGGACAAAAAGGCAAGATGGCGCAGACAATGTTTTTCAATAAGGATTCATATATAACAAAATATTTACTCGCAGTGACAAAATGGTGGTCAACACTTCCTGATTTCCATTGAATCGAACGTTAACAAACGTCACGCAGCAAAAAAAAAAAAAAAAAAAAAAAAAGCTCACGCACAGAGCAGTTTTTAACCATGTTATCCAATGGAAGGTGGATAACACGGCTAAGAGCATTTGCTGGATAATGCATGAATATCGCTGACTTTTCAACGATACTCATGCATTGTGGCCGATGTGCGGCGATAATTTTTATCTCTAAACAATTAAAACGAAGCACAAAATGGCGAATTCCCGTTTCGCTACCAGTTTGCGGCCCAGTTCGCGGCCCGTGAAGCGCTTCTACCGTGAAAAATCATTTTTTTTTCTTTTCCCCACGGGACCCTTTAATAACCCCAACAACATTCCTAGGGGGTCAAGAGGGGGATACCTTGCCCCCTTTCATTAAATTCCCCTTTCGTTTTTCACCTCTTCTTCTCTCTCGATCCTACCGAGAGACAAGATGGCGGCCGCTCCGGACTGTCACGCAGCAAAAAAAAAAAAAGCTCACGCACAGCCGCTGGAAGAGATGTATCAACATATATCAGCCTCCTCAGCCACCCTCAGGAAACAGGGGATTAGGATACGTCTCCCGCACCCCCTTATACCTAATAATTTAATTAACGAAGCACAAAATGGCGAATTCCCGTTTCGCTACCAGTTTGCGGCCCAGTTCGCGGCCCGTGAAGCGCTTCTACCGTGAAAAATCATTTTTTTTTTCTTTTCCCCACGGGACCCTTTAATAACCCCAACAACATTCCTAGGGGGTCAAGAGGGGGATACCTTGCCCCCTTTCATTAAATTCCCCTTTCGTTTTTCACCTCTTCTTCTCTCTCGATCCTACCGAGAGACAAGATGGCGGCCGCTCCGGACTGTTTAGAATGTTGACAGACACCGGAGAGCCAATCAGCTTTCTGCGCGCAAAGTTCCGTTTCGCGAAAAGTAAGCGGACCGGATCGCTGCCCAGAGCGCTGTTACAGATATATATCTTGTTTTGAACGTTAATTTCTCAAAATCCACTGAAGCACATATATTGAGACCTAGCAAAGGCACATCGGGCTAACAGTCCCTACAATTTTGCCAAGTTTCGTGCAAATCCATTCAGCCGTTCGAGCTAAAAGTGAGTCCAACCGCCCTATGGAAAACTCAATGTAAAAAACGCGTTTTGGGACCCCCCTTTTTTCTCAGCCCCCCCTTGACGAAACCCCACCAAATTTTCAGGGGCTGCTCAGAAACAAAATGTTCGTGAAGGGGGGGCTGAGAAAAAAGGGGGGTCCTAAAACGCGTTTTTCCCATTCATTTTTCCATAGGGCGGTTGGACTCACTTTTAGCTCGAACGGCTGAATGGATTTGCACGAAACTTGGCAAAATTGTAGGGACTGTTAACCCGATGTGCCTTTGCTAGGTCTCAATATATGTGCTCCAGTAGTTTTTGAGAAATTAACGTTCAAAACAAGATATATATCTGTAACAGCGCTCCGGGCTGCGCTCCGGTCCGCTTACTTTTTGCGAAACGGAACTTTGCGCGCAGAAAGCTGATTGGCTCTCCGGTGTCTGTCAACATTCTAAACAGTCCGGAGCGGCCGCCATCTTATCTCTCGGTAGGATCGAGAGAGAAGAAGAGGTGAAAAACGAAGGGGGAATTTATTGAAAGGGGGCAAGGTATACCCCTCTTGACCCCCTAGGAATGTTGTTGGGGTTATTAAAGGGTCCCGTGGGGAAAATAAAAAAAAATGATTTTTCACGGTAGAAGCGCTTCCCGGGCCGCGAACTGGGCCGCAAACTGGTAGCGAAACGGGAATTCGCCATTTTGTGCTTCGTTTTAATTAAATTACTAGGTATAAGGGGGTGCGGGAGACGTATCTTAATCCCCTTATGTTTTCTGAGGGTGGCTGAGGAGTCTCATATTTGTTGATACATCTCTTCCAGCGGCTGTGCGTGAGCTTTTTTTTTTTTTTTGCTGCGTGACGTCTGTTAACGTTCCATTCGATGGAAATCAGGAAGTGTTGACCGCCAATTTGTCACTGCGATAAAATATTTTGTTATAAATGAATCCTTATTGATAAACATTGTCTGCGCCATCTTGCCTTTTTGTCCAATGCCACAATTTTGTCGTGCACGGCAGCCATTTTAGATGCCTTGACCAGGCCCACTCTCTGCACGCCGTCGATTCTCAGCACGGCTCCCCACCCTCGCAAGCATCTCCCCCACGCACTGGTCACCCCCGCTCTCTCTCTCATGCATCGACACCACCCTTTCACCCTATTCACTACCGCACCCTCTGACACTCCTCTTCCTCTGTGTCCGATTGTCCATGCCGGACCCAGGCTATCACCTAGCCCTGCGGATGTAGTTTATGGCCCCAGCTGTAGAGTATCCAGACATGCCAACCCTCCCGATTCAGGCGTGAGACTACTGATTTCAGTGCTAGTCTTTCGCCTCCCGATTCCTGCAAGGAAAAATCCGGGGGCATATTACTAACAACTAGCGATAATTTTTGTCTCTAACTTGTTTAGAGACAAAAATTATCGCCGCACATCGACGAATTTTATCGCACATAAACCTTGCTATTAGCAAGGTTTATCGCAAATGCGATAAAAAACGGCCGCAATGCATGAATATCGCTGAAAAGTCAGCGATATTCATGCATTATCCAGGAAATGCTCTTAGCCATGTTATCCACTTTCCATTGGATAACATGGCTAAAAACTGCTCAGGGCAGGTGTTAGGTTTTGGAGATATTCGCGCTTAGCGCGAATATCTCCAAAAGTTGGTAATAGGAGATAGCGATGGTTAGGGACTGTTTCCAGTCGCTAAAATCTTGGCACGCCCACTTTGCATGTCATTAGTGATAAATATCACTGACATGCAAAGCGGGGCCCAAGATGGTCGCTATCTCCTTTTAGCTGTCACTAACTGGTGTTAGCGACAGCTTGGTAATAGGGAGATAATTTTATCTCTTTTTTTTTGGCTTTTAAAGCCAAAAAAGCGGAAATAAACCCCCTTGATAATATGCCCCATGATTTCTCGGGGGTTTCAGCTGACAGGGCTTGGTATTGTGTTACATGCTAATTCTTCCAGGAAACGTCAGAGGGTCAATGCAGGGGTTCTAGAAGGGGTGATAAACCATTTAAGCCTCATGAACAAGCGCATGGTCTTTTAAAGATTTGTGAAGTACTCGGGGCGGCGGTGTGTGTGTGCCGTCTTTCAGGAGCGGGCGGGGGGGCACTGCCAGCAACTTGTCAGGCCAGGCAGTGTTCAACACGTGCATCATCCTTTCTCTGCCTGCTATTGCGCTCCATGCTTCGGAAAGTTAAGAAAAAGAACGTGCATTTGAGTTTGAAATGTCCGATCCTGTAGCAGTACACTTGCAAAGCCCACACATGACAATAACCCGATTCAAGGCCCCATTCACCCGATTTTTTAAAAATATATAGCACTCCAACAAAGTTAGATTTTAAAACTTTATTAACTTTTAAATATAAGGAACGCAACAAAAATTGTAAATATATTTAAACATTTTTTGAAATTAACCAGAACTATAACGATAACAACAACAACAACAATAATATAACTTTTATGCCTAAATTACGCAAACATTTAGCTAATCTGCTAAAGGGGGGAGTCGCCATTTCTTTACAATAATCAATAATGAAAAAGCAACATCAATAGGGTTGTCCGTTTTCTCTATGCAGCACTATAGTGCAACATACACAGCACCTGGGGTGTCAAGAGTGAACAGGTCCTAGCTGCTTAACCAATGACTGAGAAATGCTATATTAAACACTTACTATGTATAATACTTGTGTTCACAATAGTTTTACTTTACAAAATAGAACAAAAGATGTCCCCTGTAAGTAAACCCATATTAGCTGTTTCAGTTATTGAACATCCTAAGGTTTTATGACATGGGGAACAGTGGTGATATCCTGGGCGGGTGATGGAAAAACATCTACAAAGAAAACTATTACTATAACGATAACAACAACAATAATATAACTTTATTAACATTTAAATATAACGAACGCAACAAAAACTGTAAATATATTTAAACATTTTAAGAAATTAACCAGAACTATAATGATAACAACAACAACAATAATATAACTTTTATGCCTAAATTACGCAAACATTTAGCTAATCTGCTAAAGGGGGGAGTAGCCATTTCTTTTGATATTTTTGATAATTCATCCGTAGCCTCTCTAATCTCCATTACAATATGTTTCTTGCTGTCGTTAGCTGATGAAAAAACTAAAGTGATAACTTCCTCATCCTTATTTTGTCTTTCTTTGTTCCTTAAGATGTTATCTGTGTCAATCTCTTCCGAGAATGCTGATGCGTTAGGGATTTCCTTGTGTTTCTTAATAGCATTGGTGTCTGCACACTTCTTTGTCAATTCTGTGAACATGATACCTGCTTCATAAACAGACGATATCTTTGTTTAGTCATTAGTGTTAAGTGTGTCTGAAACTACAGTGCCCTTCTGTTTTTCTTTCTTCAGGCTCTACAGAGTTTTGTGTGTTGTTCTTTTGAGCGACAATTATTCCAGAGGTTTCAGGTTCACTTGTTTTGTCCTGCAGTGAGTTAACAGCTTTAGAGACTTCATGTTTATTTGCTATGTCCTACTGTTCGTCAACTGCTTCAGAGACGTCAGCCTCATTTGTTATGTTTGACTAGATCCTGGACCTGCTCGGCCGCGCCCAAAATGGCGCCGGTGTAAATGGGACTCGTAACTGCTTGTTGTGTACTGGTTGCCCAACCTTGATATCACGAGATACATATGCAGTTTTGAAGCACATGGCGGAGGCTCGTCTGCTGTAGTGGGGCGCCCCTTTATCGTTTCAGTCGCCATTCCGCCCGCTTTTGGTACACTGTGCATTTTCCGCCATTCAGCTGTTTACCGCCCGCTCTTACGGCTACAGCGTCTCGCTCACCATGTAGTTGAGTTGCTCCCACTCTTGCGGTGCAGCGATAGGCGGCTGCCACAGGAGTCTTAAAATGGCGGCCGGCTCTTCGGATTTGGGCCTGGTCCAGTAAAATGGCCCTGGGACACCTTGGAACTCGGACGCTTGTCTGCTAGGGCTTGGGTTCCATTCTCGAAAGCGTCCCCTCAGCCTTGAAGATTGTACAAAAGTCTTGGGGGCCGTCGACTCCCGCAGGCTTTCGGTGGGGAGCGGCTGCCATGATTGCTTGCGGAATGGCCACGACTGAGCTACGAGATGGTGGTGCTCTCATGGTGACGCCAGCTTCAGTCTGAAACATCCAGAAACAAGGTGGGGCTTTCATCGTTTCGGAAAAAAAAATGTTTTAATCCAATGAAAAGTGTTATTTTTAGGTCACATGACCTAGTCTTACATCATTAGGAAAACAAAAGTAAAATGAACCAATGAAAAGTTTTATTAACAAGTCATATGACCTGTTATGGTTACGTTGCGCGCTGGGCGGCGCGCTCTGGGTCATTTCCGGGAAGCTGCGCCTTGCGCACCGGAGCACTTCCGGGTGCGCTAACGCGTCGCGTCATATGACGCATTACGCGACAATGCAGGTCCAGAATATAGTCAAAATGTCTCCACCAACCAGCGGTCGGAATACAACCGCTTTCAGCAGTCCAAAAAGTTCGGTTAAATCTTAAGAGCGGGAGCAACTCAACTACATGGTGAGCGAGACGCTGTAGTCGCAAGAGCGGGCGGTAAACAGTTGAATGGCGGAAGAGGCACAGTGTAGCAAAAGCGAGCGGAATGGCAACTAAAACGGTAAAGGGGCGCCCCATGACAGCGTGTCTTCAGGTCAAACGGATTGTGGGACAAGGTCCAGAATGGAAGAGTCATCAAAAGGGAAAAAAATCCGCCGGACCCCGGGAGCCGGCCGCCTATGCCGGGGGCGATCTCAGGCCACACCAGGACAACACGACTTGGGGAGGGGGCAGGAGCCAAGCGCCCCCTCTCAGTCCGCGCCATCTCACCGCCCCTCGGGGGCCTCCGTCAAGCGGTTTAGGGAGGCACCGTATCACATTGTTTTCCAATGCAGTCAGGTCCACAAACGGACCCCACTTACTTTGAATAGTGAAGCTGCAGCAAGTGCAAATAAGGTTTAAACATTGTTACAAGCGCTGCTTAGAACTCTGAAGTATGGGACTCAACATCCAGGACTTATGCCATTTGTGTAAGGCAGTGACATCGAAGCAACTCAGGGAGAGAAAGCATGAACGAACATTCACGTATGAAAATCTTATTTGGGGAAGGGGTAGAATCCAAACGCCCCCTCCCAGTTTGCGCCACTACACCGTATGTGGAAAATCTGAAGCCATCGTTTTACAAACTCTCAACGCTTGCTATCAGTGCATGAGTTTCATGCTCGATCGATTGAGCTAGCCGGATCGGGCAATAAAAAGTATAAAATAGTTATGTAACTAGTTATTTAATAAAATGTTTTACCCTGTTTCTTTGCTGGTGTGTTGTCTATATTTATAATATTTGCATAGGGTTTGTCGTTATTTTGGGCGGGGTGGGTGGCGGAGTCGAGCTGTCTTGCAGCCCTCATGGTGTGGAGCTCAGTTCTTTTCACTATTTTCGTATTTCTCATGAAGGGTTGTTCCTAATGTTTGTATTTTACCGAGGTCAAAAAGAGATCGAATTAGTGGTCTACTGATTTTGCTCGATTACTTTTATTTTTTTACACGATTTTTCACTATCTGCAAAGACTAAACAGAGTATTGCGACTTTGTGCTTGTTTGTAAATAGAGAATGATCCAAAGAGAACCAATTCTAAAACAGTAAATGTTTGGATAACAATCAATCAAATGGAGAGACAAGCAGGTACGACGGATTACAACGGGGGTAATGGTCTGCGTTAACTACCCTTCACTATCTGCAAAGAGAGAGTACTACTAACAGAAAAGAGGGGAGTGAGGGGGGCAGCGTTCAAAGGACATCAGCGTGCATAAACACGAAAACGTTTGTACCTATCACGTACTTGACATTTGACAGCTTTTGATATTTGCTATTAAAAAACAATTGAAATTCACAGAAAAAACCATAGGTTATAGTCGATATATAGTTAGGAATTTGCATTTACAAAACCTTGAAAATTCAATGAAAAAACCATTGGTTTTAGGCCATATATAGTTAGGGATTTGCATTTACAAAACCTTATTTTACTCGCATAAAACCATTGAAATTCCATATATAGTTAGATGCGCTAACTATATATCGCGCACCCGCAATCCACTGCTGATGATGTCACATATTACATCATTCATGACATGGTTAGTGACATCACTGATGACATCACTGATGACATCTCAAATGACATCACTGATAAAATCACTGATAACATCTCATTTGACATGACTGATCACATCACTGATGATATCATTCATGTGATAAAACCATGAACCTCTTCAGACTCTAATATAACCTTAGATACAATCAGTGTAAACAGACAGTCACAGACTGTCACTCATCCATGGAGTTACTCACACACCTAGTCAGTTATTGCAAAAATCAATCACACCTCCATTTTCTCAACTATACAGTTATACACACCTTACTTATTCAAACATATACTAACACATATTTACTTTACTCTCTTATACAATCCCTGATACATGTTCACAATGATCCATACAGCCACTCACACATTCACTGGCTCTTATGCACAGTTATTTATAGATGTCAACTCTCACATGTACTGTGTTTTACATATGTACTTACTTTGACATGTAGCACTGAGATATCCATTCACTCACTAATACACTCATGCACAGTCAACCACCCATATAGCTGTTTCCACATACACTTTTGAATCCATACATATAGTGAATCAACTACTCACACATCTATGTACAGAGTCACACACCTCCCAGCCACCCATACACACACACTCAGTTTCCCATACAAATACTTGGACAACCAATGAATAACCCATACAGTTACTCATATAGCTACTGATCAACATATGCAGCAGTTTGTAGAACAACAGATATAATGATGCACAAATTAAAACAGTTTAGTCACTAACCCATCCACTCAGTGAGACACATTTAATCACTCACTCATACAGTCAGTCATGCACCTACTAAATCCTTCATCTAGACACTTATACATCCACTCATTCTTCAATATGTAAGACATATTTTAACTTTACAGAAACATACAGTCACTGGGTGTTGTCATCAGTGATGTCATCAGTGATGTCACTAACCATGTCATGAATGATGTAATATGTGACATCATCAGCAGTGGATTGCGGGTGCGCGATATATAGTTAGCGCATCTAACTATATATGGAATTTCAATGGTTTTATGCGAGTAAAATAAGGTTTTGTAAATGCAAATCCCTAACTATATATGGCCTAAAACCAATGGTTTTTTCATTGAATATATATATATATATATATATTACCTACTGGCGATAGCCAGTAGGTATATATAGTTAGGATTTTTTTCCTATGGGATTTTTGAAAATTCTATGTCGAATAACTTTGGCGTTTGAGGACAGAGTTGGCTGAAATTTTCAGGAAAATGGAACATTTTGTTTCTGAGCAGCCCCTGAAAATTTGGGGGGGTTTCATCAAGGGGAGGCCGAGAAAAAAGGGGGGTCCCAAAACGTGTTTTTCCCATGCAATTTTCCATAGGGCGGTTGGCCTCACTTTTAGCCTGAACGGCTGAATGGATTTACACCAAACTTGGCAAAATTGTAGGGACTGGTAGCCCGATGTGCCTTTGCTATGTCTCAAGATATAGGATCCAGTGGTTTTTACGAAAATTAACTTTGAAAAATATATATTGGGCTACATTGGGCTATATATATGTTGGAGCCCAAATGTAGCCCAATGTAGCCCAATGTAGCCCAATGTAGCCCAAAGATGGCCACCAGAGACAAAAAAAACAAATGTAGCCCAAATATCAGCCAGATGTAGCCCAACTATAGCCCAATGACAGAATGTCCCAGAGTGTTCTAAAGAACAACTAGAGTGCTAACAGTCCTACTTATTACAAAGGTATGGCACACCTGAAGCCATCTTGATTGGAATAAAGTGGTAACTCTTAAAACATTTAATTTAAAAAGGAACAAAATGAGGGGGTTCATTTTGCCATAGAAAGTATGATTAGCAAATATATGACGAAATCCTGCATACCATCAGTCCTCAAAAAAAATCCCGCATGTACTATTAGGCCGCAAATTAAAATAACGAAAACTTTTAGAACGAATATGCCTTTAGCATACACTAAACAACTAAACTACCCTAAACCCTAAAACACTACCCCCAGCATGACCCTACACTACACAAACAGTACAACACTACCCTAAACCCTAAAACACTACACCCCAGCATGACCTTACACTACACAAACACTACAACACTACCCTAAACCCTAAAACACTACCCCCAGCATGACCCTACACTACGCAAACACTACAACACTACCCAAAACCCTAAAACACTACACCCCAGCAAGACCCTACACTACGCAAACACTACAACACTACCCTAAACCCTAAAACACTACCCCCAGCATGACCCTACACTACACAAACACTACAACACAACCCTAAACCCTAAAACACTACCCCCAGCATGACCCTACACTACGCAAACACTACAACACAACCCTAAACCCTAAAACACTACCCCTAGCATGACCCTACACTACGCAAATACTACGACACTACCGTAAACCCTAAAACACTACCCCCAGCATGACCCTACACTACGCAAACACTACAACACTACCCTAAACCCTAAAACACTACCCAAAGCATGACCCTACACTATGCAAACACTACAACACTACCCAAAACACTACCCCCAGCATGACCCTACACTACGCAAACACTACAACACTACCCAAAACCCTAAAACACTACCCCCCAGCATGACCCTACACTACGCAAACACTACAACACTACCCAAAACCCTAAAACACTACCCCCAGCATGACCCTACACTACGCAAACACTACAACACTACCCAAAACCCTAAAACACTACCCCCAGCATGACCCTACACTACGCAAACACTACAACACTACCCAAAACCCTAAAACACTACACCCCAGCATGACCCTACACTACGCAAACACTACAACACTACCCAAAACCCTAAAACACTACCCCCAGCATGACCCTACACTACGCAAACACTACAACACTACCCAAAACCCTAAAACACTACCCCCAGCATGACCCTACACTACGCAAACACTACAACACTACCCTAAACCCTAAAACACAACACCCCAGCATGACCCTACACTACGCAAACACTACAACACTACCCAAAACCCTAAAACACTACCCCCAGCATGACCCTACACTACGCAAACACTACAACACTATCCTAAACCCTAAAACACTACGCCCAGCATGACCCTACACTACGCAAACACTGCAACACTACCCTAAACCCTAAAACACTAGCCCCAGCATGACCCTACACTACGCAAACACTACAACACAACCCTAAACCCTAAAACACTACCCCCAGCATGACCCTACACTACGCAAACACTACAACACTACCCTAAACCCTAAAACACTACCCCCAGCATGACCCTACACTACGCAAACACTACAACACAACCCTAAACCCTAAAACACTACCCCCAGCATGACCCTACACTAAACAACCACCACAACTCTACACTACACTAACACAACACTACACTACACAACACTACACTACACTACACAATCACTAACCCACGAAAAAATTAACACAAACCCACTTACCTCTCTCGTCATCGTGGTTTTCACAACGCAAATGCATTTACCATACATGCCTTTAAAACGTAATTCTTTGTAAAGGCATGCGCGATAAATGCACATGCGTTTTGAAAAAATGCGGGATAATGGTATGCGAGGTCAATGACCTTGCGGGATAATGGTAGGCGGACTGAAAGTCTGCGGGATAAAAAATGCGGGAAAATGGCTGCAAACCATGATTAGCAGCAGACTTCCCTGGTGAGCACTAGCTTTACTACAGTGATCTAATGAGCAACTAGAGTGCTAACATTCAGAATTTATGGCAAATGTGTGACACATCTGAATGCCTTCTTGATAGAACCAAAGTAAACAAGCATTGAACATGCAATAGATCCCGCCCTCGTTTAAGTTAAAGCCATTCTGTTTGTAATGAGGTGGCTTTTTAGCTTTGCTTTTATTAGTGTTTTTAAAACTTTCATGTAAATAACATGCATATGTATGCATATATGTATATGTATGCATGCATTTATATTTATATAGATATGCAGATTATATATGTTTATATATGTATATTACCTACTGGCGATAGCCAGTGGGTATATATAGTTAGGATTTTTTCTCTATGGGGTTTCTGAAAATTCTATGTCTAATACCTTTGGCGTTTGTGGACGGAATTGGCTGAAATTTTCAGGAAAATGGCACATTTGGTTTCTGAGCAGCCCCTGAAAATTTGGGGGGGTTTCGCCAAGGGGGGCCGAGAAAAAAGGGGGGTCCCAAAACACGTTTTTCCCATTCATTTTTCTATAGGGCGGTTGGACTCACTTTTAGCTTGAACGGCTGAATAGATTTACATGAAACTTGGCAAAATTGTAGATATGGTTTGCCCGACGTGCCTTTGCTATGTCTCAATATATGTGCTCCAGTGGATTTTGAGAAATTAACATTTAAAAAAATATATATATCTGTGACAGCGCTCCGGTTAGCGCCCCGGTTCGCGTACCTGACGCGTAACGGAACTTCGCGAAGCAAAGCTGATTGGCTCTCGGGTGTCTGTCAACATTCTAAACAGTCCGGAGCGGCCGCCATCTTGTCTCTCGGTACGATCGAGAGACAAGATGTGGTGAAAAACGAAGGGGGAAATGAAGGAAAGGGGGCAAGGTAGACCACTCCTGACCCCCTAGGATTGATGAGGGGGATATTAAAGTGCCCCGCGGGGCAAAAAAAAAAAACGACACAAACACTACAACACTACCCTAAACCCTAAAACACTACCCCCAGCATGACCCTACACTACGCAAACACTACAACACTACCCAAAACCCTAAAACACTACACCCCAGCATGACCCTACACTACGCAAACACTACAACACTACCCTAAACCCTAAAACACTACCCCCAGCATGACCCTACACTACACAAACACTACAACACTACCCAAAACCCTAAAACACTACCCCCAGCATGACCCTACACTACGCAAACACTACAACACAACCCTAAACCCTAAAACACTACCCGTAGCATGACCCTACACTACGCAAACACTACAACACTACCCTAAACCCTAAAACACTACCCCCAGCATGACCCTACACTACGCAAACACTACAACACTACCCTAAACCCTAAAACACTACCCCCAGCATGACCCTACACTACGCAAACACTACAACACCACCCTAAACCCTAAAACACTACCCCCAGCATGACCCTACACTACGCAAACACTACAACACTACCCTAAACCCTAAAACACTAACCCCAGCATGACCCTACACTACGCAAATACTACAACACTACCCTAAACCCTAAAACACTACCCCCAGCATGACCCTACACTACGCAAACACTACAACACTACCCTAAACCCTAAAACACTACCCCCAGCATGACCCTACACTATGCAAACACTACAACACTACCCAAAACACTACCCCCAGCATGACCCTACACTACGCAAACACTACAACACTACCCAAAACCCTAAAACACTACCCCCCAGCATGACCCTACACTACGCAAACACTACAACACTACCCTAAACCCTAAAACACTACCCCCAGCATGACCCTACACTACGCAAACACTACAACACAACCCTAAACCCTAAAACACTACCCCCAGCATGACCCTACACTAAACAACCACCACAACTCTACACTACACTAACACAACACTACACTACACAACACTACACTACACTACACAATCACTAACCCACGAAAAAATTAACACAAACCCACTTACCTCTCTCGTCATCGTGGTTTTCACAACGCAAATGCATTTACCATACATGCCTTTAAAACGTAATTCTTTGTAAAGGCATGCGCGATAAATGCACATGCGTTTTGAAAAAATGCGGGATAATGGTATGCGAGGTCAATGACCTTGCGGGATAATGGTATGCGGACTGAAAGTCTGCGGGATAAAAAATGCGGGAAAATGGCTGCAAACCATGATTAGCAGCAGACTTCCCTGGTGAGCACTAGCTTTACTACAGTGATCTAATGAGCAACTAGAGTGCTAACATTCAGAATTTATGGCAAATGTGTGACACATCTGAATGCCTTCTTGATAGAACCAAAGTAAACAAGCATTGAACATGCAATAGATCCCGCCCTCGTTTAAGTTAAAGCCATTCTGTTTGTAATGAGGTGGCTTTTTAGCTTTGCTTTTATTAGTGTTTTTAAAACTTTCATGTAAATAACATGCATATGTATGCATATATGTATATGTATGCATGCATTTATATTTATATAGATATGCAGATTATATATGTTTATATATGTATATTACCTACTGGCGATAGCCAGTGGGTATATATAGTTAGGATTTTTTCTCTATGGGGTTTCTGAAAATTCTATGTCTAATACCTTTGGCGTTTGTGGACGGAATTGGCTGAAATTTTCAGGAAAATGGCACATATGGTTTCTGAGCAGCCCCTGAAAATTTGGGGGGGTTTCGCCAAGGGGGGGCCGAGAAAAAAGGGGGGTCCCAAAACACGTTTTTCCCATTCATTTTTCTATAGGGCGGTTGGACTCACTTTTAGCTTGAACGGCTGAATAGATTTACATGAAACTTGGCAAAATTGTAGATATGGTTTGCCCGACGTGCCTTTGCTATGTCTCAATATATGTGCTCCAGTGGATTTTGAGAAATTAACATTTAAAAAAATATATATATCTGTGACAGCGCTCCGGTTAGCGCCCCGGTTCGCGTACCTGACGCGTAACGGAACTTCGCGAAGCAAAGCTGATTGGCTCTCGGGTGTCTGTCAACATTCTAAACAGTCCGGAGCGGCCGCCATCTTGTCTCTCGGTACGATCGAGAGACAAGATGTGGTGAAAAACGAAGGGGGAAATGAAGGAAAGGGGGCAAGGTAGACCACTCCTGACCCCCTAGGATTGATGAGGGGGATATTAAAGTGCCCCGCGGGGCAAAAAAAAAAAACTACACAAACACTACAACACTACCCTAAACCCTAAAACACTACCCCCAGCATGACCCTACACTACGCAAACACTACAACACTACCCAAAACCCTAAAACACTACACCCCAGCATGACCCTACACTACGCAAACACTACAACACTACCCTAAACCCTAAAACACTACCCACAGCATGACCCTACACTACACAAACACTACAACACTACCCAAAACCCTAAAACACTACCCCCAGCATGACCCTACACTACGCAAACACTACAACACAACCCTAAACCCTAAAACACTACCCATAGCATGACCCTACACTACGCAAACACTACAACACTACCCTAAACCCTAAAACACTACCCCCAGCATGACCCTACACTACGCAAACACTACAACACTACCCTAAACCCTAAAACACTACCCCCAGCATGACCCTACACTACGCAAACACTACAACACTACCCTAAACCCTAAAACACTACCCCCAGCATGACCCTACACTACGCAAACACTACAACACTACCCTAAACCCTAAAACACTAACCCCAGCATGACCCTACACTACGCAAATACTACAACACTACCCTAAACCCTAAAACACTACCCCCAGCATGACCCTACACTACGCAAACACTACAACACTACCCTAAACCCTAAAACACTACCCCCAGCATGACCCTACACTATGCAAACACTACAACACTACCCAAAACACTACCCCCAGCATGACCCTACACTACGCAAACACTACAACACTACCCAAAACCCTAAAACACTACCCCCCAGCATGACCCTACACTACGCAAACACTACAACACTACCCTAAACCCTAAAACGCTACCCCCAGCATGACCCTACACTACGCAAACACTACAACACAACCCTAAACCCTAAAACACTACCCCCAGCATGACCCTACACTAAACAACCACCACAACTCTACACTACACTAACACAACACTACACTACACAACACTACACTACACTACACAATCACTAACCCACGAAAAAATTAACACAAACCCACTTACCTCTCTCGTCATCGTGGTTTTCACAACGCAAATGCATTTACCATACATGCCTTTAAAACGTAATTCTTTGTAAAGGCATGCGCGATAAATGCACATGCGTTTTGAAAAAATGCGGGATAATGGTATGCGAGGTCAATGACCTTGCGGGATAATGGTATGCGGACTGAAAGTCTGCGGGATAAAAAATGCGGGAAAATGGCTGCAAACCATGATTAGCAGCAGACTTCCCTGGTGAGCACTAGCTTTACTACAGTGATCTAATGAGCAACTAGAGTGCTAACATTCAGAATTTATGGCAAATGTGTGACACATCTGAATGCCTTCTTGATAGAACCAAAGTAAACAAGCATTGAACATGCAATAGATCCCGCCCTCGTTTAAGTTAAAGCCATTCTGTTTGTAATGAGGTGGCTTTTTAGCTTTGCTTTTATTAGTGTTTTTAAAACTTTCATGTAAATAACATGCATATGTATGCATATATGTATATGTATGCATGCATTTATATTTATATAGATATGCAGATTATATATGTTTATATATGTATATTACCTACTGGCGATAGCCAGTGGGTATATATAGTTAGGATTTTTTCTCTATGGGGTTTCTGAAAATTCTATGTCTAATAACTTTGGCGTTTGTGGACGGAATTGGCTGAAATTTTCAGGAAAATGGCACATTTGGTTTCTGAGCAGCCCCTGAAAATTTGGGGGGGTTTCGCCAAGGGGGGGGCCGAGAAAAAAGGGGGGTCCCAAAACACGTTTTTCCCATTCATTTTTCTATAGGGCGGTTGGACTCACTTTTAGCTTGAACGGCTGAATAGATTTACATGAAACTTGGCAAAATTGTAGATATGGTTTGCCCGACGTGCCTTTGCTATGTCTCAATATATGTGCTCCAGTGGATTTTGAGAAATTAACATTTAAAAAAATATATATATCTGTGACAGCGCTCCGGTTAGCGCCCCGGTTCACGTACCTGACGCGTAACGGAACTTCGCGAAGCAAAGCTGATTGGCTCTCGGGTGTCTGTCAACATTCTAAACAGTCCGGAGCGGCCGCCATCTTGTCTCTCGGTACGATCGAGAGACAAGATGTGGTGAAAAACGAAGGGGGAAATGAAGGAAAGGGGGCAAGGTAGACCACTCCTGACCCCCTAGGATTGATGAGGGGGATATTAAAGTGCCCCGCGGGGCAAAAAAAAAAAACTACACAAACACTACAACACTACCCTAAACCCTAAAACACTACCCCCAGCATGACCCTACACTACGCAAACACTACAACACTACCCAAAACCCTAAAACACTACACCCCAGCATGACCCTACACTACGCAAACACTACAACACTACCCTAAACCCTAAAACACTACCCCCAGCATGACCCTACACTACACAAACACTACAACACTACCCAAAACCCTAAAACACTACCCCCAGCATGACCCTACACTACGCAAACACTACAACACAACCCTAAACCCTAAAACACTACCCGTAGCATGACCCTACACTACGCAAACACTACAACACTACCCTAAACCCTAAAACACTACCCCCAGCATGACCCTACACTACGCAAACACTACAACACTACCCTAAACCCTAAAACACTACCCCCAGCATGACCCTACACTACGCAAACACTACAACATTACCCTAAACCCTAAAACACTACCCCCAGCATGACCCTACACTACGCAAACACTACAACACTACCCTAAACCCTAAAACACTAACCCCAGCATGACCCTACACTACGCAAATACTACAACACTACCCTAAACCCTAAAACACTACCCCCAGCATGACCCTACACTACGCAAACACTACAACACTACCCTAAACCCTAAAACACTACCCCCAGCATGACCCTACACTATGCAAACACTACAACACTACCCAAAACACTACCCCCAGCATGACCCTACACTACGCAAACACTACAACACTACCCAAAACCCTAAAACACTACCCCCCAACATGACCCTACACTACGCAAACACTACAACACTACCCAAAACCCTAAAACACTACCCCCAGCATGACCCTACACTACGCAAACACTACAACACTACCCAAAACCCTAAAACACTAGCCCCAGCATGACCCTACACTACGCAAACACTACAACACTACCCAAAACCCTAAAACACTACACCCCAGCATGACCCTACACTACGCAAACACTACAACACTACCCAAAACACTACACCCCAGCATGACCCTACACTACGCAAACACTACAACACTACCCAAAACCCTAAAACACTACCCCCAGCATGACCCTACACTACGCAAACACTACAACACTACCCAAAACCCTAAAACACTACCCCCAGCATGACCCTACACTACGCAAACACTACAACACTACCCTAAACCCTAAAACATTACACCCCAGCATGACCCTACACTACGCAAACACTACAACACTACCCAAAACCCTAAAACACTACCCCAGCATGACCCTACACTACGCAAACACTACAACACTATCCTAAACCCTAAAACACTACGCCCAGCATGACCCTACACTACGCAAACACTGCAACACAACCCTAAACCCTAAAACACTACCCATAGCATGACCCTACACTACGCAAACACTACAACACTACCCTAAACCCTAAAACACTACCCCCAGCATGACCCTACACTACGCAAACACTACAACACTACCCTAAACCCTAAAACACTACCCCCAGCATGACCCTACACTACGCAAACACTACAACACTACCCTAAACCCTAAAACACTACCCCCAGCATGACCCTACACTACGCAAACACTACAACACTACCCTAAACCCTAAAACACTAACCCCAGCATGACCCTACACTACGCAAATACTACAACACTACCCTAAACCCTAAAACACTACCCCCAGCATGACCCTACACTACGCAAACACTACAACACTACCCTAAACCCTAAAACACTACCCCCAGCATGACCCTACACTATGCAAACACTACAACACTACCCAAAACACTACCCCCAGCATGACCCTACACTACGCAAACACTACAACACTACCCAAAACCCTAAAACACTACCCCCCAGCATGACCCTACACTACGCAAACACTACAACACTACCCTAAACCCTAAAACGCTACCCCCAGCATGACCCTACACTACGCAAACACTACAACACAACCCTAAACCCTAAAACACTACCCCCAGCATGACCCTACACTAAACAACCACCACAACTCTACACTACACTAACACAACACTACACTACACAACACTACACTACACTACACAATCACTAACCCACGAAAAAATTAACACAAACCCACTTACCTCTCTCGTCATCGTGGTTTTCACAACGCAAATGCATTTACCATACATGCCTTTAAAACGTAATTCTTTGTAAAGGCATGCGCGATAAATGCACATGCGTTTTGAAAAAATGCGGGATAATGGTATGCGAGGTCAATGACCTTGCGGGATAATGGTATGCGGACTGAAAGTCTGCGGGATAAAAAATGCGGGAAAATGGCTGCAAACCATGATTAGCAGCAGACTTCCCTGGTGAGCACTAGCTTTACCACAGTGATCTAATGAGCAACTAGAGTGCTAACATTCAGAATTTATGGCAAATGTGTGACACATGTGAATGCCTTCTTGATAGAACCAAAGTAAACAAGCATTGAACATGCAATAGATCCCGCCCTCGTTTAAGTTAAAGCCATTCTGTTTGTAATGAGGTGGCTTTTTAGCTTTGCTTTTATTAGTGTTTTTAAAACTTTCATGTAAATAACATGCATATGTATGCATATATGTATATGTATGCATGCATTTATATTTATATAGATATGCAGATTATATATGTTTATATATGTATATTACCTACTGGCGATAGCCAGTGGGTATATATAGTTAGGATTTTTTCTCTATGGGGTTTCTGAAAATTCTATGTCTAATAACTTTGGCGTTTGTGGACGGAATTGGCTGAAATTTTCAGGAAAATGGCACATTTGGTTTCTGAGCAGCCCCTGAAAATTTGGGGGGGTTTCGCCAAGGGGGGGGCCGAGAAAAAAGGGGGGTCCCAAAACACGTTTTTCCCATTCATTTTTCTATAGGGCGGTTGGATTCACTTTTAGCTTGAACGGCTGAATAGATTTACATGAAACTTGGCAAAATTGTAGATATGGTTTGCCCGACGTGCCTTTGCTATGTCTCAATATATGTGCTCCAGTGGATTTTGAGAAATTAACATTTAAAAAAATATATATATCTGTGACAGCGCTCCGGTTAGCGCCCCGGTTCACGTACCTGACGCGTAACGGAACTTCGCGAAGCAAAGCTGATTGGCTCTCGGGTGTCTGTCAACATTCTAAACAGTCCGGAGCGGCCGCCATCTTGTCTCTCGGTACGATCGAGAGACAAGATGTGGTGAAAAACGAAGGGGGAAATGAAGGAAAGGGGGCAAGGTAGACCACTCCTGACCCCCTAGGATTGATGAGGGGGATATTAAAGTGCCCCGCGGGGCAAAAAAAAAAAACTACACAAACACTACAACACTACCCTAAACCCTAAAACACTACCCCCAGCATGACCCTACACTACGCAAACACTACAACACTACCCAAAACCCTAAAACACTACACCCCAGCATGACCCTACACTACGCAAACACTACAACACTACCCTAAACCCTAAAACACTACCCCCAGCATGACCCTACACTACACAAACACTACAACACTACCCAAAACCCTAAAACACTACCCCCAGCATGACCCTACACTACGCAAACACTACAACACAACCCTAAACCCTAAAACACTACCCGTAGCATGACCCTACACTACGCAAACACTACAACACTACCCTAAACCCTAAAACACTACCCCCAGCATGACCCTACACTACGCAAACACTACAACACTACCCTAAACCCTAAAACACTACCCCCAGCATGACCCTACACTACGCAAACACTACAACACTACCCTAAACCCTAAAACACTACCCCCAGCATGACCCTACACTACGCAAACACTACAACACTACCCTAAACCCTAAAACACTAACCCCAGCATGACCCTACACTACGCAAATACTACAACACTACCCTAAACCCTAAAACACTACCCCCAGCATGACCCTACACTACGCAAACACTACAACACTACCCTAAACCCTAAAACACTACCCCCAGCATGACCCTACACTATGCAAACACTACAACACTACCCAAAACACTACCCCCAGCATGACCCTACACTACGCAAACACTACAACACTACCCAAAACCCTAAAACACTACCCCCCAACATGACCCTACACTACGCAAACACTACAACACTACCCAAAACCCTAAAACACTACCCCCAGCATGACCCTACACTACGCAAACACTACAACACTACCCAAAACCCTAAAACACTAGCCCCAGCATGACCCTACACTACGCAAACACTACAACACTACCCAAAACCCTAAAACACTACACCCCAGCATGACCCTACACTACGCAAACACTACAACACTACCCAAAACACTACACCCCAGCATGACCCTACACTACGCAAACACTACAACACTACCCAAATCCCTAAAACACTACCCCCAGCATGACCCTACACTACGCAAACACTACAACACTACCCAAAACCCTAAAACACTACCCCCAGCATGACCCTACACTACGCAAACACTACAACACTACCCTAAACCCTAAAACACTACACCCCAGCATGACCCTACACTACGCAAACACTACAACACTACCCAAAACCCTAAAACACTACCCCAGCATGACCCTACACTACGCAAACACTACAACACTATCCTAAACCCTAAAACACTACGCCCAGCATGACCCTACACTACGCAAACACTGCAACACTACCCTAAACCCTAAAACACTAGCCCCAGCATGACCCTACACTACGCAAACACTACAACACAACCCTAAACCCTAAAACACTACCCCCAGCATGACCCTACACTACGCAAACACTACAACACTACCCTAAACCCTAAAACACTACCCCCAGCATGACCCTACACTACGCAAACACTACAACACAACCCTAAACCCTAAAACACTACCCCCAGCATGACCCTACACTAAACAACCACCACAACTCTACACTACACTAACACAACACTACACTACACAACACTACACTACACTACACAATCACTAACCCACGAAAAAATTAACACAAACCCACTTACCTCTCTCGTCATCGTGGTTTTCACAACGCAAATGCATTTACCATACATGCCTTTAAAACGTAATTCTTTGTAAAGGCATGCGCGATAAATGCACATGCGTTTTGAAAAAATGCGGGATAATGGTATGCGAGGTCAATGACCTTGCGGGATAATGGTATGCGGACTGAAAGTCTGCGGGATAAAAAATGCGGGAAAATGGCTGCAAACCATGATTAGCAGCAGACTTCCCTGGTGAGCACTAGCTTTACTACAGTGATCTAATGAGCAACTAGAGTGCTAACATTCAGAATTTATGGCAAATGTGTGACACATCTGAATGCCTTCTTGATAGAACCAAAGTAAACAAGCATTGAACATGCAATAGATCCCGCCCTCGTTTAAGTTAAAGCCATTCTGTTTGTAATGAGGTGGCTTTTTAGCTTTGCTTTTATTAGTGTTTTTAAAACTTTCATGTAAATAACATGCATATGTATGCATATATGTATATGTATGCATGCATTTATATTTATATAGATATGCAAATTATATATGTTTATATATGTATATTACCTACTGGCGATAGCCAGTGGGTATATATAGTTAGGATTTTTTCTCTATGGGGTTTCTGAAAATTCTATGTCTAATAACTTTGGCGTTTGTGGACGGAATTGGCTGAAATTTTCAGGAAAATGGCACATTTGGTTTCTGAGCAGCCCCTGAAAATTTGGGGGGGTTTCGCCAAGGGAGGGCCGAGAAAAAAGGGGGGTCCCAAAACACGTTTTTCCCATTCATTTTTCTATAGGGCGGTTGGACTCACTTTTAGCTTGAACGGCTGAATAGATTTACATGAAACTTGGCAAAATTGTAGATATGGTTTGCCCGACGTACCTTTGCTATGTCTCAATATATGTGCTCCAGTGGATTTTGAGAAATTAACGTTTAAAAAAATACATATATCTGTGACAGCGCTCCGGTTAGCGCCCCGGTTCGCGTACCTGACGCGTAACGGAACTTCGCGAAGCAAAGCTGATTGGCTCTCGGGTGTCTGTCAACATTCTAAACAGTCCGGAGTGGCCGCCATCTTGTCTCTCGGTACGATCGAGAGACAAGATGTGGTGAAAAACGAAGGGGGAAATGAAGGAAAGGGGGCAAGGTAGACCACTCCTGACCCCCTAGGATTGATGAGGGTGAGGTTCCGTGACGGTTCCGTGACGACTTGAACCCGTGTTTTCAAGTTTGTCGGAAATACATAAAAATGGTATCAGTGAACCGCAAATGATCCATTTAGTATATCCTAGTGTTTCTGCTACGCTACGAGCAAGAGCACTCCTTCCACTGACACATTTCTGATATACACACGGCATCCATCTTAGATCGTGGCCGCCATTTTGTGTTTCCTTGCCCTCACATATGCAATAGCCTCTGATCACTTCATTCACTCAACTTTGATTAAGGACACGTAGCCTTAGCCGGAGATTCACCTCTTACATGACACGTGCACCTTAAACCAGATCACGCTGTAGCTGCATGACTCGGCAAAGGCTGCCTCCTCTGCCCGAGGCCAGTCCTGCCAAACTGGTCTTCGTGTCCATTGTACCTGATCATGATTAGGCGGCCGAAGCCGGTAGCCTTGCCCATTTACAACCCACAAACATCTCTTATCCTGCTTTTCTATCTTCTGCACCTGGCTCTGCTCCTTTCCTTCTGGGCCTTTATTAGGGGGAGGTAACGAACTTTACGATGAGGCGGTCCGGCTCTTGAATACAATATTGACAAGGGATTGTGATGGACTAGTGGGAACCCCTCTTCGTGATGTTTGGCATCAGATATTATCGACAGTTCCTGTGTAACGCCAAATATTTATTGTTTAGAGACACAAAAGGTTTGGGAATGTACCGACATGTGAAATATTTGCCTAGAGCACAATTTTTGGTATATAAGGAGCAACCCACTTTGTACAAATCGAACAGGCTCCTGGTTACTGCCCGTGTGTAGTATCTATGACTTCTGTGTCCCTGCAGTAATAAACCTTTGGTCTTTGACGCCACCATCGAGAAGCCCGTGTTTCTGTTCATTTGTGCACCAAGGCAGGTGGGACTCCGGGGTCTTTGGGTGTTGTACCCTGACACCTCTGGACGGAACCAAAAAGTCCAGAACTCCAATTGGCGCCCAACGTGGGGCGACATCATTCGGTACCGGTCCAAAAGCCTGAAGAGTTCGAGAAGCTTCGTGTGAAGATTCCTGAGGGAGGCGCCCCACTTCATCGATCCCGGCATATCGCAAAAGTGGCCCTGAAGTTCTCTTCCACGAGGGTTCCCGTTCAGGACGGCTGCAGTGGGCCGTTGCCTTGACCGTCGCCCTGTCTTGGACCCGAAGTGGTGCAGTCCTTAGTACGGCGAAACGTGACGGGTTTCTCCTTGGTGACGTCTTCAGTGACTCAGTTAAGTATTTAGTAATAGCTAGCTGGTTACTTTTGTGAGGATTGTTAAAAATCCTTGATCGGTTCTTGGTTTGGTTTGGTTTTGCCAGATTATCATTGGTTGTTCTAATTACGATAATCTATTTGGTTTAGTTTTGGGTATCGATACATCAGTTCGTTTTTGGTAGGCCTAAGTTCTTGGTTCAAGTGCACAATTTGTTTCGTGTTTGTTTGTTTTGTGTTCCGGACTGAAAATGGTAAGTCGGAAAATGTTGTCTTGTTTTAGTTGCAACAGTGACTCACAATTAGAGGACTCTTGTCTGGTTCCTCCGATTGGGACTCCCCTATATGATTTATACTGTAAGTATGGTGTGGGTCCTATAACTTATAATGAGATATGGGTCCGTTATTGTAAGAAGGATGGTGTCCTTAGTTGGCCACTGCATGGTAGTTTTGAACAAGAGATTCTCGACAACTTAGAAGCGAAATTGTTTAGGAAGAAAGCCCGGCCGGCAATGTTTGACTCTTTTCGTTATTGGCGAAAAGAATCCAAACAGAGAGAAATGAAAAGGTTGAAGAAAGAGCAAAAAGAACAAGAAGAGTTAACTCTAGAGCAAGCGACTAAACAGTTGCAGGCTAACGAGTGTGAGAAGGCCATAGATGTAGCCATCAGAGAGCATAACTTAGCGATTGACAAGTGCTATCCTGCCTTGCCATCGAAAATGGCTAAGATACTGGAGGATTCCGAAAACGATCCTCTGCTATCTTATCTGTTACGGTCACCTCCACCGTATGCACAAGGTGCTACGGCTCCACTCATCCCGAATGTTCAATTGCCGGTTGCTGGACAACCTGGTGTTCCTGCTCCTGTTCCTCAGAATCAAGTTCCTATACTTCCTGTGGTGAATGTAAATGTTCCTACAGCTCCTCCTCTTCCCACACTGCCAGCTCCTATACCTACCACTGTACCTACTGGTCCTCAAACTATTTTCCTCGATACTCCTACTGTTTCGTCATCTATTCCTACCTCTACTGCATTCTCTATGTCTGCGAGTGTACTAACTCCACTTTCTGTTCGTCGAAGAATCACTGATTCTGTTACTAATATGCTGTCTCCTATATATAAAACCTTGATTAAGACTCCTACTCCTGACTCTGTTCAGAGACGGAGTCAGCTTCCAAGTACTGAGGAACGGGGAGTTTTAGACTCCACGGCTCTCAGATGGATTTCGAAGGGTAGAAGATATAGTACGAGAGATGTGTTAGAGACATTTATGCAATGGGGAGAGCCAACGCAACGGTACGTCTTTGATGAGATGTGCTCGTTGTTACGTGAGGAAATAGAAGAAGACGATGTCGAATCAGATTTAGAAGATTTAATTAAAGTTCAAAAGGAGTTTGCTGCTGGAATGATAGTGGGTGAGAATATAAAGCAAGCGATGGAACTCATTTTAAGTTTTAGGAGTGATCCATCTCTTCGTTCACCGAGAGATTTAGAAAAAGGTAAAGTGAAGCCAAGTCGCCAATATCCTATGAGGGAGGTTCCTCCAATTTGGCGCGAAGCAGTACAACGTGATGATAATGCAGGAATTGCAGCTGCTCCAGCACAGTTCCAAAGAGTATGGATACATATTCCATGGAAGCGAGCAGAAGTGTTAGCAGTGAAACAGGCCTTGCCAGATCCACGTAAGAATCCAGCTGGATATTACAAGGAATTGACACAGACAGTTGAGGCTTGTATAATGAACTTAGCCGACATTGATATGTTGTTTGGTAATGTAGTTCCGCAACCAGTGTGGGCTAAAATTCGTAGAGAGGATCATCAGGCTGCTTTAGGTGGTGATTGGGCAGCTATCACTGCAGCAGATGCTCAACAAATAGGTGGTGCGAAACCCGAACCTTTGATTGCTAATTTGCCAGGTAGAATAATTGATTTAATGAAGACTCTGATGCCAGCATTGCGTGTTAATTGGGACAAGTTGTCAGCGTGTAGACAGAAGAAAGACGAAAGCGTCTCGGACTTCTTCACGAGGTTCGAAGAGACTTTTGTAGATCATAGTGGTCAGGATATGAGCACAGAAGGGGGACAAAGACTCTTTGTCGATAAATTTGTGCATAATTTGTTACCTGAATTATGCAATAAGTTGAAAGACTCAGAAAGTGCGTGGGCTGTATCTACGACAGCGCAAATACTTGCGACTGCACAGTACTACGAAAATAGGGATAAAGAGGAAAAGGAGAAATCAGAGAAGAAAACGAAAGATTTAAAAACTAAAGTTCTTTTGCAGCAGGCGTATCCGCCTCGTACGAATCAGACTAATACGCAGCAAAACTCATATCAAAGGACTGATTATAGTACATCAAGGCCTCAATATCAGTGGAATCAGTGCGCGTACTGTAAGAAAGAGGGTCACTATAAAAATGAATGTCCGATCTTAGCGCAAAATAATGCAGCAGCAGCTCAGAGAGGTCGTGGTGGTTTTGTGCAGAATTCTAGAGGACGAGGGCGAGGTGCTATGCCTCCACAAACGAATGATCGTCCCTCCAATCACTTTGATCAACGAAATGTACAGTCAGCTCAACAGAATAGATCTCAGCAATATCTTGTTGAGGATTATTGTGAAGTTGATGAGGATTCTCAACAAAATAGGTACTAGGACAGCCATGGACAGAGAGAGGGAGTAGTATCAGTTCCAGTGGATCAGAGTGGGCCTTATGTCGCAGTAGCAACATCAGGTGTAGTCGAACCGTTTCTGTTGGATACTGGTGCCGCAAAAAGTTCTATCATGCATGCGAAACTCCCTGGCGCACCTTTGTCTGGCTCAACAAATGTTTCCGTAGGTTTTTCAGGCGCCCCTGTGTACAACCCGATATCTGGTCCTTTGTCTATTTCTGTTGGACCGTGTCACTTGAAAGCACCCCTGATTTTGACGACAGGTTGTAATGAAAATCTGCTTGGTTTAGATTTGTTAAAACGACTATATGCGACATTGTACTGTTCTCCGGAAGGAGTACAGCTTACTTTGGGTAAAAGACTCACCTCTCCGATGTACTTGTCAATGGACGCACTCCCGCCGGAGCTACGTTCACTCCCTGATTCTCTTTGGGCGACTGGTCCCAACGATGTAGGTCTACTAGAAATTCCACCGTATGTAGTAACTTTGAAAGCGAATGTAAAATTTCCAAGAATTCCTCAATATAAAATCTCGAGTGAAGGAGAACGTGCACTTTTACTAATTGTGCAAGATTTGATTAAGAAAGGTGTAATTGAAGAAACGCGAGGAAATGTCTGTAACAGTCCTGTATTACCGATCTTGAAACGAACTGATCCTACAAAGCCTCCAGTTTATAGGTTTGTCATAGACCTTAGAGAAGTTAATAAGATTGTAATTCCGCAGTTTCCTGTAGTGCCAGACATTACTGCCTTGTTAACATTGATTCCTGCCACAGCTACGTGGTTCTCAGTTATAGACCTTAAGAATGCCTTTTTCAGCATTCCGATAGCTGAAGAAAGTAGGGATATTTTCGGCTTCTGTTTAGGAGGTCGCAGTTTCAGATTTAAACGCGCTCCACAAGGCTACTGTGAAAGTCCATCCATTTACAGTCAAGCTTTAAAAAGTCAGCTAGATTCTTTTGTCCTTCCTCCAGGTTCTGCCCTAGTACAGTACGTAGACGATCTTTTAGTGGCTGCCGATGACAAGGAAACTTGCAAAGCAGCTACAATTTCACTGTTGCATCATTTGTCTAATTTGAATCATAAGGTGTCCCCTTCCAAAATGCAATATTGCTGCCAAGAAGTAACCTACCTAGGTCACCTCTTATCAAAGGAGGGAAGGAAGTTGACCCCAGAAAGAATAAAAGCAATTACGCAGATGAGTGTTCCACGCACACAGAGAGAAGTACGTGCCTTTCTAGGTATTACCTCTTACTGTAGGCAGTGGATTCCAAATTTTTCACTTTTAGCGAAACCATTGGTAGCTTTGACTGGGAAAAATGTTCCGAGTCCGGTGCCATGGTCTGATGAATGTCAAGAGAGTTTTATTGAGTTACGAAAAGCACTGTGTTCAGCTCCTGTATTGGGTACACCTGATTATAGCAAGCCATTCACGCTCTACGTTCACGAAAGAGAAGGTTGCGCGTTGAGTGTTCTGACACAGAAGTTTGGTGATAAACAACGCCCTTGTGCGTATTTCTCATCAACATTAGATCCGGTAGCTAGAGCATTGCCTAGTTGTTTGAGGGCTACAGCGGCAGCTGCAGCTTCCATTCGACAATCTGCTGGTTTGGTGATGAACAATATGCTAGTGGTCATGGTTCCTCATGCAGTGGATACACTCATGAACCGAACGAAGACACAACACCTTACTAGTGCGAGATTATCTGGTTACGAGCTGACGTTATTAGCGAGTCATATTCAGATCAAAAGATGCAATGTATTGAATCCAGCGACATTGTTGCCGACTGATCAAGAGTCGAGTGATTCTGAGCCACATGACTGTTATTTCAAAACGGAGGAAGAGACAAAAGGACGTATCGACCTGAAAGATACTCCGCTATCAGATCCGGAGGGTACGCTGTATGTGGACGGGTCATGTTTTAAATTGGAGAATGGTGACGTGACTGCTGCCTACGCGGTAACGACTTTAAAGACGATTGTGGAGACTGCAAGAGTGAGTCAGAATTCTGCCCAAGCAGCAGAATTAATAGCTCTTACGAGAGCGTGTGTTTTAGCTGAGGGAAAGAGAGTGAATGTGTTTACAGATAGTCAGTACGCATTTGGCGTGGCCCATAGTTTTGGCCGGTTGTGGAGAGAAAGGGGTTTCATTACGTCCCATGGGACTAAGATTCAACATGGTCAGCTAGTTAACGACTTGTTGGAATCTCTAACCTTACCGACTGAAGTTGCGATTGTGAAGTGCAGTGCTCATAAAGCGATCACGGATGATGTTGGTCGTGGGAATGCCTTTGCCGATGAAACCGCTAAACAAACAGCTAGAGACATGATGAGTAGAATGTATGTTGCTACGTCTGCAAGATGGATTGCTGAGTCTGGAATGTGTGAGGACACTATGGAAAGTGTGAAAGAGATTCAGAAAGAAGCGACTGAGGAAGAGAAACGTGTATGGAGAGAAAGTACGGGCAAATTGGACTCGAATGGATGTTGGATCGATTTGACAGAACAGCAGCGTTGGATGTTGCCTGATGCGTATGTGCTTGCAGTTGTGACGATGGCGCATGGAGTGGCGCACATAAGTTCTAAAGGGATATGTAAGATGTTAACTCCGGTCTGGAAGAATGAGGGAATCAGTAAATGTGCAGAGAGAGTGGTGAAAAATTGTATGGTGTGCTTGATGCATAATCCTGGCAAGGGAACTCCAACTCCAGCTGGTCATTTTGCTCCTCCTTCCTGTCCCTTTGAAGTGATTCAGTTAGACTTCATACACATGGAACGCTGCAACAATTTAAAATACGTCCTGGTGGTAGTTTGTGCTTTTTCCAGGTGGATAGAAGCATACCCACTAAAGGACAACACTGCTCTATCAACTGCCAAAATTCTTCTAAAAGAATTTTTCCCTAGGTACGGAATGCCACGGATTGTATGGTCAGATAACGGAAGTGAGTTTATAGGGAAAGTTATGCAGAGTGTGTGTGCTGGTCTAGGATTGAAACAAAAATTCCATAGTGCAAACCATCCCCAGTCTGCTGGTTTAGTCGAGGGTTACAATGGCACCCTCAAGCTTAAAATAGCCAAAATACAAGCATCCACAGGTTTGGCTTGGCCAGACGCACTTCCTTTGGCTTTGTTATCAACGAGAGCAACAGTGCATTCTAGAATAGGGCTTTCTCCATATGAGATTGTGTTTGGCCGCCCAGCAAATATCTGGGGTGTGCCAAGGCCTAAAAGGTTTTGCTCCATTGAATATCCTATGTTGATAGACTACCTTTACGACTTGACTGCTAAATTAAGTCTTATTCATCAACAGGTCTTTGATGCTTTGCCAAAACCTCCGGAGAGTCCAGGGCATCAGCTGAAACCCGGCGACCACGTGGTGGTCAGAAATTTTGCGAGGACAAAGAATCTTCAGCCTCGCTACATCGGCCCCTTCCAGGTCCTGCTGGCGACGAGGACAGCTGTACGTGTTGCTGGTCGCAAGCACTGGATCCACGCTTCTCACGTAAAGCGTGTTCCACTGCCGCTGCCCTACGACGACTGGGTGAAGAAGGGAATTGGTGCCTCCGAATCTGAAATAACTCCGAAATTTGTCCCTTTCAGCGATGCCGATTTGATTACTGACACTTTGAAACTTGACTCTCCTCCTGAAAAGACTGCTTTGAACATTGAACATTTGTCTCCAGCATCAAAAGAAACTTTGCTATCTGCGAACTTAAACTCTACAACAGCTGCTAGTGATACACTATTTTCCGATCAAACAGTACCAGCGAAGAAGAGATACAACCTTAGAAGCCATAAAACGGACAAATAAAGCAGGCAACTGCATATTGTGATTTTGATATATATATATATTGAACTTTTGCTTTTCAGCCAGGAAGTTTGCTATTGTTTATTGTTTTTTTAAAATTGCCTTGCCGTCTGGGTAGCCGTAGGGTCGTGGCTGTGTGCCTAGTTTGAATTTGCAGGGGTCTGACACAAGGTCGATCTTTCTGTTAGTTCTGGGAACTCCCAGGGCTGACAGAGGCATTTTCATCTACGTACACATCATCAGTGGTCGCGAGCGGATTGTAGAAGATGGAACTTCCTGCGCTGCAACGAGAAAATGTGATCTACGGTCGCAGAAACAAACTTAATAGAATTCTTCACAGCAAATGTTTCTTGATGCAATGTGCCATTACATTTTTGATTGTTTTAGCAACATTGGTGGGGGGAATTGTCTTTAGCATAAATTTGATTTTTGTGCCAGTTTCTACAGTGCCTCCCCTTGATCCAGCTATTTCTACTGTTTCTTCTATACACTCTTTTCACTCGTTTCCAGAACATGAGCAAACCCGACGCTCAGAATTCACCAACAACACTTTTGTGCAGCTCTTGCACCAACACCAACTGGTGGTTAACACTACAGACTGCTGGGTGTGTGGCTTGATACCTCACACTATGGATAAAGGTATTCCCTATTTGGTTTTGCCTTACAGCTATAATGGATCATTTCAGGCCTTCCAAACCATCTTTGCTTATGCCCTTGAAACCTATCCTCCACGTCCACCACGTTCCACTAAATATAACTCTGCCAATAAAGCCTTAGTCCAGGGAATTATTGACATGGTCAAGGACGTCAATAATACTCCATCTTACCCTAGAGACGAATTGCGAGTATATTTAAGTTGGAATACTTCAGAGTATCGCCTTAGTTTAGGAGAAAGCAAGCGTAAAAGCTCAACTCCAATCTGGGTCGTACCTCACCGAGGTCAGGTCTGTTTGCAAGGTAATGGGAGAAATCCGAGAGCTCAGCTAGGGACGAGTGAGTGCGTAGAGACTTATGTGTTTCCGGCTAACTCTTCCCCTGCCTTCCTCACTGCTAGGGGTACCTATTTCATTTGTCGAGACAGAGCTTATACATGGTTGCCTGCCGACTTCTCAGGATCATGTTATATTGCTCGATTGTTGCCTCCGACGTACACTGCTTCACCGGATTACCACAGAACAAGAGTAGCTAGAGGTGTTTTCAGCAAGGAAGATACCGCTGGTCAGGAAGCTGAAGACTTCTTCAAAGGCTTCCTTCCGTTCTGGGGGCCTATGGCCAATAGTAGAAACATACGTCAGCTAACACGGGTAGTTGAATCTACTATTACCGAAACTGCTGGTGCCCTAAGCAATCTGACAGCTGAGCTTCAGGCGGATAGACTCATGACATTGCAGAACCGGATGGTTCTAGATGTTATACTTGCAGATCGAGGTGGGGTATGCAGAATGATCCAGTCGAGCTGCTGTGTCTTTATTCCTAATAATGCTCCAACAGTTTACGAGGCGATCTCTAAGTTGCACAAGATTTCGGACTCCATACATGTAGACAAGGGAAACTGGTCCTTCATGGAGTGGGTTTGGACTCTGATCTCAGCGTGGGGATGGAAGATTCTAATGGTCATTGGTGTCATCTTAGTATTCCTATTCTCATGTTGTCTGATTATCCAGTGTGGTCCTGCTCTGTGTAGTCTTTGTGCTGCAACTTGTCTCAGAAAACCACCTACGTTTGGAGAAAAGACACGAGAAAGGATGATGATACAACAGCATGTCACTGACCTGATGAGCATAGAACTAGATTCAGACATAGATTGAGTAATTGCCTATGTAAGGGCAAAAGGAGGGTCTGAGGTTCCGTGACGGTTCCGTGACGACTTGAACCCGTGTTTTCAAGTTTGTCGGAAATACATAAAAATGGTATCAGTGAACCGCAAATGATCCATTTAGTATATCCTAGTGTTTCTGCTACGCTACGAGCAAGAGCACTCCTTCCACTGACACATTTCTGATATACACACGGCATCCATCTTAGATCGTGGCCGCCATTTTGTGTTTCCTTGCCCTCACATATGCAATAGCCTCTGATCACTTCATTCACTCCACTTTGATTAAGGACACGTAGCCTTAGCCGGAGATTCACCTCTTACATGACACGTGCACCTTAAACCAGATCACGCTGTAGCTGCATGACTCGGCAAAGGCTGCCTCCTCTGCCCGAGGCCAGTCCTGCCAAACTGGTCTTCGTGTCCATTGTACCTGATCATGATTAGGCGGCCGAAGCCGGTAGCCTTGCCCATTTACAACCCACAAACATCTCTTATCCTGCTTTTCTATCTTCTGCACCTGGCTCTGCTCCTTTCCTTCTGGGCCTTTATTAGGGGGAGGTAACGAACTTTACGATGAGGCGGTCCGGCTCTTGAATACAATATTGACAAGGGATTGTGATGGACTAGTGGGAACCCCTCTTCGTGATGTTTGGCATCAGATATTATCGACAGTTCCTGTGTAACGCCAAATATTTATTGTTTAGAGACACAAAAGGTTTGGGAATGTACCGACATGTGAAATATTTGCCTAGAGCACAATTTTTGGTATATAAGGAGCAACCCACTTTGTACAAATCGAACAGGCTCCTGGTTACTGCCCGTGTGTAGTATCTATGACTTCTGTGTCCCTGCAGTAATAAACCTTTGGTCTTTGACGCCACCATCGAGAAGCCCGTGTTTCTGTTCATTTGTGCACCAAGGCAGGTGGGACTCCGGGGTCTTTGGGTGTTGTACCCTGACACCTCTGGACGGAACCAAAAAGTCCAGAACTCCAAGGGGGATATTAAAGTGCCCCGCGGGGCAAAAAAAAAAAACTACACAAACACTACAACACTACCCTAAACCCTAAAACACTACCCCCAGCATGACCCTACACTACGCAAACACTACAACACTACCCAAAACCCTAAAACACTACACCCCAGCATGACCCTACACTACGCAAACACTACAACACTACCCTAAACCCTAAAACACTACCCCCAGCATGACCCTACACTACACAAACACTACAACACTACCCAAAACCCTAAAACACTACCCCCAGCATGACCCTACACTACGCAAACACTACAACACAACCCTAAACCCTAAAACACTACCCGTAGCATGACCCTACACTATGCAAACACTACAACACTACCCTAAACCCTAAAACACTACCCCCAGCATGACCCTACACTACGCAAACACTACAACACTACCCTAAACCCTAAAACACTACCCCCAGCATGACCCTACACTACGCAAACACTACAACACTACCCTAAACCCTAAAACACTACCCCCAGCATGACCCTACACTACGCAAACACTACAACACTACCCTAAACCCTAAAACACTAACCCCAGCATGACCCTACACTATGCAAACACTACAACACTACCCAAAACACTACCCCCAGCATGACCCTACACTACGCAAACACTACAACACTACCCAAAACCCTAAAACCCTACCCCCCAACATGACCCTACACTACGCAAACACTACAACACTACCCAAAACCCTAAAACACTACCCCCAGCATGACCCTACACTACGCAAACACTACAACACTACCCAAAACCCTAAAACACTACCCCCAGCATGACCCTACACTACGCAAACACTACAACACTACCCAAAACCCTAAAACACTACACCCCAGCATGACCCTACACTACGCAAACACTACAACACTACCCAAAACCCTAAAACACTACCCCCAGCATGACCCTACACTACGCAAACACTACAACACAACCCTAAACCCTAAAACACTACCCCCAGCATGACCCTACACTAAACAACCACCACAACTCTACACTACACTAACACAACACTACACTACACAACACTACACTACACAATCACTAACCCACGAAAAAATTAACACAAACCCACTTACCTCTCTCGTCATCGTGGTTTTCACAACGCAAATGCATTTACCATACATGCCTTTAAAACGTAATTCTTTGTAAAGGCATGCGCGATAAATGCACATGCGTTTTGAAAAAATGCGGGATAATGGTATGCGAGGTCAATGACCTTGCGGGATAATGGTATGTGGACTGAAAGTCTGCGGGATAAAAAATGTGGGAAAATGGCTGCAAACCATGATTAGCAGCAGACTTCCCTGGTGAGCACTAGCTTTACTACAGTGATCTAATGAGCAACTAGAGTGCTAACATTCAGAATTTATGGCAAATGTGTGACACATCTGAATGCCTTCTTGATAGAACCAAAGTAAACAAGCATTGAACATGCAATAGATCCCGCCCTCGTTTAAGTTAAAGCCATTCTGTTTGTAATGAGGTGGCTTTTTAGCTTTGCTTTTATTAGTGTTTTTAAAACTTTCATGTAAATATCATGCATATGTATGCATATATGTATATGTATGCATGCATTTATATTTATATAGATATGCAGATTATATATGTTTATATATGTATATTACCTACTGGCGATAGCCAGTGGGTATATATAGTTAGGATTTTTTCTCTATGGGGTTTCTGAAAATTCTATGTCTAATAACTTTGGCGTTTGTGGACGGAATTGGCTGAAATTTTCAGGAAAATGGCACATTTGGTTTCTGAGCAGCCCCTGAAAATTTGGGGGGGTTTCGCCAAGGGGGGGCCGAGAAAAAAGGGGGGTCCCAAAACACGTTTTTCCCATTCATTTTTCTATAGGGCGGTTGGACTCACTTTTAGCTCGAACGGCTGAATAGATTTACATGAAACTTGGCAAAATTGTAGATATGGTTTGCCCGACGTGCCTTTGCTATGTCTCAATATATGTGCTCCAGTGGATTTTGAGAAATTAACGTTTAAAAAAATATATATATCTGTGACAGCGCTCCGGTTAGCGCCCCGGTTCGCGTACCTGACGCGTAACGGAACTTCTCGAAGCGAAGCTGATTGGCTCTCCGGTGTCTGTCAACATTCTAAACAGTCCGGAGCGGCCGCCATCTTGTCTCTCGGTACGATCGAGAGATAAGATGTGGTGAAAAATGAAGGGGGAAATGAAAGAAAGGGGGCAAGGTAGACCACTCCTGACCCCCTAGGATTGATGAGGGGGATATTAAAGTGCCCCGCGGGGCAAAAAAAAAAAACTACACAAACACTACAACACTACCCTAAACCCTAAAACACTACCCCCAGCATGACCCTACACTACGCAAACACTACAACACTACCCAAAACCCTAAAACACTACACCCCAGCATGACCCTACACTACGCAAACACTACAACACTACCCTAAACCCTAAAACACTACCCCCAGCATTACCCTACACTAAACAAACACTACAACACTACCCAAAACCCTAAAACACTACCCCCAGAAAAGCGAAGGGGGAAATGAAGGAAAGGGGGCAAGGTAGACCACTCCTGACCCCCTAGGATTGATGAGGGGGATATTAAAGTGCTGTTTTACGCCGTAGAGGCGCGTCCCGGTACGTGAACTGGGCAGCTCACCGGGCAGCTAACCGGGCAGCTAACCGGCAGCGTAGCTGTCAACATTGTAAACAGTCCGGAGCGGCCGCCATCTTGTCTCTCGGTAGGTTCGAGAGACAAGATATGGTGAAAAAAGAAGGGGGAAATGAAGGAAAGGGGGCAAGGTAAACCCCTCCTGACCCCCTAGGATTGATGAGGGGGATATTAAAGTCCCCCGCAATTTTTCACGGTAGAGGCGCTTCCCGGTACGCGAACCGGGCAGCTAACCGGCAGCGTAACGGGAGTCCGCCATCTTGTGTTTTTGGAGCGTCCGGTTCGCGTACCGGGTAGCGTCCCGGTAAGCGTAACAAGGGGAAAACCAAGAGAAACAGTAAAAAAAAAAGTAAGGGAATAGATTTCCAGCAAACTTGGCAAAATTGTAGGGACTGTTTGTTTGATGTGCCTTTGCAAGGCCTCAAGATATGTGCACGTGTGGATTTTGTCTAATTAAGGTTAAAAAAATATATATATCTGTAAGCGTGCTCCGGCACGCTTACGTTACGGGTTTTGTTTGCGCTGCAGAGCCGATACGTCACGGTTATGCGACGCGTCATGAGGCGTCTCACGTGGCTACGTGATACGTCACATAATAAAGAATATATTTTACAGCTATAGATATTAGCTTTTAAAAAACCAATGAAATTCACTGAAAAAACCATAGGTTATAGACCATATATAGTTAGGAATTTGCATTTACAAAACCTTGAAAATTCACTGAAAAAACCATAGGTTAGAGACCATATATAGTTAGCTGGACATTGTATTGACATAAAACCAATGAAATTCCATATATAGTTAGTTGCACTAACTATATATCGCGCTCCCGCAATCCACTGCTGATGATGTCACATATTACATCATTCATGACATGGTCAGTGACATCACTGATGACATCACTGATGACATCTCAAATGACATCACTGATGACATCACTGATGACATCTCAAATGACATCACTGATGACATCATGACACACCAATACCAGTTACTACATACGCACTCACTGATTCCTACGTCTACACACACATTCACTCATTCACCCATACAATCACTCATACATACAGTCACTCATTATTACAACACTATCATATGCACTCATACACCTATGCAGACTCTCACACACTGCCACTCATCCATGGAGTTACTCACACACCGAGTCAGTCCTGTAAAGAATCAATCACACTTCCATTTCCTCATCTATACAGTTAAGCACAGAACACCATACTTCAGTGACATCACTGATGACATCACTGATGACATCTCAAATGACATCACTGATGACATCATGACACACCAATACCAGTTACTACATACGCACTCACTGATTCCTACGTCTACACACACATTCACTCATTCACCCATACAATCACTCATACATACAGTTACTCATTATTACAACACTATCATATGCACTCATACACCTAGTCAGTCCTGTGAAGAATCAATCACACTTCGATTTCCTCATCTATACAGTTAAACACAGAACACCATACTTTTCACACATATACTAACACATACTTACTCTCTTATACAATCACTGATACAAGTACACATTGATATGCACAGAGTCACACACCTCCCAGCCAGCCACACACACACTCAGTCTTCCATACATCCACTCATTCTTCAACATGTAAAACATATTTAAACTTTACAAAAACACACAGACACTAGATGATGTCATCAGTGATGGCATTTGAGATGTCATCAGTGATGTCATCAGTGATGTCATTTGAGATGTCATCAGTGATGTCATCAGTGATGTCACTGACCATGTCATGAATGATGTAATATGTGACATCATCAGCAGTGGATTGCGGGAGCGCGATATATAGTTAGTGCAACTAACTATATATGGAATTTCATTGGTTTTATGTCAATACAATGTCCAGCTAACTATATATGGTCTCTAACCTATGGTTTTTTCAGTGAATTTTCAAGGTTTTGTAAATGCAAATTCCTAACTATATATGGTCTATAACCTATGGTTTTTTCAGTGAATATATATATATATATATATATATATATATATATATATATATATATATATATATATATATATATATATATATATATATATATATATATATATATATATATATATATATATATATTACCTACTGGCTAGTAGGTATATATAGTTAGGATTTTTTCCCTATGGCATTTCTGAAAATTCTATGTCTAATAACTTTGGCGTTTGTGGACGGAATCGGCTGAAATTTTCAGGAAAATGGCACATGTTGTTTCTGAGCAGCCCTTGAAAATTTGGGGGGGTTTTGTCGAGGGGGGACCGAGAAAAAAGGGGGATCCCAAAACACGTTTTTCCCATGTTAATTTCCATAGGGCGGTTGGACTCACTTTTAGCTCGAACGGCTGAATGGATTTTCACGAAACTTGGCAAAATTGTAGGGACTGTTAGCCCGATGTGCCTTTGCTAGGTCTCAATATATGTGCTTCAGTGGATTTTGAGAAATTAACGTTTAAATCAAGATATATATCTGTAACAGCGCTCTGGGCAGCGATCCGGTCCGCTTACTTTTCGCGAAACGGAACTTTGCGCGCAGAAAGCTGATTGGCTCCCCGGTGTCTGTCAACATTCTAAACAGTCCGGAGCGGCCGCCATCTTATCTCTCGGTAGGATCGAGAGAGAAGAAGAGGTGAAAAACGAAGGGGGAATTTAATGAAAGGGGGCAAGGTATCCCCCTCTTGACCCCCTAGGAATGTTGTTGGGGTTATTAAAGGGTCCTGTGGGGAAAATTAAAAAAAAAATGATTTTTCACGGTAGAAGCGCTTCACGGGCCGCGAACTGGGCCGCAAACTGGTAGCGAAACGGGAATTCGCCATTTTGTGCTTCGTTTTAATTGTTTAGAGACAAAAATTATCGCCGCACATCGGCCACAATGCATGAATATCGTTGAAAAGTCAGCGATATTCATGCATTATCCAGCAAATGCTCTTAGCCATGTTATCCACCTTCCATTGGATAACAGAAAGCTGATTGGCTCTCCGGTGTCTGTCAACATTCTAAACAGTCCGGAGCGGCCGCCATCTTATCTCTCGGTAGGATCGAGAGAGAAGAAGAGGTGAAAAACGAAGGGGGAATTTAATGAAAGGGGGCAAGGTATACCCCTCTTGACCCCCTAGGAATGTTGTTGGGGTTATTAAAGGGTCCCGTGGGGAAAATAAAAAAAAAATGATTTTTCACGGTAGAAGCGCTTCACGGGCCGCGAACTGGGCCACAAACTGGTAGCGAAACGGGAATTCGCCATTTTGTGCTTCGTTTTAATTGTTTAGAGACAAAAATTATTGCCGCACATCGGCCACAATGCATGAATATCGTTGAAAAGTCAGCGATATTCATGCATTATCCAGCAAATGCTCTTAGCCATGTTATCCACCTTCCATTGGATAACAGAAAGCTGATTGGCTCTCCGGTGTCTGTCAACATTCTAAACAGTCCGGACCGGTCGCCATCTTATCTCTCGGTAGGATCGAGAGAGAAGAAGAGGTGAAAAACGAAGGGGGAATTTATTGAAAGGGGGCAAGGTATACCCCTCTTGAACCCCTAGGAATGTTGTTGGGGTTATTAAAGGGTCCCGTGGGGAAAATAAAAAAAAAAAGATTTTTCACGGTAGAAGCGCTTCACGGGCCGCGAACTGGGCCGCAAACTGGTAGCGAAACGGGAATTCGCCATTTTGTGCTTCGTTTTAATTGTTTAGAGACAAAAATTATCGCCGCACATCGGCCACAATGCATGAATATCGTTGAAAAGTCAGCGATATTCATGCATTATCCAGCAAATGCTCTTAGCCATGTTATCCACCTTCCATTGGATAACAGAAAGCTGATTGGCTCTCCGGTGTCTGTCAACATTCTAAACAGTCCGGAGCGGCCGCCATCTTATCTCTCGGTAGGATCGAGAGAGAAGAAGAGGTGAAAAACGAAGGGGGAATTTATTGAAAGGGGGCAAGGTATACCCCTCTTGACCCCCTAGGAATGTTGTTGGGGTTATTAAAGGGTCCCGTGGGGAAAATAAAAAAAAAATGATTTTTCACGGTAGAAGCGCTTCACGGGCCGCGAACTGGGCCGCAAACTGGTAGCGAAACGGGAATTCGCCATTTTGTGCTTCGTTTTAATTGTTTAGAGACAAAAATTATCGCCGCACATCGGCCACAATGCATGAATATCATTGAAAAGTCAGCGATATTCATGCATTATCCAGCAAATGCTCTTAGCCATGTTATCCACCTTCCATTGGATAACATGGCTAAAAACTGCTCTGTGCGTGAGCTTTTTTTTTTTTTTTTTTTTGCTGCGTGACGTTTGTTAACGTTCGATTCGATGGAAATCAGGAAGTGTTGAACACCATTTTGTCACTGCGAGTAAATATTTTGTTATAAATGAATCCTTATTGATAAACATTGTCTGCGCCATCTTGCGTTTTTGTCCAATGCCACAATTTTGTCGTGCACGGCAGCCATTTTAGATGCCTTGACCAGGGCCACTCTCTGCACGCCGCCGATTCTCAGCATGGCTCCCCACCCTCGCACGCATCTCCCCCATGCAATGGTCACCCCCGCTCTATACTTCCCCCATCTGCGCTGCTCTTCTCTGAGAATCACACCCTGTGCCCGCTCGACACCTCCCTTTCACCCTATTCACTACCGCACCCTCTGACACTCCTCTTCCTCTGTGTCCGATTGTCCAGGCCGGACCTAGGCTATCACCTAGCCCTGCGGATGTAGTTTATGGCCCCAGCTGTAGAGTATTCAGACATGCCAACCCTCCCGATTCAGGTGTGAGACTACTGATTTCAGTGCTAGTCTTTCGCTTCCCGATTCCTGCAAGGAAAAACCTGGGGGCATATTACCAACAACTAGCGGTAATTTTTGTCTTTAACTTGTTTAGAGACAATAATTATCGCCGCACTTCGGCGAATTTTATCGCACATAAACCTTGCTATTAGCAAGGTTTATCGCAAATGCGATAAAAAACGGCCGCAATGCATGAAAATCGCTGAAAAGTCAGCGATATTCATGCATTAGTCAGCAAATGCTCCTAGCCATGTTATCCACTTCCCATTGAACAAGCGCATGGTCTTTTAAAGATTTGTGAAGTACTCGGGGCGGCGGTGTGTGTGTGCCCTCTTTCAGGAGCGGGCGGGGGGGCACTGCCAGCAACTTGCCAGGTCAGGTAGTGTTCAACACGTGCATCACCCTTTCTCTGCCTTGTATTGCGCTCCATGCTTCGGAAAGGTAAGAAAAAGAACGTGCATTTGAGTTTGAAATGTCCGATCCTGCAGCAGCACACTTCCAAAGCCCACACATGACAATAACCCGATTCAAGGCCCTATTCACCCGTTTTTAAAAAAATAGATAACACTCCAACAAAGTAAGATTATAAAACTTTATTAACTTTTAACTATAATGAACGGAACAAAAAGTAAAAACATTTAAACATTTTTCAACTCAAAAAGCAACAATGGTTAGAAGCTGTCTTTTGTGCGAATAGTCCCAAGGCAGCACAACGTGCAGAGTTCTGGACGGCACCCAGGTGATGTCGCCTGGGTGCCGCACTGGTTTTGGGATCCTACAATGCAGCACAGAAAAACAGCGTGGGGCGTCCCGGGTGGTGCGGGGGGAGGCCTCGTCAGTAGCGGTCTGTTGTGCGAATAGTCCCAAGGCAGCAGAACGCGTTGAGATGTTGATGGGACTGTGTCCAGTGTCCCATGGCTGACACAACATGTACGACAGGCACCCAGGTGATGTCCAGTAAACTGCCGCACTGGTTTTGGTATCCTACAATGCTGCTCCGAAAATTGGCGTGCGGCGGCCCGGGGGTGGGGGAGGCGGCGTGAACGGGCCTCCCCAGGTGGCGGCCATCTAGCTGAGTTGCGCCCGCTCTTGCTGCTACAGCGTCTCGCTCACCATGTTGTTGAGTTGCTCCCACTCTTGCAGTGCAGCGATAGGCGGCTGCCACATGGCTCTTAAAATGGCGGACGGCTCCTCGGTTTTGGGCCTGGTCCACTGAAATGGCCCTGGGACACCTTGGAACTCGGACGCTTGCCTGCTAGGGCTTGGGCTCCATTCTCGAAAAGCGTCCCCTCAGCCGTGAAGATTCTACAAAAGTCTTGGGGGCCCCCGACTCCCGCAGGCTTCCGGTGGGGAGCGGCTGCCATGATTGCTCGCGGAATGACCACGACGGAGCCACGAGATGGTGGTGCTCGCATGCTGACGCCAGCTTCAGTCTGAATGATCCAGAAACAAGGTGGGGCTTTCATCGTTTGGGAAAAAAAAATGTTCTAAACCAATGAAAAGTGTTATTTTTAGGTCATATGACCAAGCCTTCTATCTTTAGGAAACCAAAAGTAAAATGAACCAATGAAAAGTTTTATAAACAAGTCACATGACCTGTTATGCGGCATAGGGCTACAAAAAGCGTAGAAAATCCGTTGGCACGTGAGGCGGCGTCAGTAGCGGACCGATGTGCGAATAGGCCGAAGGCAGCACAACGCGCCGAGATCCGGATGGCACCGAGGTGGTGTCCAGCAAATTGCCGCACTGGTGTGGCCATCCTACAATGCTGCGCCGAAAGACGGCGTGTCCAGCTGAGTTGCGGTCACTGTTGCGGTACAGTGACTCGAACGCGCCGAGATCCGGATGGCACCGAGGTGGTGTCCAGCAAATTGCCGCCACTGGTGTGGCCATCCTACAATGCTGCGCCGAAAGACGGCGTGTCCAGCTGAGTTGCGGTCACTGTTGCGGTACAGTGACTCGAACGCGCCGAGATCCGGATGGCACCGAGGTGGTGTCCAGCAAATTGCCGCACTGGTGTGGCCATCCTACAATGCTGCGCCGAAAGACGGCGTGTCCAGCTGAGTTGCGGCCATTCTTGCGGTACAGTGAGTCGAACGCGCCGAGATCTGGATGGCCCCGATGTTGTGTCCAGCAATTTGCCGCACTGGTGTGGCCATCCTACAATGCTGCGCCGAAAGTCGGCGTGGGGTGCCCCGTTGGCTTATGAGGTGATGTCAGTAGTGGACCGATGTGTGAATAGGTCGGAACCAGCACAAGGCGCCAAGATCTGAATGGCAAGTCCTGGATGTTGAGTGCCTCAGTTGAGAGTTCTGAGCAGTGCTTGTAAGACTGTCTGAAGCTTATTTGCACCTGCTGCAGCTTCACTAGGTCCGGCGGAACTTTTTTCCTTTTCCTCTCTGCTTCTTTTCCTACAATCCGTTTCATCTGAAGACACGACCAGGTCCCTGAATGTGTGCAGGGGGACGCTATTGATTGAATGAAAATGGCGGCTTGACACAAAGCTGACTCAAGCGTTGCTGTTGATGCTATACAGACAAAAATTGGTTTTCAGTTTGTACATTCTTCAGGATTTTTTTTTCTATCCAAGTCTGATTGAGAGTTTGTAGAAAAATGGCTTCAGATTTTCCACATACTACTCTTCAACATTCTTCCTAAATGTAACAATGTGAAACTCACTAGGAGAACGGCTGTTTCTGTTTCCTTTCAAAATGCTGCCAACAATATTTTCTGAATGGAAGACACCATCTTGTAGCATAAAGGGCCGAAAGGGGTTCTGGTCTGGCCGATGGTTGGTGGAGACATTTTGACTATATCTTGGACCTGCCCGGCCTCGCCCAAAATGGCGCCGGTATAAATGGGACTCGTAACTCCTTGCCCGCAAATGTATATCTAGAAAATGTTATTGTAAGTGGCCCTGTCGTATTTTAATTACAAAATGTACGTCCACCGATTCCGCAACTGTTAGACACCTTTGTTCTTGCAACCTAATGGCCCGCTCGTTACGTTCTTCTACAGTGTAAATGTCTCCTCATCATATACGATTTCAGTTTGCCCCGTGGCCGGCCCACGTGGTTATAGGCCCGTATTTGTATACTGACATTTTCACAATAAAGGTTTTTAAAACAAAACACGGTAGTAGTATTTACATTGGTAAAGTTTTTACTTTTAGTCACTGTTTTCGAATCAGTAAAGGCAATTGAAATAAAGCAGTCCAATTACATGACGGATAAAAGGTATAATATGTAGGAACGCAGTAAAGATAAATGCTTAAGGGCAGTTGTGTTTTTCGTATCTGCAATATAAAGTGATCGATAAGAATCTGATAATCAGGCGTATCGGCGACTAAGACAGCAGGCCGAATCTCTTTTACTCAACGGCTCCGTCATGGAAGGAAGAAACGCCCTTTTTCTCGAAAAAGGAATATATTTTACTTGCAAGACAGTTGTAAATTTTCCGGGAAAGTACATTAGCCTGGAATATTATAACATATGTTTGAAAAAAAAATATTGTTCGAAAACAATAAAAAGCGTAATTTTTAGGTCATATGACCAAGCTTTTCATCATTAAATTAACAAAAGTAAAATGAACCAATGAAAAGTTTTATTAACAAGTCACATGACCTGTTATGCTTACGTTACGCGCTGCGCGCCGCGCCTCGGATCACTTCCGGGTGTGCTAACGCGGCGTGTCATATAACGCATTACGCGACAACGTAGGTCAAGAATATAGTCAAAATGTCTCCACCAACCAGCGTTCGGAACACAACCCCTTTCAGCAGTCCAAAAAGTTCTGTTAAATGACAACAGAGGGGACAGGCAACAAGAACCATCAGTCAAAGAGGGGAGGGCAAGTTCTTCTCTTCCGGGTCATGTTGGGGCGCTACCGGAACTGATCGAATTGGTAGTCTACAGTGTTTCTGGATGTTTCAGACTAAAGCTGGCGTCAGCATGAGACCACTACCATCTCGTAGCTCCGTCGTGGCCATTCCACGAGCAATCATGGCAGCCGCTCCCCACCAGAAGCCTGCGGGAGTCGGAGGCCCCCAAGACTTTTGTAGAATCTTCACGGCTGAGGAGACGCTTTTCGAGAATGGGACCCAAGCCCTATCAGGGAAGCGTCCGAGTTCAAAGGTGTCCCAGGGCCATTTTAGTGGACCAGGCCCAAAAGCGAAGAGCCGGCCGCCATTTTGAGAGTCCTGTGGCAGCCGCCTATCGCTGCACCGCAAGAGTGGGCGCAACTCAGCTGGATGGGACAAGGTTCAGAATTGAAGAGTCATCAAAAGGCAAAAAGTTCTGCCGGACCCCGGGAGCCGGCCGCCTATGTCGGGGGCGATCTCAGGCTACACCAGTGCTATAAGACTTGGGGGGGGTGTCGGAGCCAAGCGTCTTCTCCGAGTCCATGGCCATCACACCGCCCCTCAGGGGCCTCCGTCAAGCTGTTTAGGAAGGTAACATATCACATTGTTTTCTAATGCAGTCAGGTCCACAAACGACACTCACTTACTTTGAGAATAGTGAAGCTGCAGTAGGTGGAGATAAGCTTCAGACAGTGTTACAAGCGCTGCTCAGAACTCTTAACTATGGCACCCAACATCCAGAACTTATGCCATTTGAGAATGGCAGTGACATCGAAGCAACTCAGGGACCAAAACCATTAACGTACTTTCACGTATGAAAATCTTACTTGGGGAGGGGGCAGGAGCGAAGCGCCCCCTCCCAGTCAGCGCCACCACACCGTATGTTGAAAATTTGAAGCCATCGTTTTACAAAGTCAACCAAACTTGGATTGAAAAATCTAGAAAAATGTACAAACTGAAAACCAGTTTTGGTCTGCATAGCATCAGTAGCAACGCTTGAGTCAGCTTTGTGTCAAGCCGCCATTTTGATTCAACAAAGCACAGGCATTGAAAAAGGCTCAAACTCAGAACTCTGAACTATGGCACCCAACATCCAGGAGCTTGCCATTCGGATCTTGGAGCCTTGTGCTGCTTTCGACCTATTCACACATCGGTCCACTACTGACATCATCTTATAAACCAACGTTATGTAAATAGTTTTTTAATAAAATGTTTTACCCTGTTTCTTTGCTGGTGTGTTGTCTATATTTTTAATATTTGCATAGGGTTTGTCGTTATTTTGTGCGGGATGGGTGATGGAGCCGAGCTGTCTTGCAGCCCTCATGGTGTGGAGCTCAGTTCATCTCACTATTTTCGTATTTCTCATGAAGGGTTGTTCCTAATATTTCTATTTTAGCGAGGTCAAAAAGAGATCCAATTAGTGGCCTACTGATTTTGCTCGATTACTTTTATTTTTTTACACGATTTTTCACTATCTGCAAAGACTAAACAGAGTATTGCGACTTTGTGCTTGTTTGTAAAAAGAGAATGATCCAAAGAGAACCAATTCTAAAACAGTAAATGCTTGGACAACAATCAATCAAATGGAGAGACAAGCAGGCACGACGGATTACAACGGGGGTAAAGGCCTGCGTTAACTACCCTTCAGTATCTGCAAAGAGAGAGTACTACTAAGACAAAAGAGGGGAGGGGGGGGGTGCAGCGTTCAAAGCACATCAGCGTGCATAAATACGAAAATGTTTTTATCTATCACGTACTTGACATTTTAAAGCTTTTCATATTTGCTATTAAAAAACCAATGAAATTCACAGAAAAAACCATAGGTTATAGTGGATATATAGTTAGGAATTTGCATTTACAAAACCTTGAAAATTCAATGAAAAAACCATTGGTTTTAGGCCATATATAGTTAGGGATTTGCATTTACAAAACCTTATTTTACTCGCATAAAACCATTGAAATTCCATATATAGTTATAAGCGCTAACTATATATCGCGCACCCGCAATCCACTGCTGATGATGTCACATATTACATCATTCATGACATGGTTAGAGACATCACTGATGACATCACTGATGACATCTCAAATGACATCACTGATGACATCACTGAAAACATCTCATTTGACATGACTGATAACATCACTGATGATATCATTCATGTGATAATACGATGAACCTCTTCAGACTCTAATATAACCTTAGATACAATCAGTGTAAACAGACACTCACAGACTGTCACTCATCCATGGAGTTACTCACACACCTAGTCAGTCATGCAAAGAATCAATCACACCTCCATTTCCTCAACTATACAGTTATACAAACTTTACTTATTCAAACATATACTAACACATATTTACTCTATTATACAATCCCTGATACAAGTTCACAATGATCCATACAGCCACTCACACATTCACTGGCTCTTATGCACAGTTATTTATATATGTCAACTCTCACATGTACTGTGTTTTACATATGTACTTACTTTGACATGTAGCACTGAGATATCCATTCACTCACCAATACACTCATGCAAACAGTCAACCGCCCATACAGCTGTTTCCACATGCACTTTTGAAACCATACATCTAGTGAATCAACTGCTCACACATCTATGCACAGAGTCACACACCTCCCAGCCACCCACACACACACTCAGTATCCCATACAAATACTTGGGCAACCAATCAATAACTCATATAGTTACTCATATAGCTACTTATCAACACATGCAACAGTTTACAGAACAACAGACATAATGATGCACAAATTAAGACAGTTTAGTCACTAACCCATGCACTCAGTGAGACACATTTAATCACTCACTCATACAGTCAGTCATGCACCTACTAAATCCTTCATCCAGACACTTATATATCCACTCATTCTTCAATATGTAAGAGATATTTTAACTTTACAGAAACATACAGTCACTGGGTGTTGTCATCAGTGATGTCATCAGTGATGTCATTTGAGATGTCATCAGTGATGTCATCAGTGATGTCACTAACCATGTCATGAATGATGTAATATGTGACATCATCAGCAGTGGATTGCGGGTGCGCGATATATAGTTAGCGCTTATAACTATATATGGAATTTCAATGGTTTTATGCGAGTAAAATAAGGTTTTGTAAATGCAAATCCCTAACTATATATGGCCTAAAACCAATGGTTTTTTCATTGAATTTTCAAGGTTTTGTAAATGCAAATTCCTAACTATATATCCACTATAACCTATGGTTTTTTCTGTGAATATATATATATATATATATTCACTGAAAAAAACGTAGGTTTTACAGATGGTATAGTTGGGAATTAGCATTTTAAAAACTTTAGAAATTCACTGAAAAAACATAGGTTTCAGGGACGTTATAGTTACAAACCCGTCAAATACCAAATGCGCATCATTTAAATGTGGTGGATAGGATTCATGTGCTGATCGAGGTTGGTAGACTACGGGTACGGGACTGTAGTTTTCTCCCAAAAAAAAGAAGTTTGATATGCATATTTTTTGGGAAGATATAAAACATTACATAATCTTTAAGGTTAAAAAAAGGATAATAGAGTTGCAAAACATTTAAAAACAATTAGAAAAAATATAGGTTTCATAAAAGAATATGAAATCAACATTTACAAAACCTTTCAAATTCACTGAAAAACCATAGGATTTACAGACGTTATAATTAGGAATTAGCATTTTAAAAAACCTTAAAAATTCACTAAAAAAAGCATAGCTTTCAGGGACATAATAGTTAGTTGGACATTTGACTCATATAAAACCAGAGAAATTCACCAGTTATAGTTAGTTGAGCTAACTATAACTTGCGCACCTGCAATGCACTGTTGATGACGTCACATATTACATCACTCATGACATGGTAAGTGACATCACTGATAACATCACAAATGACATCACTGATAACATCACTGATGACATCATCCACATGATAATCTGATGCACATACTGATGCCCTAATATAAAATTTGATACACGCACTCTTAAATACAGACTACTATTTTTGAAACCATACACACAAGAATGCCAGATACTACATAGCACTGACTATTTCCTAGGTCTTACACATACAGTTACTCATCAATACAGTACTATATTATGTACAGTAAGCATGGGCGAATTTTGCGAATCTCGCGTTAGCGAATTTTGCGGATTTGCGAACTCGCAATCCGCAAAATCCGCGAATTCTCGCGAATTTGCTGATTTTTTTTTTGTGTGTTTGCGCGGGTTTTCGCCAGTTCGCGAGGGTTTTGTACAATTTCGCAAATTGCGAACTTACCTGTCGGGTCGCAAGTTTCGCGAACTTGTTGTTTCTACGTGTCCAGCCTGTTTGGGACACTCTTCTTCATCACTGCCACTCTCTGTCACCACTGCCACTCTCTGACTACTCATGCCACCCTCTGGCCCACCCATGCCACCCTCTGTTTCATCACAGCACCCTCTGGTTGTCCAGTCAGTGTACATTATTGTGGCACCGCAAGCACACCTTCCCTGCCTCAAGTGACCTGAATTAATTTGGGGCTGATTAATGTGTCACAGAATATTTTTTTAGCTGGCACCTGCTTCCTTAGTGCTTCCTGATTAGTGATCTTTTGCACTTGCTAAGTGCTTTCATTGTTGCAAAATTAGTTACAACACCTGCCCTGCCCCAACTGACAATAATGAATTAGGGGCTGATTAATGGATTTGAACTTCCAGCCTGGCTCCTGCTTGTCTCCCTTAGCTGTAATTCAGGACCTTTGTGGCATATGTGTAACTATTCTGAGGTTCAGAGCAGGGTCACATAATAGTTTCAACTGGCAACTGAACTCTGGAGGGGCCCCTCAGGAAGCACTACAGGAAATGGCTACTAATGATGAGCCTGAACTTTTGAACCTGGTAAGTAGTTTCAGTTTTGCTAAGATCGTATTTCTGCAATTTTGCACTTATTCGCGGGGCGCGAACTCACGCGAACAGTGCGAACAGTGCGAGCAAAATCCGCTGCTCGCGGATTTGCGGATTTTGCGGGAGATTCGCAAATCTCGCGGATTGCGAATTTACCGAAAATCCGCAAAATCCGCGAGCGAAACGGATTTTCCGCCCATGCTTAATGTACAGGCCATACTAGGAGCAATATCTGTTGTCATCAACCATGCATCATCTGCAATAACAACTCAATCTGAATTGTGAACACTGCTGTCTGCAGTGTTGGTCTCAGAGAGCGGTCAGTAATGACCCACACCTACATAAGGTGACTTGAGCTGCCCAGTGTGTCATAAGCCAAGCAACAAAAAAGTGTGTGTTGAGCCTGCAATGATACATATATATGGTGCAGACAGTACGCACTAGAGCAATGTCTTTTCCTACAGGACTCATCTACAATAGCAACCTGTTGGGACCTAGAGTTTCTTACACCTAGTCTAAGGGAGTACCTTCATCTCCACTCTCAGATACAGTTCTAACATCGTCCACTGTAGTGTCAAAAACACCATTCCACTGTTGGTACATGTCGGACTACTGTGTTAGTAGTATACAGAGCACTCCTAAGTGCTCGGCCTCAGGCTGGAAACTGTGTGCCTGTGTCGCGGTACACAGCGTTAATCACAGGAGCCTTCTGAGTAAGCATGGGCCAAAAATCCATTACGCTCACTAAATTTGCGGATTTTCGGCAATTTCACGATCGGCGAATCTCGCGAAATTGCCAAAAATTCGCAAATTTGCGAGCAGGCGGATTTTCTTTTTTTTTTAGGAGCATATAGTCCCACCAGCGATAGAGGAGTCCCATCAAAGTTTCGCTCTGTGGTCACATACCTACCACCCACATCAGCAGTGTTGCTGCCTACTACATAGGGGACCCCAGGGCGATGCATATGATCATTCCCTGTGCATATGCCGAGGAGGACATGTCGTACACCTGTCCCACACTTTAAACAGACCTTATGAAGTTCGGTGGTGGTGAGAAATGTTTCTTGTAATATGGCGACATCTGTGTGACAGCGTTTGAGGAAGGCATTTATGCAATACCACTAAGTAGGAGTGGCCATACCATGCACATTCCACATGATCACATTGTATACCGGAGTCAGTCTGTCTATGCAGGAGGCCATGGTGTTTGTCAGTATGAAGTATCACAGGCATCCAACCAGCGGTCAACTGCAGCAGATGGCACATGGCCCATGGTTTTCTCTAAGACATTTAGTATTGCGTTTACCCGTGTGTGTGTCCCAGTTGTGTGCAGCCATGCTTAGAGGCTCCATACAATCCAAAACAAAACTACATTAACAATAAATAAACCAACCCCCTCCTCCTTTTCAAGTTCCCTGTCATTTGCCCAGAAGAGAACACCAATAAGTATAGAAACTGTTTTCTGTGGAGTGCGAAAGGCTCAGACTCAGCCCGTCCGTGGTGTTAGCCCATTTCAGAGGACTTACCCTCTAGCTATCATAATGCTCAATGGCTTACCTGAGTAATGTTCAGCCGCAGCCCAAACAGACTGCTACTGTTCACCTAAGCCTCAAAGGTGGACATGCCTCCCAAGTCATCTGCTGATCTCAGGTGACTTTCAGGCCTTGATCAATAGCAACCAGCGACCACCCAGAACATCCCATGTTAGAAAGAACCAGACTCCTAAAGGTGTTCCATTTGTAACAGCAAAATGGTTAATGCTGTGTTGTGATTTCTCCCACACCGCTCTAACCTGCTCGATGGCCACCTGGTCCCGAGATGGATAAACCCTGGTGGATCTGTTTTTGCGGCAGAAAAAGGTCCCCACTCAGGGGTGGTCCCTAGAATCAAGTAATGGCAGGCACTTGTGTGGTTGCTGCAGCACAGAAAGTTCAGGAGTGCAGGAGTAAGCCCAGGTGGGTCTGCGCTCACCTGTAGGTCGTAAGGCCCGCAGACTCAGGCTGGTAGATGAAGGGGACGGCCATCCATCTCAGGCCATCCCACAATAGGCTGTCACTCTTTGGCCCGGGCTACATGCAGGATCCCTGCCAGGAGGGTAGACACACCCCGAGGTCACCTACAGTAGCAGTAGTAAGGGTTGGGCACCTTCATTGCCCCAGGCCGCTTCGCCTCTGGCACTTTGCGCAGCTGTAGTGTAGGAAAAGCACTATACATTTACCCAATGAGGTAGCACTTACTGGATTAGCCAGTAGAAAGTACTCCTTTAATAGTTATGCAAATCGCCAAGAAATCCACGAGTTCGAGGGAAAAATCGCGAACTTGTGGATTTTTTTTTGCGATTTCTCATGAATTTGCGGACCGCAGAACCGCAAAAATCGCCCATACTTACTTCTGAGCTCCGAAACCTCGGCCCAGGAGCTTCCGCCAGCACATGGTGGGCGCTCTTTCACATACGGCGGTGTCGAAAGGTGAACTGTGGAGCATATATGGGTCGCAGCAGCCATTACGCTTTCTAGATACCAGCACACTGAAAGCATCATTCAGGCAGCCACCTTCGCTCACGGCGTCAGCCTCATGGCGGTGTAAGCTGCGCAGACCTGGCAGACATGTTCCCCAATCTGGAAGATAACCACTCCCAGAGAAAATTGCCTTTTCTTCAAACCCCTATGCTAGCCTTGCATACGCCGAGTCAGTCCACTACCCTGAACATTTAGGGGGGGGATACACTACCATTCCATAATCTTCCCTACTGACTGTACTATCATGGTTGGGTCAGTGTATGTTGACATGTACATGTCTGTGCTCTGCATACTCAACTGTGTCAGGCACATCCCCTCAAGACTTTACATTATATACTTTTATAATCGATAATTACTTACCACCTTCGCACATACTTTGCTTCCATCTCTCCCCGTATTCTGCATTGTGCCATGCCATGTGCCATGTCATGTTTAGTTTGTGTACATGGCTAGCCAGGTTTACCACAGTATATAGTGTTGTTGTGTCTTCTAGGTGCACATGTTGTTTTTCATGTTGTATGTGATTATATAAGGTAGCACGTTTGTTCACAAGCAGTGGTTTCTCCCATTTTCATATGGCTGTCTTAAAGAGCTTACAGAAGTTTTTCTCACATGTGAAAAGTGCGACCACAATGACAGTCATTCATTACTATCCAAGAATGTCCAACTACACAGCGCTTCTAAGATTACAGCTCCCAACCTTCCATCCTTTCTTACAAGCATGCCAACTCCCACAATCCGACTAACATTCACACAGCTTTCTAACAGCAGTTATCTGCTTCTCAATAACATGCACTCCAACAGAATGTGAGCTGGCACACCGCATGTTCCCACTGTGTCAAACACAGTAATTTCCTGTGGCAACGTCTATTCCCACATACACAAACTAACTCCCAAACTTCAACTTGGTCTTCAATTTTTATTTTGAAAACAGATTTCAAGAAGCAAATCAAACTAAAAGCACTTTTGTTCAGAACAGTAGTCTCCCTCACTTCTGCAAAATAAATGTATAGACTGCAGAAACCACACACTTCAAGTAAAATACACTCCCTTTTAAATACGAACCGCCAATTACACTTTGTGAATTGTTACACAATTTACAACACATGTCACACTCAAGGTATGGCACACTTTTTTAACACGGTCTCCTACAACCTTCTAATACGCTTTCAAACTGTTCTTCTTTTAATACCAGACTACACTCATTCGATCATCTCTGGAATAACAGGAACAGTGCCCATAATTCTTGCTCTCTTGGTGGCCATCCTACTACTAATTCTACTTCTAGAAATGGCTAGGCTCTCTGTGGTAACAACTATGTCCAACAGAATACGCCTCTATGCCAAGCTACATCAATACTGTAAAAAAACAGAAAAACCTTTCAGCTGCTTGCCTCTATCTATTATCGGAGCTAGCTACAACATAACATTTATCTACACTTATGCAATATGCGTATAACCATTGTTTGATTGCGAAACTTGCCCATTTGACTGGTGAATGGATGAATGCCTTACCAACATCCCAACAATCGCTCCTGATATCCAGCAGGTAATGCATTATCTTGAAAACCATGAAGGTGATTGTTCTGGCAGTGGAGCGATGTCGAATGCAATGCAAAAAGGAATCGCAGCGGAATGGAATTCCTGCGCAGCCACAAAAGATCTCCTTCAATGTGTGACCTTTCACAACATCACAAATTGCCTGCCAATTCAAATTGCCGCTCCAACATTCGAGGAACATTACTGTCCCTTCGAGGATAGGAATTGGATCGCTTCGCTTTTCTCAGACGATGGCAACAATAGCCTCTTGGAACATTACGAATCACAAGCCACTGAAGAACTTCTGGATTGGAATCTCCAAGACTTGTAAGAAACTCAAGTCTTTCTTGAATTTTTTGTAATACACTTCAATCCTACTACTTTCAAATAACAACTTTCTAAGTATACTCAGACATTTGAACTCTATCTTCATTATTGCCCCTTACGTCTCCACTTTAACCAGGGATCGGTGATGTAAGGCCTATGCAAATATGCAATTCACTTCCTAAATTAGCCTAAACCCGAAACCCATTTTGAAACCACGTCTATACTTTGTGTACACGCCTCTCTGCCTGCCTGTTATTCACAAAGCCCTTTCACACAAATTTACTCAAAGTCAACCTCTGCTCAGAACCTCACAATAAAAATGAAAAAAGACAACTTTGTTTATGAACTGGTTGGCACAGTGTGGTAATCCTAAACTAACTTAATTTTCATTATACAATGTATTCATTAATGTCTAATAGCTATTGTGTAGGTCACATAGAACTGTAAAATATAATGTGCAATCCACTGATGCAGAAGCGGTTGGAGTTGTCTCGCTTCTGCCAGGATACTACAGATGCTACACAGTTTAGGCACACTCTTTCATCGCCCAGTTCACCAGGCCCTCACCTCCGCACCATCTCACAGTGGGCAAAACAGTACTTTTACACCGGTAGGAGTAAATACTTCACTTCGGCCAGTATGCTACAGCGCCCACAGCACATCAGTTTACAACACTCAGCTCACAGTTTAAGCACACGCTTTCATCCCTGACTTTACCGATACCTCACCTCAACACCATCTCACTCTAGGCAAAGCAGCACTTTCACACCGGTAAGGGTAAATACTTCGCTTCTTCCAGGATGCTGCAGAGCCTCAGCTCACAGTTTAGGCACACGCTTTCATCAACGAGTTTAACCGGCCCTTCACCTCTGCACCACCTCACAGTGGGCAAAACAGCACTTTCACACCAGTAGAGGTAAATACTTCGCTTTGGCCAGTATGCTACAACGCCCAGACCACATCAGTTTACAGCGGTCAGCTCATGGTTTACGGTTTATGTCCACAATTTCATCCCGGAGTGTACCGGTACCTCACCTCAGCACCATTTCACAGGGGGCAAAACCGCACTTTCACACTGGTAGGGGTAAATACTTCGCTTCACACTCCCTCTACAGCACACCCTAACCACCCTACGGACCTCACAGCACTCCTACCCTCCTCGTTCCCACTTTTTTCTGCCCTTTTTCCCCTTACTCGCTTCAACGGAATCACAAAATGGCGGCCAACACTTCCTAGTTGAAACCGCTCATAGCCAATAAGCAGCAATCTCGTGCTCGTAACGCCTCAGCCAATCAGATGGCAGAATTCCCAAATATCGATATCTGTAAATTTCGATATTTCTCAAAAACTTCTGAACGTATTTACACCAAATAAACAAAAGCGTGCTTTCTAGACCAAGACCCTTCTCCCTTATATATATATATAATTTTATTCTTTTTGTCTAAAACACGTGTAAAAACATCAAAATATCAACCCTGCACCCAAAGGTAAAGGACACCTACCCTAAACACTAAGCAATATCTAAAATACAATAAAATAAGAGCAAGTGCCTCGTCTAGAGCCTTATCTAGATTTCATCCAGAAGCCGAGAGACAGGGTTCTCTTTATCCAGTTCAGAATGGGTACCCTTCCTCTTCGTGATCGTACAAGTAAATGGAAGCCCCCGCACCAAACGCCCTCGGAGTCCCCAAATTGTGTAGGTGTTACTGAAAATATTCCTCACCTTTTTTTGTATGCCCGGCTTACACCAAACCTAGACTGACGTGGCTTAAACCTGTATGCCTACAGCTTGAGACTAGGAACCATTCTGTTGCTCTTAGAATACTCCAAGCTGATGCCAGCACAACCTTGGCCTGCGGGGTGGCAACATTTTTAAGATGGGCTTGGTTGATAAGACTGAAGGTTGTATGATGAATTTGTATCATTATTTATTCTAACCCTCATCAAAGCTGTTATAGTTTCATACATTTTTTAACACATCATTGTAAAAATGATTTTTAGATGAAATTCTTTCTTTTAAGGTATTTATTATGAAATGTGTTTTAAATTGTAAAATGCTTTTATGATATTGTATATCGAAATAAAGCTTTGTTGATGGTTGAATAAAATACTAGCTACACATAAATCTAAGCTTAACCTGCTCTAAATAAACACTTATACCTATATTTAAACACATATCATAAAATACCAAATATACATAATGGGACTTGGGGGACTGCACAGGGAATAACCTATCAGACCAAAGTTCTCAGAAAGGGTGCACCCTTAATGTTCTCCAGGTGGTTTAGGACATCTGGCATTTGTTGCTCCAGTGATGCAGCACGATCATTTAGGTTCAACAGCAGTTTACTTTCATCCCTGCCTAATCCTGAATCCAGTCTTTGTCTGGTAGGTGGTGCTGGAGCTGCAGGTTGTGCAGCTGAGGATGGTGCAGGTGCAGCAGCTTGGCCAGCTCTCGATGGTGCAGCAGGTGGGGCAAGTGGGACTGCTGCAGATTGTGGTGCAGCTGCAGAGGTTGTGGCAGGTGGTTTAGGGTGTGGTGCACCAGAGGTGCTGGGCAGGTTGTGTCTGTCTCTCTGTTGTGTTTCAGTGACTGACACAACACCACTGTGTGAGCTGCTGTTGAGGTACCCTATGGAATCTTTTCCAGCACCCTCCAGCTCTGTCCTCATGATAACGCTATTCCATTTGCAGGCAGCCCCTGGCAACTCTGTGAACATCCAGTACCTGTCCTTGTGTTTCTTGAATACTTTAGCAGATAACATGGGCTTACAAGTCTCTTCAATATTCAGATTTACTACAACAGGAATGCAACAGTCTTAGAAAACAGTTTTCCAAATAAAGCTTAATTGAGCAAATCATATGTGAAGTAAATGTCATACCACAACATCACATTATTACTTATATGGTAATGTTTGGTATGGCACATTGCAATGGCAGACGTCTACATCATCAGTGGATGTTCTCATAGTAAAAGGATGACATTTACATAAACTCAGACAGAGTCTACAAGGGGAATGCACACAAGGAGACTGAGTCACAGACCCATTGTGGACCCAAGGCATGACATTTACCCATACTCATAGTATGCACTGGGTGCATTAGGGGCATACTTCCAGGCACCAAAGTGTTACTCATACGAAAACTACCCCCATATGTCAACTACTATGCACCACATAGTCAGATGTGTCTCTACAGCTACATGTCCAGTGTTCGTGCTGTAAACATCTACATGAAGCATGTGAGTAGTTGTATGTCACAAGGAGGCTAGCCGTACCACAATGCTCCCAAAAATAAACAAATTGGAATTAGGACAGGAAGCAATGGTGGTGAGTGTAGTTGGCCACATCACATTAAAAAAAGTTATCATTTCAATTCCAGACAGTTGAGATTCTGGGTTAGGTCACTCATCCAACATGCTTATAAACAATAGATCCCATCTTGTGTATGAGACAAGCTTACTGTATGAATGAGTGCCATTGACAAGTTTAGCTGCAATGCTCTGTTCCTCAGTGACTGCCATATCATGCCAGTGTGTACATGGATTCCCTGTCTGGTCATACACATCCTCAACATCTCTTCAACACATTGTTGCCTGCATGTACACCGTGAATCACATATGCATAGGCAGATGTCAACTAGAAATTTAGCTCATATGTACATGGTGAAAGTACTATGTTACCTACACAAGATTATCATACTCCCAGAGTCACACTATCCTTCACCATGTGTATGTATATGATCTTTAGCCATACATTGTGTACCAATGCTGCCATGTAGACATGCTACACTACTGCAAAGCCATATATCCTTAGGGAGATGCAAAATATATTGCTGTTGACTTCACAACACTAATTCTATTTTAGGTACATGGTGCATCTACTTCACACAGTATCAAGGTCTATAGCTGCACCATCAGGTCACAGCATCAATTGCCAAGTAGAAGGGTGGACCCAATCGGTGCCATAGTACTGTAGATCAGTGTGCTAAAATGTCTAGGGACGTCCTGTAAGAAGATTGCTGTTGCACAGTGCAATGGAAATTTATCAGACTATGAGCTCTAACGTGTTGGAAATGCATGGAAATAAGGACATTGCAAAAATAAGGGGCACGCCTGTGTTTTCACAAACGCCAGTGCCAACTTTGGCTGCCTAGCACGAATGCAGGCACCATTGTACCGTAGTGCAATGGTGCCTGGTTTGCCAGGCAACTTAAGATGGCACATGTCTCATAAAAAACCTGGGTGGGCCCATAGCATTGCACAAACAGACCATCGCTACATTCAGGAAATGTTGAAATGCAGTGCACCATATTTTGCAGCATTTCAATGCTGCTACCTCTTCACATTGTTGTGCCTCCTCAGGTGATATCCATGTCAGGCACACCCAGAGTGGAATTATCAACAGGCCGGACCAGTCATCACAAACACTCATTCATTGATTCAACATTCATGTACTAAGGCACTCACCAGTAGCGTGGGTGTTCTGGAAGGCATCTACATCACTTTGTGTGAATAATGGCCATCCAGATGGTACATAAAAAGTAGGAGTATTGATCAGTCATCATGTGGCAAACGTATCAAGTTTGTTATTTATCTCATCTACAAGCAACATATAGCAATATTTTCACATGTGTCAGATCATGTTGCCCGGAGGAAGGGGGGTGAAATACCTGACTCACACACAACAAATGCTCAATGTAGGTATGTGTACTGCGAGACAATCTGGGAACAATAGTTGCTTCTCTTGTGACTAAAATTTGAGAGTGGCAGTCACATAAGACATTGCTTAACAACCTAGTCACAGCTGAGTGTTAGAAAACACCAAACCTACCTCACTTACATGTCAGAGAATGCAAGTCGTTTTATTTTTACATCTCACAAGCACATCAGAGTCTGAAGCTTCAGTCTACCATTGTCCTCCCATACCTGGATGTTAACAATTGCCATAAAGACAACAATGACAGTGTTTATTGTGTCTTCTGCCAGTGACGCCTAATGAAAATGGATAAAATTTGACACAGTGCAACTTAGCATGGCTTGGCCCACCTTGTAAATATGGCTCTTAGCACTGCATTTCCCTATAGAAAAGGGGCAGGCAATGGGTTTGGTGTTGGGGAATGGGAGCACAATAGCCAGTTATTGTACCACTAGACCAGGTCATCTAGTCTGTGACTGACTCAGTTCTAACAACTCAAAATAGGAGGTGTTAGGATGAACCTATGAGGCCAAACATGAACCTTTCTACATGTATTCTGCTCAAACTATGCATATGTAAACCAGAAGGTCACATAATAGTATGATTTAACATTGGGTAATAGTTTCAGTGCAGGAAGGTGACCCTCCATGCACTTTACTAATCACAACATGATGATTTGCAAAATCTATGTGTGTGAAATGTAGCAGCACACATATTGGTTCAAATACACCCTTACAATTTGTCAATGTGCAGGAAGTGACATCTACCTGCTCATTAACAATCTTTCCCTACAATGTTGCCAGACTTGCAAAATGGGGCAAGAGAGCCTGCGTTGGTGTTAGTCAGCAAAGTTTTGCACCAACGCATTGTTAAATGCTTGTTTCTTAAGTAACATATCAACATTGTATACAGTTGTTTCCATGGTGCACACAGTGTGAAAGCAGAGACTAATTTTAATTTACTTGCCACCTTGCCTGCCAGCGAAGATCCCCAGGTTGCCCATTAGGCCGCCCCCTCCCCAGCCAACGCAATACTGCCACAGATGTTTGAGCTGTTAGAAAGCCCTGCCCACGCAAAGGATCCTCTCCTTATGGTTGCAAATGTGTTCCCACTGCAATGTTCTTACTTTGACATCGCACCCCTCTACCCCAACACTACAAAACCCACTAGAAAAAGAAACACCCAACTAGATGAACAGTAACTTACCATCTCTTAAGTGTATACCCTATGCACACAAATCCGACAAAACAAGAGACAAAACGCAAAATGCACGACTTAACAGTGACACAGGATTTGACAGGGACAGTAAAGACAGCAGACTACACGCCAAAGAAACACTTTTACCACACAAAATCACCACACAAGTCAAAACACAACCACACAGCTCAGAAGACACTAACAGTATAAATAAAAGTGAAAGTGAAAAATACAGCACTATGCAGGATACAGGATGCATGCTGACATCACTTCCTGTGCATTTACAGCCTGTTTTGTGAGTTTGCATGATGTTTTTTTCCCCTGCTAAAGGTTTATTTGGAAATTTCCATTATCAACGCAGGTACTTTGCGAGTGAATTGTATAGCGGAAAACAATTCACTTTTCATTTTTCAAGCTATTGTATGCCTGGTAACAGTTTTTGGCTATGGCATGTGACCAGTGTTGTGTATGTGACTTTCCTTAATCACATGTGTTCCAATTTAATAACATCTAGGCTGTCAACATGCCAACCTTCACACATTCATGCTGCGCCATAATTCACAATGTTTGATTGGCAATGCATGCATTATTCAGAGTCATACTGGTTTCCATAGGTTGCATGTGTGGCAGTTACAAACCCCATTCCAGTAAGATGTGTACCACTGTCATGGGGTTAAAACACACACATATGCATTCACCAAGCATCTACTACTTGTGAAAAATTTGAACAGATTATCTTTTTTGCATTTGATTAGGTGGCGTAAATGAGATGACCATATTCCCAGGGTTGTACAAGGCACTTAACATGGCTTTACGTCACCTTGTCCATTTTTTTCTTTGCCACACCAGTCCACTAAAGAGACTGGGTGTAACATTGTGACAGTGTTGGACAACTAACCACTGCATATATGACTTTTGATGCTTGTCCAGATTAATACGTCTGGGGCTGTGACAGCTTTGACAAATCTAAAAATGTGACATTAGGCAGGCAAGACTATTTGGCATGCAATGAGTACTTGTGAGATTCAGATCATGCCATGCGTGCTGCATTCTGCACCACACATGGATGAGTCAATTCCACTTTCATGAAGAACTTTATGTGCTGTAAAGTGTTCCTTAATTCACAAAGACATACCAGTTGCAACCCATTCACCCTTTGTACATGGCACACATGTGCCTGCACAGGGACTGCCCTGATGGTTAGACACCACCACAAGATCATGCACACGGATGCCCCATATATCTTTAAACATATGCCTGTGTGTTAAGACAAGACAAAACGCTATGTAATACAAGTGTGCACAACACCAGCCTCAGACCATCATCATATATTACCCATAACAAATCTTATTCTGATTTTGTTGTGTCAATGTTTGCAGTAGCATGCATTACACATTTTCTTACCATACTGAAAGTTAAATGCTATGCTTTATCCTGTTTTACCCTTCCAAATCCTCCTTTTTGTAGCCATTGCATATTTTGCCACAGTCTCTGATGACTAAATCTGCATCCGCATTATGCGGCAAAGTAAGTTGCAGCAGAAGAGCCACTGCATCACCCTGAGCATCCCCCTTAAATGCTAAGTGGAGCATGTGCATGAGCCTAACATTGAATGCAACATTCTGTCACGGTATGTGGCTTGACACCACTTTGAAAATCAGGAGAGGGTGAGTTTGACATTAGAACATTACGAAAAGTGACGTTCTGTTGGCGGTATCCACTAGTAAATGTGGCCCGAGTGGTTTAAACTCTCATTATACATGTCCCTTTACATGTGACAATATTTAGATGTGCGTCCTGCTTCCCTATCAAAAGTTGTTTATGTGACAGTATGTGGCTGTTGGAACTGGGGTCACCAGTCCCCTAGGGTAGCATGGCACGAGCGGGTAGGCATCCGAAAGCTTATGTGTAAAGCAACCATGCAGCACACGCAACCACTGAGTCAGAAACATGAGCACGCAATTAGGGACGCCACTCCAGTGAGCTTGTGTAAAAACTCAAGTTAACTTTATTAAGATAGATAATCAAGTAGATGGAGCAGGATCAGGGTATTAGGAATTCATCATAAAATTAGCTTATCCGCTTTCCACTAAAATACATGTGTGAGAACACTTGTCAATAAATACTGGATGAATAAATAATAAATATCGGATAAATACATTTTTAGTAAAATACAGGCCTGACCTATGCCTTGCTCCTGGTCAGCACCTGCATCAATTACATTAAGAAGACAATCAAAATGATAGGTCATCTTATTAGCCCTGTGAGCTTTTTACCCACCTCTCACCAAGCAAGGGTGAGTGTTTTACCACAGAAACATGTAACTAAATCACTGTAGGCTTCTAATAAATAAGGCACTACGTGGGAGTAAACATTTCATAAGGAATAAACAACCTCGTGGGTAGGTAAACCGTTTCCTTAATCACTCCTGGTAGGAATAAGCATTGAGCAGGTTAACAGTTGAAGGGAAACTTTTCATTAGTTATGCATCAACCTTTCAATCAATATGCATTACACCATATTTTGCATCAACACATTTCATTAGAGGCCAATCATTTTCTTAGCAGTAACCTCTTTACCCTACAGATTAAATTATCATCTAAGAGGGCATCAGCAGACCACTAACTAGGGTAGAATAACCATCCTACTAGGTACGAACTAACATCTCACCACCCCCCTGACTAAACAGGCCATTAACACTCAGGCCGGAAGAACCATCCCCTAAGCGTAGGTAAAACATTTCCTTAGTCAGGAATAAACCTTTCATTAGTGTATTATGCACATTTCTTTTAAATACAAAGCATTTCATTAGGCTACAAATACACTATGCGAAAGGGCCTACATTTGCTGGCATTTAGCTAGAAATAAACAGTTCTCTAGGCAGAAGTTAGGACATTTCTAAAGGCATTGCCCTAGGCAGGAGTAAACATTTAATTAGCCAGTACCAAGTATTTCAATAGCACCCCATAAGCCCTGCCTCGGGCTTCAAATGAGCATTACATCACTTCCAACCTGGCATTAGGCAAGGAGACCCATGCATTTCCATTCTATGCACAAGAACTGGGAAACATATCTTAATAACCATTCCCCTCATCAGGGGGTCAACTCCTCTAATAAGGTCAGGTCCCTGATAAAACTCTCTCAGGGCTCTAGCCCAGTTCCTCTTCAGTTAGGGGCTAATTGGGGCCAACAGGCCCAGTCACTAGTTTTCCCCAGGGGAGGGGCAAACTCAGGGCCCTCAGCCCTCCTCCCCGGGGGTTTACCTGCCTTCTTCGGCCCTTCCCGGGCCCTTGCGTAGGTTGGGCAGCCTCACGCGATCGGGTGCGGTGCAGGGAGCAGCTACAGTGCACCAGCGCCGGTCGCGAGGCAGTTCCAGACGTTGTGGGGCAAATCGGAGGGGGGCTTCCAGGCTCCGCGTCCCCCTCCGCGATGAATTCTCAGCCCAGTAGGGCTTTCTCCGGGTGCCGGGGACTCGCGCTGGAGCTCTAGGCTGACAGCCAATGGTTGCGCGGCTCCGACGGGGGCGCGGCCAATGACGCGGCCGGGCTCCCCTGTCACGTGGGTTGAGAACCCGGCTTCCCAGGCCTAGCGCGGCCTGACTGAAATTCGTGGCGGCCCTCTCCTGGATCCGAGGGCCGCCGAAGGGGCGATAAGGGCGGCACCGGCGCCCACAAGAGAGCGCTGGGCCGCGACGGTGATGACCAAGCCCAGAGGTATGTTGAGCAGCGCTTTCGGTGGCACTGCGCTCAGCAGATGTAGCGCTTCTGGGATCTAGCGCTGCAGGGCCAGGGTCACCTCACGACAGGTCGGCACTTCCCCCCCCCTCAGGGTATAGCGCGAGGAAGCAGACGGCTCAGGACACTTATAGCGCTTTCAGCAGCAAGTCTTCAGGCGGTCACAGCGCTTGGGGGGGGAAAAGCAGTTCAACAGTTCTGGCAATACAGCTGGTGACACAGCGCTATCTTGGCACAGCACTTCAGGGGTCGACAGCGCTTCTCAGGGCCTCACCCCAGAGAGCGAATTGCAGCACTTCTGGGGGTAATTACCACAGCGCCTCGGCCCACAGCAATTCTTAGCACCTGAGGGAAGTATCGCTCCTCAGGGCACAGCCATTCTGGTAGTTCACAGCGCTTAGGGCAGTGAGCTAGATACAGCGCTTCACAGCAGGTTCCACAGCAGGCATTCACCACAGCGCTTCACAAGCAGCTTGTCAGGACAGGCAGTCTCTGATACAGCGCTTCATCCATAGTGGGTTTGAAATAAAAGCAGCTCACAGGATAACAATCCAGGCAGATATAGCGCTTCAGGATTCACAGCGCACTCTGGCAATATCAGCAGGCTCAGTGCTTCTCACAGGGACACAGTAGATAAGCGCTTGGAGGGCAATGTAGCGCTTAGGCAGTTTCTAGGAGGCTAGCGCTTCAGCAGTAGCTGTCTTCAAACAAGGGCAGTTCACAGGTCAAGCCACACAGCAGTGACAGGTTAGCGCAGGAACCCCAGGTGGCGTCAGGGGGGGGCACAGGGAGCGACACAGCGCCAATACCTGGTGGGTTCCTCAAAAGTCCTGTGGTGATTTAGTTTTCTTCTTGGCGTGATGTTTCTTGCGCCCTTAGTTTAGTTACTTGGTTTCTGGTTCCTTGATTTCTTCTTGGCGCAGTTGTTTCTGGCGCCCTTGTAAATAGCAGTTGGGTTCTTGTTTCCTTGAAGGGGGTTAAGTTGGTGGCTGGTGTTGGATCTCCTCAGCCAATCCCCTCAAGTGGACCCTGGGGGTTCCCTTCTGCTGGGCTAGGTCAGGGGGGATTTACAGGTGTGCTCAATACTTGAAAGGCAGCACTCAAAGTACTGTCACTTCCAGCATCATAGTCCCTGACTAGGCCCCTCTGCCTAAACTCCTGCGTAGGTTCCTCCCCCAGGTCCTCCCCTCAGCTTCTCTCCTTCTTCTCCTCAGGAAAGTTCCCTCCCTTTCCTTTTATAGAGCCAGTTGACAGTTGGTAGTGTCAGTTGGTGTCAGTTGGTGTCACCTCACCTCTTCCAGAAGGTTCCAGAGGCTTCCAGGAGGTTCCACCATTCTACCTGTGGACAGGCTGGCAGGCTAAGATGGATACATTGCCTGAGGGTTCCAGCCTGCCCCTGGCTACTAGAATGCGCCCTCTAAACCACGCTGCTGCAGCAGAGGTCTGTGGCGGCCATGTTAGGTGTAGAAGGTACCTGCATTTTAACACTAGTTTTAAACTAAACAGGGCATTCTCCACCACCCAAAGCCTATACAGTGTTGTTTCAATGGGGGCATTCTAAATTAACAGGGGATAAAAAGCGAAAAATTTCTGGGGAAAGGGCCAAGTCTCACAGTGGCAGTGGCCATATGTGCATGAATGTGTGAGTAGATGGTGGCACCGGATGATGTGACACACATATGAAATGTGGGTGGGTGTTCATAAGTGTGTGCACATTCCTGGAGATGTACAACAGTATGACCATTTTGTTGCATCCTGCTTTCATTTCTTCTCAGTCCTACTTTAGTGTTTGTCATTACTTGCTCAGCAGGCATCTATGATGTCAAATAGTGTTCCAATTGTGTATGCTTGAAAGCAGGGACAGTTACATCTGAGGCTGAGCTGGAGTCCATCTGCTCCTGGTGGGGTTTCTATTATTGGATCTACTTTAGTCTGTTTTACCTACCTGACCTAAATCTTATCTTCAATAAACCTAATAATAAACCTAATCTGTTTCATATACTGGACTTAAGGACTTCAATTTGTTACACATTTCCTAGGAGTCGATGCTCTCATTTACGTTCAACTATGCTTCAAAATATGTTGACATGTGTAGCGGTGGCAAATACCTAGATTACATGCAGTCACCTATCAACATTTAAATTGGTTGTGTAGCATTACCTATCTAGGTGATGCTACTTCATTGTGGACCCATATTTCAGTTGTAAATTTTGAGCACATTGTATTAGTCTTTGAGGCTGTGATTAGTATTAGGCTACTTGCATGTGTTGGCCATGCTTGTTGGGATCCCTGACTAAGCATGGGTGAATTTTGCGAATCTGGCGTTCGCGAATTTGCGTATTTGCGAACTCACAATCCATGAATTCTCGCGAATTTGTGGACTTTTTTTTTTGTGTTCGCAAGGGTTTCTGCCAGTTCGCGAGGGTTTGGTACCTGTTTGCAATTGCGAACTTACTTGTCGGCTCACAACGGTCGCGACTATGTTGTTTCTACGTCTGGTTCATCATCACAGGTTCCCAGCACCCTCTGTTTCACCACTGCCACCCTCTGTTTCACCCATGCCACACTCTGTTACATCAATGCCACCCTCTGGTTCATCATCACTGTAGATTATAGGGGGAAAAAGCAGGCACACCTGCCCTGCTTCAACTGACATGAATTAATTTGGGGTTGGTTTATTAATGTGTCACTGTTTTAAAATTCCAGGTCTGGCACCTGCTTCCTTATCAGTAATTTGCTTTCTGTCGCAGTGCAATTTTTTTTTCCTGGACCTTTGTGGCCTACTTGTAGCTATTCTATGAGCCTGCTGTGAGGGTCAGAGCAGGGTCATACAATTGTTGCAACTAGCAACTGAACTCTGGAGGGGCCCCAGTCAGGAAGCACTACAGGGAATGGTTACTAATGATGAGTTTGAACTCTTGCACCTGCTGAGTGCTTTCAGTTTTGCAAAACTCATTTTTCTGCAATTTCGCAGGATTCGCGGGGCTCGAACTTGCGCGACATCGGATTCGGAAGCCGCAAATTCGTGCGAATATGCGATTTGTTGTTTTGTGGCGTGTTAGTTCGCAAGGTTTTGTGCGTTTTAGCGAGCCGCTTGTAGCGCAAGGCGCGAAGTTACCATTGCGGTCGTTCAAGGGCGCGGCCATCTTGTTTGCATGACGTATTTCCGTTTGCAGGCGCAAAGTGTAATCTCACAAAGTGTGCGGCTCGCTAGTACAATTTTGGGGGTGTTTGCGAGGAAAATCTTGCGCGAACTTACCTGCGCGGTCGTGAACGGGCGCGGCCATCTTGTTTCTCATTCATTGTCATGGTTCTGGGCATGCTTTTGGTATCGTCTCTGTATCTCTGCCATCCTTTGCTTGTTTGAAGCTTTTTTTGATCTATTTTACTTATTATCTATCTCTCTATTTTTCTTGCTCTATATTTTTGTGTTTTCTGCTACTTTTGGATAATTTTAAACTACTTTTTTCAACTCTTTACTTTTCTTCTCTTCCCTATTCTATTTTCTTTAATATTTAGCTTCCTTTCAGCCCAGACCATGGTGAAGGGAGCCGGGAAGCATCCTGAGAAGGGGAAGGGTCCCGCACCCATGCCCGGCTCCCGTGCGGGCGTTTGAGGGGGGAGCAGGTCATACCCCGGGCGATCATCAGCCCGGAGGAGGTGGCCGCACTAATTTTTTATGTTCAGCGCTGCCTCCCCAGGACCATCATGGCAGGCGGCAAGATCGGTAGCGGGTACGGGATCCGGGAGCGCCGGAAGCGGTGGGAGAAAATGTGCCGGGCCATGTACCACCACTCTCGGGTCCGGCGCACCTACAACCAGGCCACCCACCGCTGGACGGATGTCCTGGACCGTGAATGCGATCTGCTCGACCTGCTTGGCCTTGAGATCCCCGGGCTTGGTGAGTAGTAGTAGCTATTTCTTTACTACTCTGTTTTCTCCTGCTCTGGGTGTTATTATATTGCAAATTTTTGTTTTTTACCAAGAGCAATAATGCTGCTCATTACATTGTAGGTGAATTATATTTCAAAATCTTCTGTGCATTTCAGGTGCACTGCTCTCCTTCTCAGTAGTGTTGCTACTATGCTTATTTGTTTTCGATTTTGTATTCATTTCATTGGCCTGTGAAATTATGTATGAGTGTAGTTTAAAGAACTGCGTAATGCTAGACCCTAAGGTTCAGATTTTTAATTACCGGCGCATCCCTGCAAAGTAGCAGGGATGCACCAGTAATTGTGCGCCACGCCACCATCACCCATGGTGCGCCGTATTTACAATGCGGCGCACCATGGGCCCAAAACGTCACCAAAGCGTTACGCATCTGTGCCGTAAAGGCGGCGCATTGCTGGAGTTGCGTCGCAACGATGGCGCAGCTCCATCAATGCTCTGGGGTGCCCTATCTCCCCAATGCTGCCTCAAGCCGGCACAGGGTTTGAGTCACGTATCATTGTCCTTAAAGTGACTGATTGAAATCTTGTAGATTTCCCTCAGCCACTTTTAGGATGCGTTCCTGCGCAGGAACGCCCTCCCTTGCGCCGGAACGCCCCCTGATGGCGCAGGGCTTTACAACGTGATGCATCTCCCATATGCGTCACGTTGTTAATATACGCCGCACCATTGCGCCTCTTTTGTTTTGCCGCTGCGTCACAAAAGTCACGCAACAATGGAGCAAAAGAGCTGCAAGGGGCTTCTAAATCAGCCCCCTACAGACTCAAGTCCAGTCCTTCCTTTGTACACATAGCGATAAGAAGAAATAGTGGTGGTGGATTGATAGTTTGAGTATTTTAATGACTGGTTAATGTAGTAGGAAACTTTAGTGTTGTCGCTGATCTGCAATCACGATGGACTTTGTCTGTCACTTCGCGTGCTGCGGATTGCTGCCTGCCAATCCTAGGCAAACCTCTTTAGTACTTTGTTTAGTGAGTTACATAATAACTTTCCAATTCGACGGTCCGCAAATCAAGCAATACTAATAACGTAGTAGACCACATGATATCGGTCAATATATCCTGTGGAATAGTTGTCTATTTGCTATTTCGCCAAAATATTTTGTTATTGTTCTTTTGAAATGTTTGATTTGGTTGACAAATATCATCCATGTTTTCTGGTCTTTCTTTCTTTCATGTTGTACATCAGCTCCCCCCAGGGGCAAGAGGACACAGGAGGAGGAGGAGGGTGCTGTTCAGGATGCAGGCCAGGATTGGGCAGGCGAGGGCTCCTTTGCTGGCCCCAGTAAGTTTTAATTTTAATATAGAGTACTTATTTTTTCCTAGCGTTCCTCATTCGATTTTTTCTAAATCGTCTTTGATCTACTTGTAGACTGCATTTAAATTCTTATCCTGCCTCGACTATGACTCCCTGTGGTATTACTAGATTATTCTTATTAGTCTGTCTGTGTAGCTAACTAAGATTGCACATTTGGCAATTCCATTGGACTCCCATTCTAGTCAGCAATAGCTCTATGCACTGAGTGCAGTCCTCTGGGATTGTCCATAATGTCTTTTCAAGTCTTCTAAATGTTTATGCTTTGACAATTGCCAACAATAAAAAGGTGAATGACCACCAAGAAAGAATAGGATACTACTTTACTTTTGGTTTGGATAGTAGGACAATCCATTCTACTACTGTTGCAGGGACAAATCTGCACAAACAGAACTATGGACACTAAATAATGCATTGCTTAGCTTATCAATTATAATAGGTGCTGTTAGACTTTCCACATACCTCAGTGATAACAGACTTTGTAGTTGAACCCCCAATCTCCTTACTGACTAGATAGTGTGGCAGAGTCATTTAGCTCCCAAAGTCACTGATGATTGATCCCCAATGATGTCAGAGGCACGGACTCATGCTTGCAAAAATTCCAAACCCTTTAGCTCATCCACTCTAGTCTGGAGGACCAAAAACCACAGAGTCTATTTAAGTTTAAAAGCTTTATTAAAAGTAAACACATTTATTAAAATCAAGTTTGTCATAAAAGTAAACGTTTAACTGAAAATGGAAAAGTGCTTAGTGCTGACGATTAATTCGACACATTTCTTGTGGTCGAGCCGAGCTCTCACCTGGTTTGAACTTGATCCTGCTCGTGTTCTTAAAAGTCAAGCTTCTGTCTGTTAGGAGAAAAAGTGGTGCCTGTTAAAAATAAAAAGCAAGCATTCATCAGTTGTGCCAAAAAGTGCAGCAAGACAACAGCCTTACCTGGAAAAAGGGACATTTTTACTTTAGAGTAGACAGTCACAAATTATTACATTGTAGTCTGTTTTTTTCACATTTCTTTCTTCCTCCTAGACCAAATATTATATAGTAGTGAGCGGTGTATTCTAACATTCTTAAATGTACTTTGTAGGTGGAACATCTGGAGGCAGGGCCAGCGCGGAGGTTGTGGTATTGGACGAGGGGAACAACTCTGGGGAGGAGGCGGTGCAACTGCCGGACATGCCTGTGAGGGATAACACGGTGGTGGCGGGCAGAGGTAAGCTATATATTCCTTACTTATTGAGATTGAAGACTGCAGAGTGTGCTTTCTGCACGGGTGTATTATAAATCAACCAGGTAGTAGCCTCCTCTAAATGTACTTCGACTTAGCTGTGAAGTTTTTGGCGAGAAGAATCCCAATCAGATCTGAGATGAACTTGATGGATGGGATGAACGAAAAGCAGAAGAAGGGTGTAAGTAAGTGTGGAAGGACGAGAAATGTAATGATGACTGGCAAAGAAGAATGATATGTGTTTGCTTGGTCCCCGAGGTGGCTGGGAAGGAAAGAATATGGTATGGTGCATGGCTGGGTGAATGATGAAGCAAGGATGGGTGGAAGGAGAACAGCCTGGGTGGATGAAACAGAAACTGTATGTGTACATATACTTTGAATGGATGGATGCCTGGATCATGGTACTATCTGACTCTTAGATAGCATATGTGTATCTAGAGAGAGTAGACGGTCACTGGATGAACTAAGTGTTACTTTGAAGAACATGTAACACCGCACACGCACATCCTTTCCAGTGTAGGAAAGGCAAGGAAAAGAAGTTGTAATTTTCTCCAAATACTACCATGAATAGTAGCAGTAGTTTGTATTGCAACTGCAAGCACAGCATATATCCGGTTATAACGGTGGACACTCCCTACCTCTCTTAATACCTTTAGTTTAGTAGTAGTACGTCATTCATGTGTGGGTGTATCACTGTTCACTCAATAATAAGCAAAGCACCTAAAGTCATCCCATATGTCATCAAATACATCCCATGTGAAGTGATAGATAATCAGATTATTTAGCTTCTTCATTTTCCTTTTCTAGTACTCATTTGCACTGTAGGGTGAAAGCTAAATTAATTAAGCAGTAGCCCTTTTAACAGAGTATTCTCAGTGCCACCCGTAATAGAAAAGTAAGAGCTTCACCACCTGCATGTACTGGACCGGTACAGTAACGCAAGTCTGTCTCACTCATCATTGTGTGCGTCTGTTTTTCTCGGGTGCAAGTTCACTGCGCTGGCATTATGCCGGCTTGCATAAGATAATGTACCAATTTTTCTAAACAAGAGAGAAGAAGAAGAATAAGACTGGTGTACTGTCATAGTCGACTGTAATGGAAGTCCATAGTGCTCGTAGAATTTGTTCCTTAAACTCCCACTAATGTTAGAGCAAGGATGAAGAAGTCAGAGGTTACATAGATACTGTCCTCAATAGTTATGTACTGTGCTTTCAATTTGCTACTTGTACTGTGACACAACTTTCTGCTCAATCATTTTGTGTTAATCTTAAGGAGCATTGGTTACAGACTATGTCTTTCTTTCTTCATATAGTTGCTCCTTCCAAATCAAACAGACCATCAAGGAGGAGGGAGCTGGCTCGAATGGCCCGGCAACGGAGGCTGGATGCCACTGTCGCCGAATATCAGCGGCTGCTGGCCCTGGAGGAGGAGGACACGCAGTCTACTGGTACAACAACAACATCCATTGGGACAGCTGCATCCTCCTCCGTGCCCCCACGGGCTGCCAGCCAGCGGAGTGCTCCAGCGGTACAGAGCCGGGCTACCAAAGCCAACCGCCACCGCCGAGCAGCAAAGACAGCAGCAACCCCCCACAGGATTTGCAAGGCACGCCAGCGCCGCTTATGCCTCAGAGTGTCCTACCTGGAGCAGGAGGTCCTAACCTATAAGAACTTGGTGGAGGGCCTCCGCTTCGACCATGCCACCCTCCGCAAGGAGCATGATGCCCTGGCCGCTAAAGTCAACAGCACCCTGCCGTAGTGTCCCTTGCCCCTTTTTTAGAGACTTTAGGGAGGGTCTTGCGGGAGATTATTTTGTTAGGGCTACAAAAATATACTTTTTGAAACTTTATCTGACCATACCTGTTTTTTACTGCTTTTGAGTCTGGTGGGTGGGGGTTTAACAGTAAGTTTGTTTTCCTGAATAGTCCTAGGACTTTAGTAGTACTACCATCAATCTCTCGTCTCTCCTAATACTCCATTATACTACCTCCAACCAAACGCTTATCTTACCTGTAATTTGTGTTTGTAAGTAGGGCTAGGCCCAAGGCTGGCTCCACGGGAAATGGCGATTAAGGTTGGCAATCCTGGGCGGATGAAACGTCCTCCTCATTGCGGTGGTACTAGTGGTGTGACACAGTGACAGTTGCATTCCTATGGAAAAAAAGAAAATGAAACCTGGTTTGTCCTTACTGTAGCATTACAACGGTACGATAGAGAGTATAGCAGGTGACAGTACACTAGAACAGTGCCACAATGTAGCCTAACAAATGGTAAAGTATTGAAAGTATAACTTGTACTTGTGTTGGATTTCTTTGACATTGGCTACTACTACAAGAAATAGTACTGAAGCTGAGTAAGTCTAGAATGTATCCTCGGATTCCTTCACCAGCCTGTTGCTATGACCTTATCCTCCCCAGCAAGTGTGTGGAATTATTGATGTCATTTAGTCACACATCAAGCAAAACCACACAGCCCGGGGGAAGAGGGTTAGGGTTTGGAAAATGGATGGGAATGGGGGTTTCTTTTTGGGTAGGTTTTGTTGAGAGAAGAAAAAAAAAGCACAGCATGGACAAACAATAATTGAAGATAAAGAAATCTTTGGTTACAAAGCTAATCATAAATCGTTTAAGTGACATAAAAGAAGTGCATGCACTATGCATGCATTGTTACTGAAACGTAAGTAGTACTAGAATGCGACAGTACAGGGCTGCAGCGTTTTCACTTGCCTATCACTGCACTCAGAGAAACACTTCTTACATTAAGTTAGGTTTAAAAAATAGCCGAAGTAAAACCTATAGAATGGCTGTAGGGATCAATTTAGAAGCAGAGAGAGATCCAAGAAATGCAGTCACACTCATAGAAGAAAAAAATGGATACTGTATCTGTATGTTGTTGTAGTTGTCCTGTTGAATTTGGTAAGTAAGTTACATGCAGCAAACAATTCCTCTTATTAGCGGCACTCCTCCATTCCAGCTGACGCTTCGTCCATCAATGTTGGTGACCAGAAGACACCCTGTCCACTGCCTGCCTGGCGGATGCTGAATTGCGGCTCGCTAATCTGAAGCCTGAATCCATCCTTTTTTCCCCATTGCACAGACTGAAACCCGGCCTGTAATTATTGAACAAAAAACAGGAAGTGATATATTACAACACCACTGATAAAGAAATATAAGGTATGTACGCTGTGTAGTGCAAAAATTCACACTTTAATTTTCCTAATAGACAGTACAATATTTTTGAAAGTGCGAACTCTGTCTGGGTCACCTTTTGAAGGATAAATAAGTATGGGCAAATTAATTTAGCGGATCTTTCCCCTCAAGCTTGGTGTACTGTAAACTGTGTTTTAGAACAAAATTAGACCTTCCCAGCAGTGCTCCCACCAAGACCCTTACTAAAGCCAGTCGCAAAAATGAAGAAGGCCTAGCAGAAAACTGGTGACAAAACGTATTTTGAAAGTAAAAGTAGGCCCAAATACCCCCTTACCCACTGTGGATTGTATTCAAACCACTTGCAAGCAAACACAAGTATCCACATCGCTCCAAGACTCAAACCCCCCCCCCCCACCCAAAGACATGCAATAGAAATACTGCTAACCCTAATGAGCCCTAAGTTAAGAATAGTGGCAAAGGCTTTCTTTAACTATGCCAAATCCCCCCTTTCCCACCATGGATTTTCTTCAAATGACTTGCACCCAAAATTACACATTCTCACAAGTGCTCTAAGACCCCAGAACTCAGTTGCAAAAATCTAGAACCCCCCGAAACACATGCAATCCTGCTGCTAGGGCTAACCCTAGCGAACCCTAAGTTACAAAAAGTGCCAAAAGGCTTTTCCTTATGGATTTTGTCGAAACCACTTCTATCTGGTATTTGACCTTCCCAGGAATGCCTCAAGACCCGCCAACCCACCCGCCAAAAAGCACAACACCCCCAAACAGCCAAAAAGGAAAATCTCATACTTACAATATTTCTCGGCCTTCGGTCCAAACGCGCTGTGCAGCTAGGTCATAACTCCCGTTTTCCACCACGGATTTCCTGAAAAGCAAATGCAATCAAGATTAGACTGTCCCAGCAGTGCTCCCAGACCCCAAAACTCACCCACAAACACCCGGAACCCCCCCAAAGAACACATGAAAGGCAAGCAAGTCAGCAAAAACGCAAATAAATGTCCGCCTCCGATTTGGTCCAAACCTCTTTTATCCGGTATTAGAACTTCCCAGCAATAGCTCAAGAGCCGTCAACCCAGGAGAAAACTAGTAGAAGACCCCCAAACAGCCAAAAAGCAAAAGTACAAAAATGTGGACTTAGTCATTTTCTTGCCAATTTCCAAAATCACTCCGCGCGCGCTCTGCAGCTAGGCCCTAACTCCCCTCTGCCACCATGGATTTGCTTCAAACCTCTTGCAAACTAAAGTATCCATAGCCAGCAGTGCTCCCAGACCCAGAAACCCACCCACAAACACTAGGAAGCCCCCCAAACAGGCCCCCGAAAATGCTACATTGAGCAAAATGTCAGAAACAGCCAAAAAAAATTCTGCATGGATTTTGTCCCAACCACTTCTATCCGGTATTAGACCTTCCCAGTAATGCCCCAAGACCAGCCAACCCACCCGCCAAAAAGCACAACACCCCCAAACAGCCAAAAAGGAAAATCTCATACTTACAATATTTCTCGGCCTTCGGTCCAAACGCGCTGTGCAGCTAGGTCATAACTCCCGTTTTCCACCACGGATTTCCTGAAAAGCAAATGCAATCAAGATTAGACTGTCCCAGCAGTGCTCCCAGACCCCAAAACCCACCCACAAACACCCGGAACCCCCCCAAAGAGCACCTAAAAGGCAAGCAAGTCAGCAAAAACGCAATGGCCCCAGAGCCTTCAACTCACCCGCAAAGAAGTAGAACACCCCCACAAGTGCTGAGTCTTTCTTCATCGGGCATAATCCAGCCCTCTGCTTTGAGGGAAATAGGAGTCTGGAGGAGGAGGATAGAGGAGCATGTTCTTCTGAACTTGTAAACCTGAGGAATGCAGACTGCGGCACCTTCAAATCAATAAGCAAACAAGTGAAGACAGTTCTGCTGATGGGCTTGTTTTTGTGATTAGGTGATTAAAGTTTGAAATATATTAACTGTGCACAACAAAGAAAGACAGACACACAGGAATAAAAGTCAATAAGGATGAAAAAGAAAGTTATTGATTCATTATCTAATTTTCAGGGCTCGGTGTCAGGGAATAAGAATAAGGCTTCGTCATCATACTCTGCGAAATCAGGCAGGGTGAGCTCAGTGTCACCTAACAGAGAAGAAATTCCCTCATCTACGTTGCTGTCCACCTCATCTTCATCCGGCGTGTTTTCTCGTAGTTTGTAATCTGGTGGTATGAGGTGCTGATTCATCTTGATCATTGTTAACCTCTCCACATATTTGGGTGAGAGGCGGCTCCGTTTGGGAGTTACAATGCCACCAACAGCACTGAAAACACGTTCAGAAGACACGCTTGCGAGTGGGCAAGACAAGTAGTTTAAAGCCAGGTTGGAGAGCTGTGGCCACAATTCTTTGTTCCCATGCCAATACGCCAATGGGTCAGCATTAACATAGACCTCTCTTGAGTTATTCAGATAGTCCTGCACCATCGACTCAAGGTCCTCCAAGGTTCCTCCACTTTGCTTAGCTTTTGCTGTGACCTTTTAAGAACCAAACCCAAGCAGAGTTAGCCAATCCTCTTCAGCATCCAATGTTACTGTTGTGTCTGGTGCAGATGATCCGGTTGCCGGTGTCTTTAACGGCTGAGAGGTCACTTGTGCCACAGGTGCAGAAGTGGATTGTTTTGACTGGGGATGGCCTGTTGATGCTGATGCTGATGTACTGCCTTTTCCTTCAATGAGCTGCCGTTCTCTTTCAAACCTCTTGGCTGACAAGGATAGCCAACGTTTGTACTTTGTAACATCTTCATCAGCAAAAGGAAAGAATGCTCGGCCTGCCAGCGCCTTTTTGTAGCGTGGATCCAGAATAGTAGCACAAATGTAATGCTGTTCTGAGTGGATCATTTTAAGACGTTCATCACCTTGTAGGCGCTCTAATAATTTCTCCGCCAAAACAAAAGGGTCTTGGTTTTTTTCATCTTTTTGAAACACAGAAGACACCGCCTTCAGTTGGTGCTCCAGCATGTACAACAATGGGATAGCTTTTCCCAAATTACAGTCCTCCTTGCTGACTGCACGCGTGAAGACCTCAAAAGGACGAAGCATGTCTGTCAGGCTTTTAACTATGTCCCATTGCGCCACATCCATCCTCAGGTCCTTCTGAGCTGTACCCTGTTTTAAGAAATAGTGATCGAGTACCGTATACTGCTCATACAGACGCTCAAGCATGTAGAAGGTTGAGTTCCAACGTGTTGCCACCTCCTGAACGAGTGCTTTCAGTGGCATTCAACGTTCATGTAGCAGGCTCCTCAGATGCTTCCGGCCCTTAAAAGAATGGCTGAAATGGTTGCACATTTTTGGCAGGTGTCCACTACCTCGCACGCTGGACTGTCTTTATCACTCAAGAATTTTTTAACAACCAGGTTTATACAGTGCGCCAAACACGGCACTCTGAAATAGTCACCCAGCTCCATGGCCTTAACTACATTGGCGCAATTATCCGTGAAAACATAACCAATCTGGTGTTTTTTTGGGGACAGCCAGTGAAAGACCTTTGTGTTAAACTCATCCAAAATGTTTTGTGCTGTGTGACGTTTCTCCAAGCCAAACATGGCTAGTGTTGCATGTTTCTGAGCAGCTTTAAAAACTTGGTCCGGGTCAACACCTGCGTTTAGCTTTGCTTTAACCCCTGAAAAAGAGACCCAGTGTGCAGTGATGCACATGTAATCAGCGCCTGCGCCACTGGTCCACATGTCTGTTGTCAGATGTATAGTGTGAACAGCACTCTTCTGCAAAGCTGCCCCAATCACCTCCAGCACATCTTCATGTAGTGCTGGAACCGCAACTCTGGCAAAATAGAACCGGCTAGGAACCTTCCATTTAGGGCAGAGCGCTGCCACTAATTCTAGAAAACCAATCCCTTCTACAAAAGAAAAAGGGAGGAGGTCCAGAGCTAGCATTTTAGCCAGCCTAGTGTTATACAGACGCGTCAGTGGGTGGTTGCGTTCATATGGCGCTTCTGTAAACAACATGTTTCTAATGTTGCCCTGGACCAAGCATTTACGGGATGATGATGATGACTTCTTCGACCCAGTTATGCTCGCTGATGAACTTTTTCGCATTGGTGTGTCACTCTCTCCCACACTCCTAGTGTGGCTCACATGGGGTGTGCTGCTGACAGGGGTACTGGGTGTAAGTGAAGTGTTTGACACGTCTTCTTCCTCCTCGTCATCATCAGATGAAACTCAAACGTTTTCTTGACGTGCAATTCGGGCTTCCTTGATCGCCTGTAGGTGCGCAAACTATTGGACAGTGTGCTGTCTCTTAATATGACCTCTCTGGCCTCCGGTACCATAGTTGGTACCAAACTTACCACAACTAACTGCAAGCTTACAAATGCTACAAATGGCGAAGTTTTCCCTTTTTGGGCAAACACTAAAGAAGTCCCAAGCTGGGGACTTGAATTGTCTGTGGGGGCCGGAGGAGGTGGCGATACTGGTGGTGGTGGTCATGCTGCTAATGCCAGATGAAGTGGAGGATGTGGATTGCCGAAATGTAGTACGTTGTGCACTTTCACCACCACTAATTGAGGTCGAGGTGGATGAGGTCCCTTCTGGCGAGGAAGAAATATGGAAGCGATACGTGTTGGTGTACTAGTTAACTCCAATGATTGTTGTATTTCCATTGCCTCCTCATCGACATCATCATCACGCTTAGCAGCTTCTCGGGCTAGGGTAAAAATGTCTGTTTGCTGCATGCCCGCTGGGGCTGCAGTGACCTTTATGATAACTGGGTCGTCGTCGTGAGAGCCTTCATCAGCAGCAGTATCCGCCACTTCTTGTTGAGCTTCATCACACTCCATAACTATGAGTTTTTCGACGACCTTCCTTTTACGCTTAACTGCCTTTGTCTGATCATGGTGTGCCTCGCTCTCAGACGGCAGTGATGGTTCCCAATTTAGATCCGTATCATCAGAAGGAGGTGGGCTTGAAGAAGATGTACACACCACCCTTGATCTTTTCCTTGCTAGGGATGTGAAGACAATGAATGATCATCAGGAGGAGTGGCTTCCTCAAATGATACCATGGCTTGATTGTCGATTTCCTGATGTGCCCCTACTTCGGGAGGAACAACTATTGCGGGCACTTGTGACCCTCCATGCACCTCTGCTTGCACATCTCCTTGCGCTGCCTCTCCTTCCACATGTACTTGGGCTTGTACTTGCACATGTGGTTGTTGTTGCGGCTGTGTTTGTTCAACACTCGTCAGATGAGTTACAACAACCTGTGTTGATTGAGGGACATTGCTGCTACTTTCTTGCGATGAGCCAACATCACTGGTCAATGGTGATTGAACAACTAGACTAAGTCCCTCTGCAGCACTCAAGGGCTTGGACTTAAGTTGGAGTGGTGGTGGTGGTGGCACTGACCCCAATGGAGCGGGGGTGCTGCTCCCAGCTTGGTCCCCAGCAGATCCCGCTGCTGCTGCAGGAGTACTTTTTTTTTACTCCCAAAAAATGTGGCGGGCGGCACACCAGTCTCCTTGGTAACTTGCTTCTTCTGCTCCTTACTGGCAACTTTCTTGCTAGAGGAGTTACGGGGAACTTTTTTTGGCGCCATCTTCTTCAGAGCAGGTCAGAACAGCAGGCCGCAGTTGCACGAGTTGCAGAGTTGTCTGTGGCCAGACGTGACGCCATCCATGATGTTTAAATTCAAGACACCCCACAGAAAGATAGGGCACATGTACCACTCACTACCCCTGGTGAAAAGGCCACAACAACAGCCCAAAAAAACGAAAATCACAGAAAAATCAGCACAATCCCAAGCCCTCCATGATGTTTAAATTCAAGTCACCCCACAGAAAGACTAGGCCTATGCACCACTCACTACCCCTGGGCATAAAGGTTGAAAGCTAGGCAAAATGGTTGCAGACCTAAGAACACTGCCTGCATTCAAAATGGCCCCCTGCCTCCCAGCACATGGCCAGGGCCTGCCTGTAGCAGCACTCAAAATGGCCCCACCCACATGGCCTGTCCCCATGAACACCCCAAAAAATCGAAAAACACAGAAAAATTAGTACAATCCCATGCCATCCAGGCCCTTCATGATGTTTAAATTCAAGACACCCCACAGAAAGACTAGGCACATGCACCACTCACTACCCATGGTGAAAAGGCCACAACAACAGCCCAAAAAAACAAAAATCACAGAAAAATCAGCACAATCCCAAGCCCTCCATGATGTTTAAATTCAAGACACCCCACAGAAAGACTAGGCACATGCACCACTCACTACCCCTGGGCACAAAGGTTGAATGCTAGGCAAAATGGTTGCAGACCTAAAAACACTGCCTGCATTCAAAATGGCCCCCTTCCTCCAAGCACATGGCCAAGTCCTGTAGCAGCACTCAAAATGGCCCCCACCCTCATCGCCTGTCCCGATGAACACCCCAAAAAATCAAAAAACACAGAAAAATCAGCACAATCCCAGGCCATCCAGGCCCTCCATGATGTTTAAATTCAAGACACCCCACAGAAAGACTAGGCCTATGCACCACTCACTACCCTTGGGCATAAAGGTTGAAAGCTAGGCAAAATGGTTGCAGATCTAAGAACACTGCCTGCATTCAAAATGGCCCCCTCCCTCCCAGCACATGGCCAGGGCCTGTAGCAGCACTCAAAATGGCTCCCACCCACATGGCCTGTCCCCATGAACACCCCAAAAAATCGAAAAACACAGAAAAATGAGCACAATCCCATGCCATCCAGGCCCTCCATGATGTTTAAATTCAAGACACCCCACAGAAAGACTAGGCACATGCACCACTCACTACCCCTGGTGAAAAGGCCACAACAACAGCCCCAAAAAACGAAAATCACAGAAAAATCAGCACAATCCCAAGCCCTCCATGATGTTTAAATTCAAGGCACCCCACAGAAAGACTAGGCACATGCATCACCCACTACCCCTGGTGAAAAGGCCACAACAACAGCCCAAAAAAACGAAAATCACAGAAAAATCAGCACAATCCCAAGCCCTCCATGATGTTTAAATTCAAGACACCCCACAGAAAGACTAGGCCTATGCACCACTCACTACCCCTGGGCATCAAAAGTTGAAAGCTAGGCAAAATGGTTGCAGATCTAAGAACACTGCCTGCATTCAAAATGGTCCCCTCCCTCCCAGCACATGGCCAGGGCCTGTAGCAGCACTCAAAATGGCTCCCACCCACATGGCCTGTCCCCATGAACACCCCAAAAAATCGAAAAACACAGAAAAATGAGCACAATCCCATGCCATCCAGGCCCTCCATGATGTTTAAATTCAAGACACCCCACAGAAAGACTAGGCACATACACCACTCACTACCCCTGGTGAAAAGGCCACAACAACAGCCCAAAAAAACGAAAATCACAGAAAAATCAGCACAATCCCTAGCCCTCCATGATGTTTAAATTCAAGACACCCCACAGAAAGACTAGGCACATGCACCACTCACTACCCTTGGTGAAAAGGCCACAACAACAGCCCCAAAAAACGAAATCACAGAAAAATCAGCACAATCCCAAGCCCTCCATGATGTTTAAATTCAAGACACCCCACAGAAAGACTAGGCACATGCACCACTCACTACCCCTGGTGAAAAGGCCACAACAACAGCCCAAAAAAACAAAAATCACAGAAAAATCAGCACAATCCCAAGCCCTCCATGATGTTTAAATTCAAGACACCCCACAGAAAGACTAGGCACATGCACCACTCACTACCCCTGGGCACAAAGGTTGAATGCTAGGCAAAATGGTTGCAGACCTAAAAACACTGCCTGCATTCAAAATGGCCCCCTTCCTCCCAGCACATGGCCAAGTCCTGCAGCAGCACTCAAAATGGCCCCCACCCTCATGGCCTGTCCCGATGAACACCCCAAAAAATCAAAAAACACAGAAAAATCAGCACAATCCCAGGCCATCCAGGCCCTCCATGATGTTTAAATTCAAGACACCCCACAGAAAGACTAGGCCTATGCACCACTCACTACCCCTGGGCATAAAGGTTGAAAGCTAGGCAAAATGGTTGCAGATCTAAGAACACTGCCTGCATTCAAAATGGCCCCCTCCCTCCCAGCACATGGCCATGGCCTGTAGCAGCACTCAAAATGGCTCCCACCCACATGGCCTGTCCCCATGAACACCCCAAAAAATCGAAAAACACAGAAAAATGTGCACAATCCCATGCCATCCAGGCCCTCCATGATGTTTAAATTCAAGACACCCCACAGAAAGACTAGGCACATGCACCATTCTCTACCCCTGGTGAAAAGGCCACAACAACAGCCCCAAAAAACGAAAATCACAGAAAAATCAGCACAATCCCAAGCCCTCCATGATGTTTAAATTCAAGACACCCCACAGAAAGACTAGGCACATGCACCACTCACTACCCCTGGTGAAAAGGCCACAACAACAGCCCCAAAAAACGAAATCACAGAAAAATCAGCACAATCCCAAGCCCTCCATGATGTTTAAATTCAAGACACCCCACAGAAAGACTAGGCACATGCACCACTCACTACCCCTATTGAAAAGGTCACAATAACAGCCCAAAAAAACGAAAATCACAGAAAAATCAGCACAATCCCAAGCCCTCCATGATGTTTAAATTCAAGACACCCCACAGAAAGACTAGGCCTATGCACCACTCACTACCCCTGGGCATAAAAGTTGAAAGCTAGGCAAAATGGTTGCAGATCTAAGAACACTGCCTGCATTCAAAATGGTCCCCTCCCTCCCAGCACATGGCCAGGGCCTGTAGCAGCACTCAAAATGGCTCCCACCCACATGGCCTGTCCCCATGAACACCCCAAAAAATCGAAAAACACAGAAAAATTAGCACAATCCCATGCCATCCAGGCCCTCCATGATGTTTAAATTCAAGACACCCCACAGAAAGACTAGGCACATACACCACTCACTACCCCTGGTGAAAAGGCCACAACAACAGCCCAAAAAAACGAAAATCACAGAAAAATCTGCACAATCCCAAGCCCTCCATGATGTTTAAATTCAAGACACCCCACAGAAAGACTAGGCACATGCACCACTCACTACCCCTGGTGAAAAGGCCACAACAACAGCCCCAAAAAACGAAATCACAGAAAAATCAGCACAATCCCAAGCCCTCCATGATGTTTAAATTCAAGACACCCCACAGAAAGACTAGGCACATGCACCACTCACTACCCCTGGTGAAAAGGCCACAACAACAGCCCAAAAAAACAAAAATCACAGAAAAATCAGCACAATCCCATGCCATCCAGGCCCTCTATGATCTTTAAATTCAAGACACCCCACAGAAAGACTCGGCTTATGCACCACTCGCTACCCCTGGACATAAAGGTTGAAAGCTAGGCAAAATGGTTGCAGACCTAAGAACACTGCCTGGCATTCAAAATGGCCCCTTCCCTCCCAGCATATGGCCAGGGCCTGTAGCAGCACTCAAAATGGCCCCCACCCACATGGCCTGTCCCGATGAACACCCCGAAAAATCGAAAAACACAGAAAAATCAGCACAATCCCATGCCATCCAGGCCCTCCATAATGTTTAAATTCAAGACACCCCACAGAAAGACTAGGCCTATGCACCACTCACTACCCCTGGGCATAAAGGTTGAAAGCTAGGCAAAATGGTTGCAGATCTAAGAACGCTGCCTGCATTCAAAATGGCCCCCTCCCTCCCAGCACATGGCCAGGGCCTGTAGCAGCACTCAAAATGGCTCCCACCCACATGGCCTGTCCCCATGAACACCCCAAAAAATCGAAAAACACAGAAAAATGAGCACAATCCCATGTCATCCAGGCCCCCAGGATGTTTAAATTCAAGACACCCCACAGAAAGACTAGGCACATGCACCACTCACTACCCCTGGTGAAAAGGCCACAACAACAGCCCAAAAAAACGAAAATCACAGAAAAATCAGCACAATCCCAAGCCCTCCATGATGTTTAAATTGAAGACACCCCACAGAAAGACTAGGCACATGCACCACTCACTACCCCTATTGAAAAGGTCACAACAACAGCCCAAAAAAACGAAAATCACAGAAAAATCAGCACAATCCCAAGCCCTCCATGATGTTTAAATTCAAGACACCCCACAGAAAGACTAGGCCTATGCACCACTCACTACCCCTGGGCATAAAAGTTGAAAGCTAGGCAAAATGGTTGCAGATCTAAGAACACTGCCTGCATTCAAAATGGTCCCCTCCCTCCCAGCACATGGCCAGGGCCTGTAGCAGCACTCAAAATGGCTCCCACCCACATGGCCTGTCCCCATGAACACCCCAAAAAATCGAAAAACACAGAAAAATTAGCACAATCCCATGCCATCCAGGCCCTCCATGATGTTTAAATTCAAGACACCCCACAGAAAGACTAGGCACATACACCACTCACTACCCCTGGTGAAAAGGCCACAACAACAGCCCAAAAAAACGAAAATCACAGAAAAATCTGCACAATCCCAAGCCCTCCATGATGTTTAAATTCAAGACACCCCACAGAAAGACTAGGCACATGCACCACTCACTACCCCTGGTGAAAAGGCCACAACAACAGCCCCAAAAAACGAAATCACAGAAAAATCAGCACAATCCCAAGCCCTCCATGATGTTTAAATTCAAGACACCCCACAGAAAGACTAGGCACATGCACCACTCACTACCCCTGGTGAAAAGGCCACAACAACAGCCCAAAAAAACAAAAATCACAGAAAAATCAGCACAATCCCATGCCATCCAGGCCCTCCATGATCTTTAAATTCAAGACACCCCACAGAAAGACTCGGCTTATGCACCACTCGCTACCCCTGGACATAAAGGTTGAAAGCTAGGCAAAATGGTTGCAGACCTAAGAACACTGCCTGGCATTCAAAATGGCCCCTTCCCTCCCAGCATATGGCCAGGGCCTGTAGCAGCACTCAAAATGGCCCCCACCCACATGGCCTGTCCCGATGAACACCCCGAAAAATCGAAAAACACAGAAAAATCAGCACAATCCCATGCCATCCAGGCCCTCCATAATGTTTAAATTCAAGACACCCCACAGAAAGACTAGGCCTATGCACCACTCAATACCCCTGGGCATAAAGGTTGAAAGCTAGGCAAAATGGTTGCAGATCTAAGAACGCTGCCTGCATTCAAAATGGCCCCCTCCCTCCCAGCACATGGCCAGGGCCTGTAGCAGCACTCAAAATGGCTCCCACCCACATGGCCTGTCCCCATGAACACCCCAAAAAATCGAAAAACACAGAAAAATGAGCACAATCCCATGTCATCCAGGCCCCCAGGATGTTTAAATTCAAGACACCCCACAGAAAGACTAGGCACATGCACCACTCACTACCCCTGGTGAAAAGGCCACAACAACAGCCCAAAAAAACGAAAATCACAGAAAAATCAGCACAATCCCAAGCCCTCCATGATGTTTAAATTCAAGACACCCTACAGAAAGACTAGGCACATGCACCACTCACTAACCCTGGTGAAAAGGCCACAGCAACAGCCCAAAAAAACGAAATCACAGAAAAATCAGCACAATCCCAAGCCCTCCATGATGTTTAAATTGAAGACACCCCACAGAAAGACTAGGCACATGCACCACTCACTACCCCTATTGAAAAGGTCACAACAACAGCCCAAAAAAACGAAAATCACAGAAAAATCAGCACAATCCCAAGCCCTCCATGATGTTTAAATTCAAGACACCCCACAGAAAGACTAGGCCTCTGCACCACTCACTACCCCTGGGCATAAAGGTTGAAAGCTAAGCAAAATGGTTGCAGACCTAAGAACACTGCCTGCATTCAAAATGGCCCCCTCCCTCCCAGCACATGGCCAGGGCCTGTAGCAGCACTCAAAATGGCCCCCACCCTCATGGCCTGTCCCGATGAACACCCCAAAAAATTGAAAAACACAGAAAAATCAGCACAATCCCATGCCATCCAGGCCCTCCATGATGTTTAAATTCAAGACACCCCACAGAAAGACTAGGCCTATGCACCACTCACTACCCCTGGGCATAAAGGTTGAAAGCTAGGCAAAATGGTTGCAGATCTAAGAACACTGCCTGCATTCAAAATGGCCCCCTGCCTCCCAGCACATGGCCAGGGCCTGCCTGTAGCAGCACTCAAAATGGCCCCACCCACATGGCCTGTCCCCATGAACACCCCAAAAAATCGAAAAACACAGAAAAATTAGCACAATCCCTTGCCATCCAGGCCCTTCATGATGTTTAAATTCAAGACACCCCACAGAAAGACTAGGCACATGCACCACTCACTACCCCTGGTGAAAAGGCCACAACAACAGCCCCAAAAAACGAAAATCACAGAAAAATCAGCGCAATCCCAAGCCCTCCATGATGTTTAAATTCAAGACACCCCACAGAAAGACTAGGCACATGCACCACTCACTACCCCTGGTGAAAAGGCCACAACAACAGCCCAAAAAAACAAAAATCACAGAAAAATCAGCACAATCCCAAGCCCTCCATGATGTTTAAATTCAAGACACCCCACAGAAAGACTAGGCACATGCACCACTCACTACCCCTGGGCACAAAGGTTGAATGCTAGGCAAAATGGTTGCAGACCTAAAACACTGCCTGCATTCAAAATGGCCCCCCCTTACTCCCAGCACATGGCCAAGCCCTGTAGCAGCACTCAAAATGGCCCCCACCCTCATGGCCTGTCCCGATTAACACCCCAAAAAATCAAAAAACACAGAAAAATCAGCACAATCCCAGGCCATCCAGGCCCTCCATGATGTTTAAATTCAAGACACCCCACAGAAAGACTAGGCCTATGCACCACTCACTACCCCTGGGCATAAAGGTTGAAAGCTAGGCAAAATGGTTGCAGATCTAAGAACACTGCCTGCATTCAAAATGGCCCCCTCCCTCCCAGCACATGGCCATGGCCTGTAGCAGCACTCAAAATGGCTCCCACCCACATGGCCTGTCCCCATGAACACCCCAAAAAATCGAAAAACACAGAAAAATGTGCACAATCCCATGCCATCCAGGCCCTCCATAATGTTTAAATTCAAGACACCCCACAGAAAGACTAGGCACATGCACCATTCACTACCCCTGGTGAAAAGGCCACAACAACAACCCCAAAAAAACGAAAATCACAGAAAAATCAGCACAATCCCAAGCCCTCCATGATGTTTAAATTCAAGACACCCCACAGAAAGACTAGGCACATGCACCACTCACTACCCCTGGTGAAAAGGCCACAACAACAGCCCAAAAAAACGAAATCACAGAAAAATCAGCACAATCCCAAGCCCTCCATGATGTTTAAATTCAAGACACCCCACAGAAAGACTAGGCACATGCACCACTCACTACCCCTATTGAAAAGGTCACAATAACAGCCCAAAAAAACGAAAATCACAGAAAAATCTGCACAATCCCAAGCCCTCCATGATGTTTAAATTCAAGACACCCCACAGAAAGACTAGGCCTATGCACCACTCACTACCCCTGGGCATAAAAGTTGAAAGCTAGGCAAAATGGTTGCAGATCTAAGAACACTGCCTGCATTCAAAATGGTCCCCTCCCTCCCAGCACATGGCCAGGGCCTGTAGCAGCACTCAAAATGGCTCCCCCCACACGGCCTGTCCCCATGAACACCCCAAAAAATCGAAAAACACAGAAAAATGAGCACAATCCCATGCCATCCAGGCCCTCCATGATGTTTAAATTCAAGACACCCCACAGAAAGACTAGGCACATACACCACTCACTACCCCTGGTGAAAAGGCCACAACAACAGCCCAAAAAAACGAAAATCACAGAAAAATCAGCACAATCCCAAGCCCTCCATGATGTTTAAATTCAAGACACCCCACAGAAAGACTAGGCAGATGCACCACTCACTACCCCTGGTGAAAAGGCCACAACAACAGCCCAAAAAAACGAAAATCACAGAAAAATCTGCACAATCCCAAGCCCTCCATGATGTTTAAATTCAAGACACCCCACAGAAAGACTAGGCACATGCACCACTCACTACCCCTGGTGAAAAGGCCACAACAACAGCTCCAAAAAACGAAATCACAGAAAAATCAGCACAATCCCAAGCCCTCCATGATGTTTAAATTCAAGACACCCCACAGAAAGACTAGGCACATGCACCACTCACTACCCCTGGTGAAAAGGCCACAACAACAGCCCAAAAAAACAAAAATCACAGAAAAATCAGCACAATCCCATGCCATCCAGGCCCTCCATGATCTTTAAATTCAAGACACCCCACAGAAAGACTCGGCTTATGCACCACTCGCTACCCCTGGACATAAAGGTTGAAAGCTAGGCAAAATGGTTGCAGACCTAAGAACACTGCCTGGCATTCAAAATGGCCCCTTCCCTCCCAGCATATGGCCAGGGCCTGTAGCAGCACTCAAAATGGCCCCCACCCACATGGCCTGTCCCGATGAACACCCCGAAAAATCGAAAAACACAGAAAAATCAGCACAATCCCATGCCATCCAGGCCCTCCATAATGTTTAAATTCAAGACACCCCACAGAAAGACTAGGCCTATGCACCACTCAATACCCCTGGGCATAAAGGTTGAAAGCTAGGCAAAATGGTTGCAGATCTAAGAACGCTGCCTGCATTCAAAATGGCCCCCTCCCTCCCAGCACATGGCCAGGGCCTGTAGCAGCACTCAAAATGGCTCCCACCCACATGGCCTGTCCCCATGAACACCCCAAAAAATCGAAAAACACAGAAAAATGAGCACAATCCCATGTCATCCAGGCCCCCAGGATGTTTAAATTCAAGACACCCCACAGAAAGACTAGGCACATGCACCACTCACTACCCCTGGTGAAAAGGCCACAACAACAGCCCAAAAAAACGAAAATCACAGAAAAATCAGCACAATCCCAAGCCCTCCATGATGTTTAAATTCAAGACACCCCACAGAAAGACTAGGCACATGCACCACTCACTACCCCTGGTGAAAAGGCCACAACAACAGCCCCAAAAAACGAAATCACAGAAAAATCAGCACAATCCCAAGCCCTCCATGATGTTTAAATTCAAGACACCCCACAGAAAGACTAGGCACATGCACCACTCACTACCCCTATTGAAAAGGTCACAATAACAGCCCAAAAAAACGAAAATCACAGAAAAATCAGCACAATCCCAAGCCCTCCATGATGTTTAAATTCAAGACACCCCACAGAAAGACTAGGCCTATGCACCACTCACTACCCCTGGGCATAAAAGTTGAAAGCTAGGCAAAATGGTTGCAGATCTAAGAACACTGCCTGCATTCAAAATGGTCCCCTCCCTCCCAGCACATGGCCAGGGCCTGTAGCAGCACTCAAAATGGCTCCCACCCACATGGCCTGTCCCCATGAACACCCCAAAAAATCGAAAAACACAGAAAAATTAGCACAATCCCATGCCATCCAGGCCCTCCATGATGTTTAAATTCAAGACACCCCACAGAAAGACTAGGCACATACACCACTCACTACCCCTGGTGAAAAGGCCACAACAACAGCCCAAAAAAACGAAAATCACAGAAAAATCTGCACAATCCCAAGCCCTCCATGATGTTTAAATTCAAGACACCCCACAGAAAGACTAGGCACATGCACCACTCACTACCCCTGGTGAAAAGGCCACAACAACAGCCCCAAAAAACGAAATCACAGAAAAATCAGCACAATCCCAAGCCCTCCATGATGTTTAAATTCAAGACACCCCACAGAAAGACTAGGCACATGCACCACTCACTACCCCTGGTGAAAAGGCCACAACAACAGCCCAAAAAAACAAAAATCACAGAAAAATCAGCACAATCCCATGCCATCCAGGCCCTCCATGATCTTTAAATTCAAGACACCCCACAGAAAGACTCGGCTTATGCACCACTCGCTACCCCTGGACATAAAGGTTGAAAGCTAGGCAAAATGGTTGCAGACCTAAGAACACTGCCTGGCATTCAAAATGGCCCCTTCCCTCCCAGCATATGGCCAGGGCCTGTAGCAGCACTCAAAATGGCCCCCACCCACATGGCCTGTCCCGATGAACACCCCGAAAAATCGAAAAACACAGAAAAATCAGCACAATCCCATGCCATCCAGGCCCTCCATAATGTTTAAATTCAAGACACCCCACAGAAAGACTAGGCCTATGCACCACTCACTACCCCTGGGCATAAAGGTTGAAAGCTAGGCAAAATGGTTGCAGATCTAAGAACGCTGCCTGCATTCAAAATGGCCCCCTCCCTCCCAGCACATGGCCAGGGCCTGTAGCAGCACTCAAAATGGCTCCCACCCACATGGCCTGTCCCCATGAACACCCCAAAAAATCGAAAAACACAGAAAAATGAGCACAATCCCATGTCATCCAGGCCCCCAGGATGTTTAAATTCAAGACACCCCACAGAAAGACTAGGCACATGCACCACTCACTACCCCTGGTGAAAAGGCCACAACAACAGCCCAAAAAAACGAAAATCACAGAAAAATCAGCACAATCCCAAGCCCTCCATGATGTTTAAATTGAAGACACCCCACAGAAAGACTAGGCACATGCACCACTCACTACCCCTATTGAAAAGGTCACAACAACAGCCCAAAAAAACGAAAATCACAGAAAAATCAGCACAATCCCAAGCCCTCCATGATGTTTAAATTCAAGACACCCCACAGAAAGACTAGGCCTATGCACCACTCACTACCCCTGGGCATAAAAGTTGAAAGCTAGGCAAAATGGTTGCAGATCTAAGAACACTGCCTGCATTCAAAATGGTCCCCTCCCTCCCAGCACATGGCCAGGGCCTGTAGCAGCACTCAAAATGGCTCCCACCCACATGGCCTGTCCCCATGAACACCCCAAAAAATCGAAAAACACAGAAAAATTAGCACAATCCCATGCCATCCAGGCCCTCCATGATGTTTAAATTCAAGACACCCCACAGAAAGACTAGGCACATACACCACTCACTACCCCTGGTGAAAAGGCCACAACAACAGCCCAAAAAAACGAAAATCACAGAAAAATCTGCACAATCCCAAGCCCTCCATGATGTTTAAATTCAAGACACCCCACAGAAAGACTAGGCACATGCACCACTCACTACCCCTGGTGAAAAGGCCACAACAACAGCCCCAAAAAACGAAATCACAGAAAAATCAGCACAATCCCAAGCCCTCCATGATGTTTAAATTCAAGACACCCCACAGAAAGACTAGGCACATGCACCACTCACTACCCCTGGTGAAAAGGCCACAACAACAGCCCAAAAAAACAAAAATCACAGAAAAATCAGCACAATCCCATGCCATCCAGGCCCTCCATGATCTTTAAATTCAAGACACCCCACAGAAAGACTCGGCTTATGCACCACTCGCTACCCCTGGACATAAAGGTTGAAAGCTAGGCAAAATGGTTGCAGACCTAAGAACACTGCCTGGCATTCAAAATGGCCCCTTCCCTCCCAGCATATGGCCAGGGCCTGTAGCAGCACTCAAAATGGCCCCCACCCACATGGCCTGTCCCGATGAACACCCCGAAAAATCGAAAAACACAGAAAAATCAGCACAATCCCATGCCATCCAGGCCCTCCATAATGTTTAAATTCAAGACACCCCACAGAAAGACTAGGCCTATGCACCACTCAATACCCCTGGGCATAAAGGTTGAAAGCTAGGCAAAATGGTTGCAGATCTAAGAACGCTGCCTGCATTCAAAATGGCCCCCTCCCTCCCAGCACATGGCCAGGGCCTTTAGCAGCACTCAAAATGGCTCCCACCCACATGGCCTGTCCCCATGAACACCCCAAAAAATCGAAAAACACAGAAAAATGAGCACAATCCCATGTCATCCAGGCCCCCAGGATGTTTAAATTCAAGACACCCCACAGAAAGACTAGGCACATGCACCACTCACTACCCCTGGTGAAAAGGCCACAACAACAGCCCAAAAAAACGAAAATCACAGAAAAATCAGCACAATCCCAAGCCCTCCATGATGTTTAAATTCAAGACACCCTACAGAAAGACTAGGCACATGCACCACTCACTAACCCTGGTGAAAAGGCCACAGCAACAGCCCAAAAAAACGAAATCACAGAAAAATCAGCACAATCCCAAGCCCTCCATGATGTTTAAATTGAAGACACCCCACAGAAAGACTAGGCACATGCACCACTCACTACCCCTATTGAAAAGGTCACAACAACAGCCCAAAAAAACGAAAATCACAGAAAAATCAGCACAATCCCAAGCCCTCCATGATGTTTAAATTCAAGACACCCCACAGAAAGACTAGGCCTCTGCACCACTCACTACCCCTGGGCATAAAGGTTGAAAGCTAGGCAAAATGGTTGCAGACCTAAGAACACTGCCTGCATTCAAAATGGCCCCCTCCCTCCCAGCACATGGCCAGGGCCTGTAGCAGCACTCAAAATGGCCCCCACCCTCATGGCCTGTCCCGATGAACACCCCAAAAAATTGAAAAACACAGAAAAATCAGCACAATCCCATGCCATCCAGGCCCTCCATGATGTTTAAATTCAAGACACCCCACAGAAAGACTAGGCCTATGCACCACTCACTACCCCTGGGCATAAAGGTTGAAAGCTAGGCAAAATGGTTGCAGATCTAAGAACACTGCCTGCATTCAAAATGGCCCCCTGCCTCCCAGCACATGGCCAGGGCCTGCCTGTAGCAGCACTCAAAATGGCCCCACCCACATGGCCTGTCCCCATGAACACCCCAAAAAATCGAAAAACACAGAAAAATTAGCACAATCCCTTGCCATCCAGGCCCTTCATGATGTTTAAATTCAAGACACCCCACAGAAAGACTAGGCACATGCACCACTCACTACCCCTGGTGAAAAGGCCACAACAACAGCCCCAAAAAACGAAAATCACAGAAAAATCAGCGCAATCCCAAGCCCTCCATGATGTTTAAATTCAAGACACCCCACAGAAAGACTAGGCACATGCACCACTCACTACCCCTGGTGAAAAGGCCACAACAACAGCCCAAAAAAACAAAAATCACAGAAAAATCAGCACAATCCCAAGCCCTCCATGATGTTTAAATTCAAGACACCCCACAGAAAGACTAGGCACATGCACCACTCACTACCCCTGGGCACAAAGGTTGAATGCTAGGCAAAATGGTTGCAGACCTAAAACACTGCCTGCATTCAAAATGGCCCCCCCTTACTCCCAGCACATGGCCAAGCCCTGTAGCAGCACTCAAAATGGCCCCCACCCTCATGGCCTGTCCCGATTAACACCCCAAAAAATCAAAAAACACAGAAAAATCAGCACAATCCCAGGCCATCCAGGCCCTCCATGATGTTTAAATTCAAGACACCCCACAGAAAGACTAGGCCTATGCACCACTCACTACCCCTGGGCATAAAGGTTGAAAGCTAGGCAAAATGGTTGCAGATCTAAGAACACTGCCTGCATTCAAAATGGCCCCCTCCCTCCCAGCACATGGCCATGGCCTGTAGCAGCACTCAAAATGGCTCCCACCCACATGGCCTGTCCCCATGAACACCCCAAAAAATCGAAAAACACAGAAAAATGTGCACAATCCCATGCCATCCAGGCCCTCCATAATGTTTAAATTCAAGACACCCCACAGAAAGACTAGGCACATGCACCATTCACTACCCCTGGTGAAAAGGCCACAACAACAACCCCAAAAAAACGAAAATCACAGAAAAATCAGCACAATCCCAAGCCCTCCATGATGTTTAAATTCAAGACACCCCACAGAAAGACTAGGCACATGCACCACTCACTACCCCTGGTGAAAAGGCCACAACAACAGCCCAAAAAAACGAAATCACAGAAAAATCAGCACAATCCCAAGCCCTCCATGATGTTTAAATTCAAGACACCCCACAGAAAGACTAGGCACATGCACCACTCACTACCCCTATTGAAAAGGTCACAATAACAGCCCAAAAAAACGAAAATCACAGAAAAATCTGCACAATCCCAAGCCCTCCATGATGTTTAAATTCAAGACACCCCACAGAAAGACTAGGCCTATGCACCACTCACTACCCCTGGGCATAAAAGTTGAAAGCTAGGCAAAATGGTTGCAGATCTAAGAACACTGCCTGCATTCAAAATGGTCCCCTCCCTCCCAGCACATGGCCAGGGCCTGTAGCAGCACTCAAAATGGCTCCCCCCACACGGCCTGTCCCCATGAACACCCCAAAAAATCGAAAAACACAGAAAAATGAGCACAATCCCATGCCATCCAGGCCCTCCATGATGTTTAAATTCAAGACACCCCACAGAAAGACTAGGCACATACACCACTCACTACCCCTGGTGAAAAGGCCACAACAACAGCCCAAAAAAACGAAAATCACAGAAAAATCAGCACAATCCCAAGCCCTCCATGATGTTTAAATTCAAGACACCCCACAGAAAGACTAGGCACATGCACCACTCACTACCCCTGGTGAAAAGGCCACAACAACAGCCCAAAAAAACGAAAATCACAGAAAAATCTGCACAATCCCAAGCCCTCCATGATGTTTAAATTCAAGACACCCCACAGAAAGACTAGGCACATGCACCACTCACTACCCCTGGTGAAAAGGCCACAACAACAGCCCCAAAAAACGAAATCACAGAAAAATCAGCACAATCCCAAGCCCTCCATGATGTTTAAATTCAAGACACCCCACAGAAAGACTAGGCACATGCACCACTCACTACCCCTGGTGAAAAGGCCACAACAACAGCCCAAAAAAACAAAAATCACAGAAAAATCAGCACAATCCCATGCCATCCAGGCCCTCCATGATCTTTAAATTCAAGACACCCCACAGAAAGACTCGGCTTATGCACCACTCGCTACCCCTGGACATAAAGGTTGAAAGCTAGGCAAAATGGTTGCAGACCTAAGAACACTGCCTGGCATTCAAAATGGCCCCTTCCCTCCCAGCATATGGCCAGGGCCTGTAGCAGCACTCAAAATGGCCCCCACCCACATGGCCTGTCCCGATGAACACCCCGAAAAATCGAAAAACACAGAAAAATCAGCACAATCCCATGCCATCCAGGCCCTCCATAATGTTTAAATTCAAGACACCCCACAGAAAGACTAGGCCTATGCACCACTCAATACCCCTGGGCATAAAGGTTGAAAGCTAGGCAAAATGGTTGCAGATCTAAGAACGCTGCCTGCATTCAAAATGGCCCCCTCCCTCCCAGCACATGGCCAGGGCCTGTAGCAGCACTCAAAATGGCTCCCACCCACATGGCCTGTCCCCATGAACACCCCAAAAAATCGAAAAACACAGAAAAATGAGCACAATCCCATGTCATCCAGGCCCCCAGGATGTTTAAATTCAAGACACCCCACAGAAAGACTAGGCACATGCACCACTCACTACCCCTGGTGAAAAGGCCACAACAACAGCCCAAAAAAACGAAAATCACAGAAAAATCAGCACAATCCCAAGCCCTCCATGATGTTTAAATTCAAGACACCCTACAGAAAGACTAGGCACATGCACCACTCACTAACCCTGGTGAAAAGGCCACAGCAACAGCCCAAAAAAACGAAATCACAGAAAAATCAGCACAATCCCAAGCCCTCCATGATGTTTAAATTGAAGACACCCCACAGAAAGACTAGGCACATGCACCACTCACTACCCCTATTGAAAAGGTCACAACAACAGCCCAAAAAAACGAAAATCACAGAAAAATCAGCACAATCCCAAGCCCTCCATGATGTTTAAATTCAAGACACCCCACAGAAAGACTAGGCCTCTGCACCACTCACTACCCCTGGGCATAAAGGTTGAAAGCTAGGCAAAATGGTTGCAGACCTAAGAACACTGCCTGCATTCAAAATGGCCCCCTCCCTCCCAGCACATGGCCAGGGCCTGTAGCAGCACTCAAAATGGCCCCCACCCTCATGGCCTGTCCCGATGAACACCCCAAAAAATTGAAAAACACAGAAAAATCAGCACAATCCCATGCCATCCAGGCCCTCCATGATGTTTAAATTCAAGACACCCCACAGAAAGACTAGGCCTATGCACCACTCACTACCCCTGGGCATAAAGGTTGAAAGCTAGGCAAAATGGTTGCAGATCTAAGAACACTGCCTGCATTCAAAATGGCCCCCTGCCTCCCAGCACATGGCCAGGGCCTGCCTGTAGCAGCACTCAAAATGGCCCCACCCACATGGCCTGTCCCCATGAACACCCCAAAAAATCGAAAAACACAGAAAAATTAGCACAATCCCTTGCCATCCAGGCCCTTCATGATGTTTAAATTCAAGACACCCCACAGAAAGACTAGGCACATGCACCACTCACTACCCCTGGTGAAAAGGCCACAACAACAGCCCCAAAAAACAAAAATCACAGAAAAATCAGCGCAATCCCAAGCCCTCCATGATGTTTAAATTCAAGACACCCCACAGAAAGACTAGGCACATGCACCACTCACTACCCCTGGTGAAAAGGCCACAACAACAGCCCAAAAAAACAAAAATCACAGAAAAATCAGCACAATCCCAAGCCCTCCATGATGTTTAAATTCAAGACACCCCACAGAAAGACTAGGCACATGCACCACTCACTACCCCTGGGCACAAAGGTTGAATGCTAGGCAAAATGGTTGCAGACCTAAAACACTGCCTGCATTCAAAATGGCCCCCCTTACTCCCAGCACATGGCCAAGCCCTGTAGCAGCACTCAAAATGGCCCCCACCCTCATGGCCTGTCCCGATTAACACCCCAAAAAATCAAAAAACACAGAAAAATCAGCACAATCCCAGGCCATCCAGGCCCTCCATGATGTTTAAATTCAAGACACCCCACAGAAAGACTAGGCCTATGCACCACTCACTACCCCTGGGCATAAAGGTTGAAAGCTAGGCAAAATGGTTGCAGATCTAAGAACACTGCCTGCATTCAAAATGGCCCCCTCCCTCCCAGCACATGGCCATGGCCTGTAGCAGCACTCAAAATGGCTCCCACCCACATGGCCTGTCCCCATGAACACCCCAAAAAATCGAAAAACACAGAAAAATGTGCACAATCCCATGCCATCCAGGCCCTCCATAATGTTTAAATTCAAGACACCCCACAGAAAGACTAGGCACATGCACCATTCACTACCCCTGGTGAAAAGGCCACAACAACAACCCCAAAAAAACGAAAATCACAGAAAAATCAGCACAATCCCAAGCCCTCCATGATGTTTAAATTCAAGACACCCCACAGAAAGACTAGGCACATGCACCACTCACTACCCCTGGTGAAAAGGCCACAACAACAGCCCAAAAAAACGAAATCACAGAAAAATCAGCACAATCCCAAGCCCTCCATGATGTTTAAATTCAGGACACCCCACAGAAAGACTAGGCACATGCACCACTCACTACCCCTATTGAAAAGGTCACAATAACAGCCCAAAAAAACGAAAATCACAGAAAAATCTGCACAATCCCAAGCCCTCCATGATGTTTAAATTCAAGACACCCCACAGAAAGACTAGGCCTATGCACCACTCACTACCCCTGGGCATAAAAGTTGAAAGCTAGGCAAAATGGTTGCAGATCTAAGAACACTGCCTGCATTCAAAATGGTCCCCTCCCTCCCAGCACATGGCCAGGGCCTGTAGCAGCACTCAAAATGGCTCCCCCCACACGGCCTGTCCCCATGAACACCCCAAAAAATCGAAAAACACAGAAAAATGAGCACAATCCCATGCCATCCAGGCCCTCCATGATGTTTAAATTCAAGACACCCCACAGAAAGACTAGGCACATACACCACTCACTACCCCTGGTGAAAAGGCCACAACAACAGCCCAAAAAAACGAAAATCACAGAAAAATCAGCACAATCCCAAGCCCTCCATGATGTTTAAATTCAAGACACCCCACAGAAAGACTAGGCACATGCACCACTCACTACCCCTGGTGAAAAGGCCACAACAACAGCCCCAAAAAACGAAATCACAGAAAAATCAGCACAATCCCAAGCCCTCCATGATGTTTAAATTCAAGACACCCCACAGAAAGACTAGGCACATGCACCACTCACTACCCCTATTGAAAAGGTCACAACAACAGCCCAAAAAAACGAAAATCACAGAAAAATCTGCACAATCCCAAGCCCTCCATGATGTTTAAATTCAAGACACCCCACAGAAAGACTAGGCCTATGCACCACTCACTACCCCTGGGCATAAAGGTTGAAAGCTAGGCAAAATGGTTGCAGACCTAAGAACACTGCCTGCATTCAAAATGGCCCCCTCCCTCCCAGCACATGGCCAGGGCCTGTAGCAGCACTCAAAATGGCCCCCACCCTCATGGCCTGTCCCGATGAACACCCCAAAAAATCAAAAAACACAGAAAAATCAGCACAATCCCATGCCATCCAGGCCCTCCATGATGTTTAAATTCAAGACACCCCACAGAAAACTAGGCACATGCACCACTCACTACCCCTGGTGAAAAGGCCACAACAACAGCCCAAAAAACAAAAATCACAGAATAAATCAGCACAATCCCATGCCATCCAGGCCCTCCATGATCTTTAAATTCAAGACACCCCACAGAAAGACTCGGCTTATGCACCACTCACTACCCCTGGGCATAAAGGTTGAAAGCTAGGCAAAATGGTTGCAGATCTAAGAACACTGCCTGCATTCAAAATGCCCCCCTCCCTCCCAGCACATGGCCAGGGCCTGTAGCAGCACTCAAAATGGCCCCCACCCACATGGCCTGTCCCGATGAACACCCCAAAAAATCGAAAAACACAGAAAAATCAGCACAATCCCATGCCATCCAGGCCCTCCATGATGTTTAAATTCAAGACACCCCACAGAAAGACTAGGCACATGCACCACTCACTACCCCTGGTGAAAAGGCCACAACAACAGCCCAAAAAAACAAAAATCACAGAAAAATCAGCACAATCCCATGCCATCCAGGCCCTCCATGATGTTTAAATTCAAGACACCCCACAGAAAGACTAGGCTTATGCACCACTCACTACCCCTGGGCATGAAGGTTGAAAGCTAGGCAAAATGGTTGCAGACCTAAGAACACTGCCTGCATTCAAAATGGCCCCCTCCCTCCCAGCACATGGCCACGGCCTGTAGCAGCACTCAAAATGGCCCCCACCCACATGGCCTGTCCCGATGAACACCCCAAAAAATCGAAAAACACAGAAAAATCAGCACAATCCCATGCCATCCAGGCCCTCCATGATGTTTAAATTCAAGACACCCCACAGAAAGACTAGGCCTATGCACCACTCACTACCCCTGGGCATAAAGGTTGAAAGCTAGGCAAAATGGTTGCAGATCTAAGAACACTGCCTGCATTCAAAATGGCCCCCTCCCTCCCAGCACATGGCCAGGGCCTGTAGCAGCACTCAAAATGGCCCCCACCCACATGGCCTGTCCCGATGAACACCCCAAAAAATCAAAAAACACAGAAAAATCAGCACAATCCCATGCCATCCAGGCCCTCCATGATGTTTAAATTCAAGACACCCCACAGAAAGACTAGGCTTATGCACCACTCACTACCCCTTGGCATAAAGGTTGAAAGCTAGGCAAAATCGTTGCAGACCTAAGAACACTGCCTGCATTCAAAATGGCCCCCTCCCTCCCAGCACATGGCCAGGGCCTGTAGCAGCACTCAAAATGGCCCCCACCCACATGGCCTGTCCCGATGAACACCCCAAAAAATCGAAAAACACAGAAAAGTCAGCACAATCCCATGCCATCCAGGCCCTCCATGATGTTTAAATTCAAGACACCCCACAGAAAGACTAGGCACATGCACCACTCACTACCCCTGGTGAAAAGGCCACAACAACAGCCCCAAAAAAAAATCACAGAAAAATCAGCACAATCCCATGCCATCCAGGCCCCCCATGATGTTTACATTCAAGACACCCCACAGAAAGACTAGGCTTATGCACCACTCACTACCCCTGGGCATAAAGGTTGAAAGCTAGGCAAAATGGTTGCAGACCTAAGAACACTGCCTGCATTCAAAATGGCCCCCTCCCTCCCAGCACATGGCCAAGGCCTGTAGCAGCACTCAAAATGGCTCCCACCCACATGGCCTGTCCCCATGAACACCCCAAAAAATCGAAAAACACAGAAAAATGAGAACAATCCCATGTCATCCAGGCCCTCCAGGATGTTTAAATTCAAGACACCCCACAGAAAGACTAGGCACATGCACCACTCACTACCCCTGGTGAAAAGGCCACAACAACAGCCCAAAAAAACGAAAATCACAGAAAAATATGCACAATCCCAAGCCCTCCATGATTTTTAAATTCATGACACCCCACAGAAAGACTAGGCGCATGCACCACTCACTACCCCTGGTGAAAAGGCCACAACAACAGCCCAAAAAAACGAAATCACAGAAAAATCAGCACAATCCTAAGCCCTCCATGATGTTTAAATTCAAGACACCCCACAGAAAGACTAGGCCTATGCACCACTCACTACCCCTGGGCATAAAGGTTGAAAGCTAGGCAAAATGGTTGCAGACCACTGCCTGCATTCAAAATGGCCCCCTCCCTCCCAGCACATGGCCAGGGCCTGTAGCAGCACTCAAAATGGCTCCCACCCACATGGCCTGTCCCCATGAACACCCCAAAAATTCGAAAAAATCAGCACAATCCCATGCCATCCAGGCCCTCCATGATGTTTAAATTCAAGACACCCCACAGAAAGACTAGGCACATGCACCACTCACTACCCCTGGTGAAAAGGCCACAACAACAGCCCAAAAAAACGAAAATCACAGAAAAATATGCACAATCCCAAGCCCTCCATGATGTTTAAATTCATGACACCCCACAGAAAGACTAGGCGCATGCACCACTCACTACCCCTGGTGAAAAGGCCACAACAACAGCCCAAAAAAACGAAATCACAGAAAAATCAGCACAATCCTAAGCCCTCCATGATGTTTAAATTCAAGACACCCCACAGAAAGACTAGGCCTATGCACCACTCACTACCCCTGGGCATAAAGGTTGAAAGCTAGGCAAAATGGTTGCAGACCACTGCCTGCATTCAAAATGGCCCCCTCCCTCCCAGCACATGGCCAGGGCCTGTAGCAGCACTCAAAATGGCTCCCACCCACATGGCCTGTCCCCATGAACACCCCAAAAATTCGAAAAAATCAGCACAATCCCATGCCATCCAGGCCCTCCATGATGTTTAAATTCAAGACACCCCACAGAAAGACTAGGCACATGCACCACTCACTACCCCTGGTGAAAAGGCCACAACAACAGCCCAAAAAAACAAAAAACACAGAAAAATCAGCACAATCCCATGCCATCCAGGCCCTCCATGATGTTTAAATTCAAGACACCCCACAGAAAGACTAGGCCTATGCACCACTCACTACCCCTGGGCATAAAGGTTGAAAGCCAGGCAAAATGGTTGCAGATCTAAGAACACTGCCTGCATTCAAAATGGCCCCCTCCCTCCCAGCACATGGCCAGGGCCTGTAGCAGCACTCAAAATGGCCCCCACCCACATGGCCTGTCCCCATGAACACCCCAAAAAATCGAAAAACACAGAAAAATGAGCACAATCCCATGCCATCCAGGCCCTCCATGATGTTTAAATTCAAGACACCCCACAGAAAGACTAGGCACATACACCACTCACTACCCCTGGTGAAAAGGCCACAACAACAGCCCAAAAAAACGAAAATCACAGAAAAATCAGCACAATCCCTAGCCCTCCATGATGTTTAAATTCAAGACACCCCACAGAAAGACTAGGCACATGCACCACTCACTACCCCTGGTGAAAAGGCCACAACAACAGCCCCAAAAAACGAAATCACAGAAAAATCAGCACAATCCCAAGCCCTCCATGATGTTTAAATTCAAGACACCCCACAGAAAGACTAGGCACATGCACCACTCACTACCCCTGGTGAAAAGGCCACAACAACAGCCCAAAAAAACAAAAATCACAGAAAAATCAGCACAATCCCAAGCCCTCCATGATGTTTAAATTCAAGACACCCCACAGAAAGACTAGGCACATGCACCACTCACTACCCCTGGGCACAAAGGTTGAATGCTAGGCAAAATGGTTGCAGACCTAAAAACACTGCCTGCATTCAAAATGGCCCCCTTCCTCCCAGCACATGGCCAAGTCCTGTAGCAGCACTCAAAATGGCCCCCACCCTCATGGCCTGTCCCGATGAACACCCCAAAAAATCAAAAAACACAGAAAAATCAGCACAATCCCAGGCCATCCAGGCCCTCCATGATGTTTAAATTCAAGACACCCCACAGAAAGACTAGGCCTATGCACCACTCACTACCCCTGGGCATAAAGGTTGAAAGCTAGGCAAAATGGTTGCAGATCTAAGAACACTGCCTGCATTCAAAATGGCCCCCTCCCTCCCAGCACATGGCCATGGCCTGTAGCAGCACTCAAAATGGCTCCCACCCACATGGCCTGTCCCCATGAACACCCCAAAAAATCGAAAAACACAGAAAAATGTGCACAATCCCATGCCATCCAGGCCCTCCATGATGTTTAAATTCAAGACACCCCACAGAAAGACTAGGCACATGCACCATTCTCTACCCCTGGTGAAAAGGCCACAACAACAGCCCCAAAAAACGAAAATCACAGAAAAATCAGCACAATCCCAAGCCCTCCATGATGTTTAAATTCAAGACACCCCACAGAAAGACTAGGCACATGCACCACTCACTACCCCTGGTGAAAAGGCCACAACAACAGCCCCAAAAAATGAAATCACAGAAAAATCAGCACAATCCCAAGCCCTCCATGATGTTTAAATTCAAGACACCCCACAGAAAGACTAGGCACATGCACCACTCACTACCCCTATTGAAAAGGTCACAATAACAGCCCAAAAAAACGAAAATCACAGAAAAATCAGCACAATCCCAAGCCCTCCATGATGTTTAAATTCAAGACACCCCACAGAAAGACTAGGCCTATGCACCACTCACTACCCCTGGGCATAAAAGTTGAAAGCTAGGCAAAATGGTTGCAGATCTAAGAACACTGCCTGCATTCAAAATGGTCCCCTCCCTCCCAGCACATGGCCAGGGCCTGTAGCAGCACTCAAAATGGCTCCCACCCACATGGCCTGTCCCCATGAACACCCCAAAAAGTCGAAAAACACAGAAAAATTAGCACAATCCCATGCCATCCAGGCCCTCCATGATGTTTAAATTCAAGACACCCCACAGAAAGACTAGGCACATACACCACTCACTACCCCTGGTGAAAAGGCCACAACAACAGCCCAAAAAAACGAAAATCACAGAAAAATCTGCACAATCCCAAGTCCTCCATGATGTTTAAATTCAAGACACCCCACAGAAAGACTAGGCACATGCACCACTCACTACCCCTGGTGAAAAGGCCACAACAACAGCCCCAAAAAACGAAATCACAGAAAAATCAGCACAATCCCAAGCCCTCCATGATGTTTAAATTCAAGACACCCCACAGAAAGACTAGGCACATGCACCACTCACTACCCCTGGTGAAAAGGCCACAACAACAGCCAAAAAAAACAAAAATCACAGAAAAATCAGCACAATCCCATGCCATCCAGGCCCTCCATGATCTTTAAATTCAAGACACCCCACAGAAAGACTCGGCTTATGCACCACTCGCTAACCATGGACATAAAGGTTGAAAGCTAGGCAAAATGGTTGCAGACCTAAGAACACTGCCTGGCATTCAAAATGGCCCCTTCCCTCCCAGCATATGGCCAGGGCCTGTAGCAGCACTCAAAATGGCCCCCACCCACATGGCCTGTCCCGATGAACACCCCGAAAAATCGAAAAACACAGAAAAATCAGCACAATCCCATGCCATCCAGGCCCTCCATAATGTTTAAATTCAAGACACCCCACAGAAAGACTAGGCCTATGCACCACTCACTACCCCTGGGCATAAAGGTTGAAAGCTAGGCAAAATGGTTGCAGATCTAAGAACGCTGCCTGCATTCAAAATGCCCCCCTCCCTCCCAGCACATGGCCAGGGCCTGTAGCAGCACTCAAAATGGCTCCCACCCACATGGCCTGTCCCCATGAACACCCCAAAAAATCGAAAAACACAGAAAAATGAGCACAATCCCATGTCATCCAGGCCCCCAGGATGTTTAAATTCAAGACACCCCACAGAAAGACTAGGCACATGCACCACTCACTACCCCTGGTGAAAAGGCCACAACAACAGCCCAAAAAAACGAAAATCACAGAAAAATCAGCACAATCCCAAGCCCTCCATGATGTTTACATTCAAGACACCCTACAGAAAGACTAGGCACATGCACCACTCACTAACCCTGGTGAAAAGGCCACAGCAACAGCCCAAAAAAACGAAATCACAGAAAAATCAGCACAATCCCAAGCCCTCCATGATGTTTAAATTGAAGACACCCCACAGAAAGACTAGGCACATGCACCACTCACTACCCCTATTGAAAAGGTCACAACAACAGCCCAAAAAAACGAAAATCACAGAAAAATCAGCACAATCCCAAGCCCTCCATGATGTTTAAATTCAAGACACCCCACAGAAAGACTAGGCCTCTGCACCACTCACTACCCCTGGGCATAAAGGTTGAAAGCTAGGCAAAATGGTTGCAGACCTAAGAACACTGCCTGCATTCAAAATGGCCCCCTCCCTCCCAGCACATGGCCAGGGCCTGTAGCAGCACTCAAAATGGCCCCCACCCTCATGGCCTGTCCCGATGAACACCCCAAAAAATTGAAAAACACAGAAAAATCAGCACAATCCCATGCCATCCAGGCCCTCCATGATGTTTAAATTCAAGACACCCCACAGAAAGACTAGGCCTATGCACCACTCACTACCCCTGGGCATAAAGGTTGAAAGCTAGGCAAAATGGTTGCAGATCTAAGAACACTGCCTGCATTCAAAATGGCCCCCTGCCTCCCAGCACATGGCCAGGGCCTGCCTGTAGCAGCACTCAAAATGGCCCCACCCACATGGCCTGTCCCCATGAACACCCCAAAAAATCGAAAAACACAGAAAAATTAGCACAATCCCTTGCCATCCAGGCCCTTCATGATGTTTAAATTCAAGACACCCCACAGAAAGACTAGGCACATGCACCACTCACTACCCCTGGTGAAAAGGCCACAACAACAGCCCCAAAAAACGAAAATCACAGAAAAATCAGCGCAATCCCAAGCCCTCCATGATGTTTAAATTCAAGACACCCCACAGAAAGACTAGGCACATGCACCACTCACTACCCCTGGTGAAAAGGCCACAACAACAGCCCAAAAAAACAAAAATCACAGAAAAATCAGCACAATCCCAAGCCCTCCATGATGTTTAAATTCAAGACACCCCACAGAAAGACTAGGCACATGCACCACTCACTACCCCTGGGCACAAAGGTTGAATGCTAGGCAAAATGGTTGCAGACCTAAACCACTGCCTGCATTCAAAATGGCCCCCCCTTACTCCCAGCACATGGCCAAGCCCTGTAGCAGCACTCAAAATGGCCCCCACCCTCATGGCCTGTCCCGATGAACACCCCAAAAAATCAAAAAACACAGAAAAATCAGCACAATCCCAGGCCATCCAGGCCCTCCATGATGTTTAAATTCAAGACACCCCACAGAAAGACTAGGCCTATGCACCACTCACTACCCCTGGGCATAAAGGTTGAAAGCTAGGCAAAATGGTTGCAGATCTAAGAACACTGCCTGCATTCAAAATGGCCCCCTCCCTCCCAGCACATGGCCATGGCCTGTAGCAGCACTCAAAATGGCTCCCACCCACATGGCCTGTCCCCATGAACACCCCAAAAAATCGAAAAACACAGAAAAATGTGCACAATCCCATGCCATCCAGGCCCTCCATGATGTTTAAATTCAAGACACCCCACAGAAAGACTAGGCACATGCACCATTCACTACCCCTGGTGAAAAGGCCACAACAACAACCCCAAAAAACGAAAATCACAGAAAAATCAGCACAATCCCAAGCCCTCCATGATGTTTAAATTCAAGACACCCCACAGAAAGACTAGGCACATGCACCACTCACTACCCCTGGTGAAAAGGCCACAACAACAGCCCAAAAAAACGAAATCACAGAAAAATCAGCACAATCCCAAGCCCTCCATGATGTTTAAATTCAAGACACCCCACAGAAAGACTAGGCACATGCACCACTCACTACCCCTATTGAAAAGGTCACAATAACAGCCCAAAAAAACGAAAATCACAGAAAAATCAGCACAATCCCAAGCCCTCCATGATGTTTAAATTCAAGACACCCCACAGAAAGACTAGGCCTATGCACCACTCACTACCCCTGGGCATAAAAGTTGAAAGCTAGGCAAAATGGTTGCAGATCTAAGAACACTGCCTGCATTCAAAATGGTCCCCTCCCTCCCAGCACATGGCCAGGGCCTGTAGCAGCACTCAAAATGGCTCCCCCCACACGGCCTGTCCCCATGAACACCCCAAAAAATCGAAAAACACAGAAAAATGAGCACAATCCCATGCCATCCAGGCCCTCCATGATGTTTAAATTCAAGACACCCCACAGAAAGACTAGGCACATACACCACTCACTACCCCTGGTGAAAAGGCCACAACAACAGCCCAAAAAAACGAAAATCACAGAAAAATCAGCACAATCCCAAGCCCTCCATGATGTTTAAATTCAAGACACCCCACAGAAAGACTAGGCACATGCACCACTCACTACCCCTGGTGAAAAGGCCACAACAACAGCCCTAAAAAACGAAATCACAGAAAAATCAGCACAATCCCAAGCCCTCCATGATGTTTAAATTCAAGACACCGCACAGAAAGACTAGGCACATGCACCACTCACTACCCCTATTGAAAAGGTCACAACAACAGCCCAAAAAAACGAAAATCACAGAAAAAACAGCACAATCCCAAGCCCTCCATGATGTTTAAATTCAAGACACCCCACAGAAAGACTAGGCCTATGCACCACTCACTACCCCTGGGCATAAAGGTTGAAAGCTAGGCAAAATGGTTGCAGACCTAAGAACACTGCCTGCATTCAAAATGCCCCCCTCCCTCCCAGCACATGGCCAGGGCCTGTAGCAGCACTCAAAATGGCCCCCACCCTCATGGCCTGTCCCGATGAACACCCCAAAAAATCGAAAAACACAGAAAAATCAGCACAATCCCATGCCATCCAGGCCCTCCATGATGTTTAAATTCAAGACACCCCACAGAAAGACTAGGCACATGCACCACTCACTACCCCTGGTGAAAAGGCCACAACAACAGCCCAAAAAACAAAAATCACAGAATAAATCAGCACAATCCCATGCCATCCAGGCCCTCCATGATCTTTAAATTCAAGACACCCCACAGAAAGACTCGGCTTATGCACCACTCACTACCCCTGGGCATAAAGGTTGAAAGCTAGGCAAAATGGTTGCAGATCTAAGAACACTGCCTGCATTCAAAATGCCCCCCTCCCTCCCAGCACATGGCCAGGGCCTGTAGCAGCACTCAAAATGGCCCCCACCCACATGGCCTGTCCCGATGAACACCCCAAAAAATCGAAAAACACAGAAAAATCAGCACAATCCCATGCCATCCAGGCCCTCCATGATGTTTAAATTCAAGACACCCCACAGAAAGACTAGGCACATGCACCACTCACTACCCCTGGTGAAAAGGCCACAACAACAGCCCAAAAAAACAAAAATCACAGAAAAATCAGCACAATCCCATGCCATCCAGGCCCTCCATGATGTTTAAATTCAAGACACCCCACAGAAAGACTAGGCTTATGCACCACTCACTACCCCTGGGCATGAAGGTTGAAAGCTAGGCAAAATGGTTGCAGACCTAAGAACACTGCCTGCATTCAAAATGGCCCCCTCCCTCCCAGCACATGGCCACGGCCTGTAGCAGCACTCAAAATGGCCCCCACCCACATGGCCTGTCCCGATGAACACCCCAAAAAATCGAAAAACACAGAAAAATCAGCACAATCCCATGCCATCCAGGCCCTCCATGATGTTTAAATTCAAGACACCCCACAGAAAGACTAGGCACATGCACCACTCACTACCCCTGGTGAAAAGGCCACAACAACAGCCCAAAAAAACAAAAATCACAGAAAAATCAGCACAATCCCATGCCATCCAGGCCCTCCATGATGTTTAAATTCAAGACACCCCACAGAAAGACTAGGCTTATGCACCACTCACTACCCCTGGGCATGAAGGTTGAAAGCTAGGCAAAATGGTTGCAGACCTAAGAACACTGCCTGCATTCAAAATGGCCCCCTCCCTCCCAGCACATGGCCACGGCCTGTAGCAGCACTCAAAATGGCCCCCACCCACATGGCCTGTCCCGATGAACACCCCAAAAAATCGAAAAACACAGAAAAATCAGCACAATCCCATGCCATCCAGGCCCTCCATGATGTTTAAATTCAAGACACCCCACAGAAAGACTAGGCCTATGCACCACTCACTACCCCTGGGCATAAAGGTTGAAAGCTAGGCAAAATGGTTGCAGATCTAAGAACACTGCCTGCATTCAAAATGGCCCCCTCCCTCCCAGCACATGGCCAGGGCCTGTAGCAGCACTCAAAATGGCCCCCACCCACATGGCCTGTCCCGATGAACACCCCAAAAAATCAAAAAACACAGAAAAATCAGCACAATCCCATGCCATCCAGGCCCTCCATGATGTTTAAATTCAAGACACCCCACAGAAAGACTAGGCTTATGCACCACTCACTACCCCTTGGCATAAAGGTTGAAAGCTAGGCAAAATGGTTGCAGACCTAAGAACACTGCCTGCATTCAAAATGGCCCCCTCCCTCCCAGCACATGGCCAGGGCCTGTAGCAGCACTCAAAATGGCCCCCACCCACATGGCCTGTCCCGATGAACACCCCAAAAAATCGAAAAACACAGAAAAGTCAGCACAATCCCATGCCATCCAGGCCCTCCATGATGTTTAAATTCAAGACACCCCACAGAAAGACTAGGCACATGCACCACTCACTACCCCTGGTGAAAAGGCCACAACAACAGCCCAAAAAAAAAATCACAGAAAAATCAGCACAATCCCATGCCATCCAGGCCCCCCATGATGTTTACATTCAAGACACCCCACAGAAAGACTAGGCTTATGCACCACTCACTACCCCTGGGCATAAAGGTTGAAAGCTAGGCAAAATGGTTGCAGACCTAAGAACACTGCCTGCATTCAAAATGGCCCCCTCCCTCCCAGCACATGGCCAAGGCCTGTAGCAGCACTCAAAATGGCTCCCACCCACATGGCCTGTCCCCATGAACACCCCAAAAAATCGAAAAACACAGAAAAATGAGAACAATCCCATGTCATCCAGGCCCTCCAGGATGTTTAAATTCAAGACACCCCACAGAAAGACTAGGCACATGCACCACTCACTACCCCTGGTGAAAAGGCCACAACAACAGCCCAAAAAAACGAAAATCACAGAAAAATATGCACAATCCCAAGCCCTCCATGATGTTTAAATTAATGACACCCCACAGAAAGACTAGGCGCATGCACCACTCACTACCCCTGGTGAAAAGGCCACAACAACAGCCCAAAAAAACGAAATCACAGAAAAATCAGCACAATCCTAAGCCCTCCATGATGTTTAAATTCAAGACACCCCACAGAAAGACTAGGCCTATGCACCACTCACTACCCCTGGGCATAAAGGTTGAAAGCTAGGCAAAATGGTTGCAGACCACTGCCTGCATTCAAAATGGCCCCCTCCCTCCCAGCACATGGCCAGGGCCTGTAGCAGCACTCAAAATGGCTCCCACCCACATGGCCTGTCCCCATGAACACCCCAAAAATTCGAAAAAATCAGCACAATCCCATGCCATCCAGGCCCTCCATGATGTTTAAATTCAAGACACCCCACAGAAAGACTAGGCACATGCACCACTCACTACCCCTGGTGAAAAGGCCACAACAACAGCCCAAAAAAACGAAAATCACAGAAAAATATGCACAATCCCAAGCCCTCCATGATGTTTAAATTCATGACACCCCACAGAAAGACTAGGCGCATGCACCACTCACTACCCCTGGTGAAAAGGCCACAACAACAGCCCAAAAAAACGAAATCACAGAAAAATCAGCACAATCCTAAGCCCTCCATGATGTTTAAATTCAAGACACCCCACAGAAAGACTAGGCCTATGCACCACTCACTACCCCTGGGCATAAAGGTTGAAAGCTAGGCAAAATGGTTGCAGATCTAAGAACACTGCCTGCATTCAAAATGGCCCCCTCCCTCCCAGCACATGGCCAGGGCCTGTAGCAGCACTCAAAATGGCCCCCACCCACATGGCCTGTCCCGATGAACACCCCAAAAAATCAAAAAACACAGAAAAATCAGCACAATCCCATGCCATCCAGGCCCTCCATGATGTTTAAATTCAAGACACCCCACAGAAAGACTAGGCTTATGCACCACTCACTACCCCTTGGCATAAAGGTTGAAAGCTAGGCAAAATGGTTGCAGACCTAAGAACACTGCCTGCATTCAAAATGGCCCCCTCCCTCCCAGCACATGGCCAGGGCCTGTAGCAGCACTCAAAATGGCCCCCACCCACATGGCCTGTCCCGATGAACACCCCAAAAAATCGAAAAACACAGAAAAGTCAGCACAATCCCATGCCATCCAGGCCCTCCATGATGTTTAAATTCAAGACACCCCACAGAAAGACTAGGCACATGCACCACTCACTACCCCTGGTGAAAAGGCCACAACAACAGCCCAAAAAAAAAATCACAGAAAAATCAGCACAATCCCATGCCATCCAGGCCCCCCATGATGTTTACATTCAAGACACCCCACAGAAAGACTAGGCTTATGCACCACTCACTACCCCTGGGCATAAAGGTTGAAAGCTAGGCAAAATGGTTGCAGACCTAAGAACACTGCCTGCATTCAAAATGGCCCCCTCCCTCCCAGCACATGGCCAAGGCCTGTAGCAGCACTCAAAATGGCTCCCACCCACATGGCCTGTCCCCATGAACACCCCAAAAAATCGAAAAACACAGAAAAATGAGAACAATCCCATGTCATCCAGGCCCTCCAGGATGTTTAAATTCAAGACACCCCACAGAAAGACTAGGCACATGCACCACTCACTACCCCTGGTGAAAAGGCCACAACAACAGCCCAAAAAAACGAAAATCACAGAAAAATATGCACAATCCCAAGCCCTCCATGATGTTTAAATTCATGACACCCCACAGAAAGACTAGGCGCATGCACCACTCACTACCCCTGGTGAAAAGGCCACAACAACAGCCCAAAAAAACGAAATCACAGAAAAATCAGCACAATCCTAAGCCCTCCATGATGTTTAAATTCAAGACACCCCACAGAAAGACTAGGCCTATGCACCACTCACTACCCCTGGGCATAAAGGTTGAAAGCTAGGCAAAATGGTTGCAGACCACTGCCTGCATTCAAAATGGCCCCCTCCCTCCCAGCACATGGCCAGGGCCTGTAGCAGCACTCAAAATGGCTCCCACCCACATGGCCTGTCCCCATGAACACCCCAAAAATTCGAAAAAATCAGCACAATCCCATGCCATCCAGGCCCTCCATGATGTTTAAATTCAAGACACCCCACAGAAAGACTAGGCACATGCACCACTCACTACCCCTGGTGAAAAGGCCACAACAACAGCCCAAAAAAACGAAAATCACAGAAAAATATGCACAATCCCAAGCCCTCCATGATGTTTAAATTCATGACACCCCACAGAAAGACTAGGCGCATGCACCACTCACTACCCCTGGTGAAAAGGCCACAACAACAGCCCAAAAAAACGAAATCACAGAAAAATCAGCACAATCCTAAGCCCTCCATGATGTTTAAATTCAAGACACCCCACAGAAAGACTAGGCCTATGCACCACTCACTACCCCTGGGCATAAAGGTTGAAAGCTAGGCAAAATGGTTGCAGACCACTGCCTGCATTCAAAATGGCCCCCTCCCTCCCAGCACATGGCCAGGGCCTGTAGCAGCACTCAAAATGGCTCCCACCCACATGGCCTGTCCCCATGAACACCCCAAAAATTCGAAAAAATCAGCACAATCCCATGCCATCCAGGCCCTCCATGATGTTTAAATTCAAGACACCCCACAGAAAGACTAGGCACATGCACCACTCACTACCCCTGGTGAAAAGGCCACAACAACAGCCCGAAAAAACAAAAAACACAGAAAAATCAGCACAATCCCATGCCATCCAGGCCCTCCATGATGTTTAAATTCAAGACACCCCACAGAAAGACTAGGCCTATGCACCACTCACTACCCCTGGGCATAAAGGTTGAAAGCTAGGCAAAATGGTTGCAGATCTAAGAACACTGCCTGCATTCAAAATGGCCCCCTCCCTCCCAGCACATGGCCAGGGCCTGTAGCAGCACTCAAAATGGCCCCCACCCACATGGCCTGTCCCGATGAAAACCCCAAAAAATCGAAAAACACAGAAAAATGAGCACAATCCCATGCCATCCAGGCCCTCCATGATGTTTGAATTCAAGACACCCCACAGAAAGACTAGGCACATGCACCACTCACTACCCCTGGTGAAAAGGCCACAACAACAGCCCAAAAAACAAAAATCACAGAAAAATCAGCACAATCCCATGCCATCCAGGCCCCCCATGATGTTTAAATTCAAGACACCCCACAGAAAGACTAGGCTTATGCACCACTCACTACCCCTGGGCATAAAGGTTGAAAGCTAGGCAAAATAGTTGCAGACCTAAGAACACTGCCTGCATTCAAAATGGCCCCCTCCCTCCCAGCACATGGCCAGGGCCTGTAGCAGCACTCAAAATGGCTCCCACCCACATGGCCTGTCCCCATGAACACCCCAAAAAAGCGAAAAACACAGAAAAATGAGCACAATCCCATGTCATCCAGGCCCTCCAGGATGTTTAAATTCAAGACACCCCACAGAAAGACTAGGCACATGCACCACTCACTACCCCTGGTGAAAAGGCCACAACAACAGCCCAAAAAAACGAAAATCACAGAAAAATCAGCACAATCCCAAGCCCTCCATGATGTTTAAATTCATGACACCCCACAGAAAGACTAGGCACATGCACCACTCACTACCCCTGGTGAAAAGGCCACAACAACAGCCCAAAAAAACGAAATCACAGAAAAATCAGCACAATCCCAAGCCCTCCATGATGTTTAAATTCAAGACACCCCACAGAAAGACTAGGCACATGCACCACTCACTACCCCTATTGAAAAGGTCACTACAACAGCCCAAAAAAACAAAAATCACAGAAAAATCAGCACAATCCTAAGCCCTCCATGATGTTTAAATTCAAGACACCCCACAGAAAGACTAGGCCTATGCACCACTCACTACCCCTAGGCATAAAGGTTGAAAGCTAGGCAAAATGGTTGCAGACCACTGCCTGCATTCAAAATGGCCCCCTCCCTCCCAGCACATGGCCAGGGCCTGTAGCAGCACTCAAAATGGCTCCCACCCACATGGCCTGTCCCCATGAACACCCCAAAAATTCGAAAAAATCAGCACAATCCCATGCCATCCAGGCCCTCCATGATGTTTAAATTCAAGACACCCCACAGAAAGACAAGGCACATGCACCACTCACTACCCCTGGTGAAAAGGCCACAACAACAGCCCAAAAAAACAAACATCACAGAAAAATCAGCACAATCCCAAGCCATCCAGGCCCTCCATGATGTTTTTATTAAAGAGACCCCACAGAAAGACTCAGTCCACCCACCACTGAGTACCCCTGGGCAAAAGGCCCCAACAACAGCCCAAAAATCGAAAATTGATTGATTGATTGATTGATGCTTTATTTCGATATGCACATATCATAAAAGCAGTACAAAAGATAAAAACAGCATGTCGAAAAAAGTAAGACTGTACATTTAGTAAAAAGATAAAACACATTAGGTCAGCATAAATTAGATAAAAAGAGAATTAAATTGATATGGACAGTCTTCTAATTCTAATCAACCAAGCCCATTTTAAAAACTTAGCGACAGCACAAACAATGGGAGGGGCTGTGTTAGTTAAGAGGATCCGGAGTGCAACGGAGTGCTGACGAGTACCCAGTTCTCTACAGATGGGACCGAGCCAACGTGATCTGGGGCGACTGTAGTCCGGGCATTCAAAAAGAAAATGTGGCACCGTCTCTGGCTTGTCTTGACAAAGAGCACAGTAGCATGATGTAGACTGGGATTTATTCCACCTCGAGCAGAAGTCGGCCAAGGGTAGGGTTCCTAACCGAAATTTAATGTACAGGGACCTATCCATAGCCACTGATATAATGTCCATGTACGGCTCATACATGACATCGTCTTTTAACAGCAGAAAGGCTGCGGTGGTTTTGCAATGCTGCTGGCTTCTCAAGCGCTTCGTACAGACCCACTCCCAGAAAAGTTTTTTTAAGGTCTCCTTCGGAGGAGCGGAGTGGCTATGCCAGCATGAGTCCAGGCCTAGGTCCCCTAAAAGTTGTTTTATATCCTTCAGCCATTTGATGCTACGCCAACCGTCAGAATGCATCACCTCTGCCAGACCATTGGCATAGGATTTTAGCTCCAGGACCCTCCACAGACGTGCCCAAAGCAAAAGGGGTCGAAGCCGAGCCTGGTCCCTTATGGCTTTGCAGCCAGTGTCCATGAGCACTGGGATGGTCGGGCTACTCGATGGAATGGCAAGGAGATCCTTGATGAATTTATTTTCAGCCTTGCTCAGTGAGTCGACTTTACCCAAACCCCACAGTTCCGCTCCATAGAGTGACGCAGGGACCGCACGTGCTTTGTATATCTCAAGTAGAGGGGCAACACAATGTTTTGAAGAGTTGTTAAACTCCTTAAGAATGGCGCCACCCACCCTTTTGTGGGCCAATGTCATTTTGTCAATGTGGGCGGTCCAGCTCATCACATCGTTCAGTCTGATTCCCAGATAATCAAATTCTGCCACTCTTTCTAGGGGTATAGAGTTCAGGATGGGAGGGCGGCCAAGTTTGCGAGGTGGATGTATAACTAGGTACTTAGTCTTATCTACATTGATAACAAGGCCCTTAGTGGTACAAAAGTCCTGAAAGCGGTTCAGCAGTGTCTGGAGACCTTGGGGGGTTTTAGAGATGAGGAGGGTGTCGTCGGCGAACAGCAAGGTTGGGATTTTTACACCTCCCAGAGTGGGAGCGTCTGCTGGTTCGTCCAATAGATGATCTACCACCCCGTTAATGTAGAGGGAGAATAAGGTAGGGGCCAGAACGCAACCCTGCCTTACTCCCCTCTCGACCCTGATCTTGTCGGTCTTTTCCCCATTCAACCCCCATCTGACCTGGGCATAGGTGTTGGAGTGCAGGTTAATAAGGAGGTTTAATATGTACGGGGGCATCCCTAAACCATAAAGGACCCTCCAAAGTTCCTCCCTAGGTACCAGGTCAAAGGCAGTCTTGAGGTCAATAAAGGCCAAATAAAGACTGCCTTTGCCCAGCACCACCACCTTCCAGTATACTAGCAAGAGCCTGAAGACCTGTTCGATGGTTCCTGTACCTGAACGGAACCCGGCTTGCATATCGGACAGGATATGATTATCGTCCACCCATTGGGAGATCCTCCCCAAAATGGCTTTCCCCGCCAATTTCTGGCTAGAGTCTATTAGGCTTATAGGCCTATAGTTCCCAGGTGAGTCCCGACTGCCCTTTTTATAGATGGGGACCACCTCCGCGCCTCTCCAGGAGTCTGGCACAGGGCCTCCCCCAATGATTGCGTTCAGGAGTGCAGTGATTAGTACCCCCCATTCTTCCGGATAAGCGCGGAGGATATCGCCTGGTAGGCCATCCGGACCAGCTGCTTTCAATGGAACCAGGGTTTTAATCTGCTTTGTTACGTCCAAAACAGAAAAAAGTTCCAGGTCACGATCTAGGGTAAAGGGTGGGAGGTTAAAAGAATCGTTTAATGGGCCTTCAACAGCAGAGTAAAGTTTTTGGAAGTGAGAGAACCAGGTCTGGGCATTAATGGTACAGGTCCTCCGGGTGTCGTCAGGACGGTTCCTTTTGCCCACCAAGTCCCAGAAACCTTTGGCATCTTTCCCACGACTGGCAGCCAGGAGGTCCTGCCAGAAATTTTCCTCCCACTCCCTCCTCGCATTTTTTTGGCAGAGTGCATAGTATCTTCTTGCCTCCCTAGCCTTGGACGGTAGTTTGGACTTGACTGCCTCAATAAGAAGTGACTTCGCCTCCCTACACTTCTGATTGTACCAGCCCTGTCCCGATCGTGAAATCGAAAATTACAAAATTGTAGTTGCAGCAACTGTAATGCCCCAAACAAACTTACTTGTGAAATTTCTAATCCAAAAGTGATCCAAAGAAAGTCAAAAAGGCCTCAAATCCAAATATCCAGCAGCATCCACAAAAAGTAATCCTTTCAGGTGAAGAATCCGAATGAAAGTGACCAGCACATGAAGAAAGCACTGGGAGGAGCCTGCTGGACAGGAACAGGAAGTTGGAGACTGTGGGGCACTTCCTACCTCCCCCCCACCCCCAAAAATGGACTCCTTGCAAAAAAAAGTGCAGGCAAATGTCAACTTGAGGAGTTATTCTGATAAAAATCATCATTTTCAGAGGGTTTATGCTTCTTGCTGGTGGATTTCTTGTGCAGAATTGCAAATTTTGTATTTTCGCGAGTGCAAGATTGTTGCTGCCTGCTGCATGTACGGGTTCGCAATTGCGAACTCCCGCGATACGTGATCACGGCGTACTCGCATTGACAAACTCTCGCTGTGCAAGGTGGCGGGCGCAATGACCTAATCGCGGTCGCCAAACTCCCGCGGGATCTCGCAGCAAGATCCAAAATGGCGAAGCACTCGCAAAATATCGAGAAAAACAACTCGGCAAACGCTGAATGACGGTAAGTAAACGCCGCGCGCCGCAAAATTGTATCACCAAGAAAAAAAAATCCGCTGCGTGCAAATTTGCGGATTTTCAGTAAATTCGCGAATTTACTGAAAATCCGCAAAATCTGCGAACGGAACGGATTTTCCGCCCATGCTTATCCCTGACACACTATACTCATGAGGCTAGCACCATTTTGTTTGAGGTTGTAGACACAAAGTATGTGTGATGTAATGAGGATAGCGCCAGTAGTCAGAATTACTTTCCATGGCACACTCATGATGGTGGGCATAGGATATCCACACATTTATTTCATTGCATTGTCATCCTATTTGGCCTAAGTACACAATAGTGTATACTGTTTCTATTTCAGTTGTCCCACGGCTAACCTGTGTACTGAGTTTTATGGTAATTTAAGGTCTGTACAGTCTTGAAAATGAGTCATACAAAGTGTTTGTTATGATATACATGTACATATCTATCATTACAGTGACACTTGTGTGAGGTATAAGGGAAGTATCACTTGCCAGACCGGACGTTATTTTTCAAAGTGGTGTTAGATGCAGTACTTACACTGTATTGATTTAACAGTTAGTCTTGCTCCCTTATCCGTTAAATCTCCAGGCACCCCACCTTCAAGTTGTTCCTGCTCACCATTGTCATATAAGTATGGGAATTATGTCAGCACACATACTTTAAGTGTGACACAGTACGCAAAGATGGTTTAGCCTAACATTGGCAATGATTACAGCAGTCTGCCCTAGTTACAGCTATGCACCATGAGCAGATTATCTTGAATCCTAAACTCTAAAAAAAAAAAAAATGCACCTAACGGTGCCTAGGGTACAACACACCAAGCACATTGTATTTCACGATGATGCTCCGTCTGCATTTTGTAGTTATGATGCACAAAACATTTTATCTATCCAGCTTTTGGTTAAGTTTTTGTCATGTACTGTGCTAGATTGCTCTGTGTCACAGTATTTGTGGTACATCTACAGCAGGCCAGATTAGTGACCTTCTCATTACATAAACAAAGCGTACACGATATTGGCCAGGTGATTGTTTATTACTTGTGCACAGATCCTGAAGTATCCTGTTCAGCCATTCCCAAAAAATTGTTGGTAAAAGTTTGGAAAGAGCACAAACTAGCACAATTATTCCAGTCAGCAAACCCATCCAGCTTAACCCATAGATTCCTTGATTTTAAGACCCATTACAAATTCGAGAAGGCCCTGGACACTATCCACCCCCGAGCAAAGAAGCTGTTCCTACAGTTCAGATTTGGTACCTTGCCACTATTCTCCACCACTGATAAGTGGGCGGGAGTATCCTCCCATTTGTGCCCAGGGTGCCAAACTGAGGAAGAAACAGTAATCCATGTCATGCTTTTTTGCGGAGCATACAATCAGCCTAGGCACAAATGGATTCTACAATTATGTAGGAACTTGGGTGTGAGGAACTACTTAGAGTTATTTAGAATCTTAAAGTAGAAAACACTGATTCGGTCTATGCGATAGCTGTATCCAAATTCCTGTTTTCCATGTGGCTGATCCGCAGAAACTTGTTAAAAATTGAATAGTTTACAACCAGTGATTAGTGTCCTAAGCTTTCTTATATCGATATTTGGATGTGTATTCATAAGCTCAGATATGGGGGGGCTGAAGAGAGAGACATGGTGGGTAACACCTGGGATGTAAGTGGAACTGCTGGCCCACATTCCTCTTTTAGAGTTTTTTAGAGTTTTAAACTTTTAACTAATTGAATTGTAATTTATATTTTATAATGTATTTTACAACCATGTAATCCCAGAAAAATGACTGTATTTAATGGTATATTTTTCATGCCCAAACGCCGATCTATATCATGATTGTGTACTTTGACCTAGGTTTTGTAACAATACTTGTTTTAATGTGACTGAGCTTTTATGGCTACACACAGCCGCAATAAAGTTTTGAAAGAACGAACGAACGATTGTTTATTTAACTACATTGTAAGATTAAATATTTTATGCACAGTTCAATCAATCAATCGATCAATCAATAATTTGTATAGCGCGCTACTCACCCGCAGGGTCTCAAGGCGCCGTTGCACATGAAAAATTATTTCATGCATCATTATGTGAAAAAAGTATTGAATATTGCATCCTTCCACAAAGTTGCTGCTGTTCTAGCAGGTTGCTGCTCATCCTCTTCTTCATCTATTCCATTGCCAGGATTTTGCAGATCTTCTAAATCATCAGGCTGTGGTGTATCAGTCCTGACACAAATGTTATTTAGTATGCAACATACTAGTATGGTTTTGCAAACCAAGGGTGGTGAATACAGGAGCCTCCCACCTGAAATGCCCAGAAACCTAAACCTGGAATTTAGCACTCCAAAGGTCCTTTCTACTATGGTCCTTTTTTAGCCAACTGCTACATTGTAGTCACTCTGTGCCTGCGTGTGTAATTTTGATTGGTGTCATCACCCATGGCATTAGTGCATAGCCTTGGTCAGCTGAAACAGAAAATGGAGAAAAGGTGCGTTAGTCTCTTAGCATGATATGGGGAAAAATTACATTTCTTTGGCTTTGTGTCCAGTGTCCAGCATTCTACATTCACCTTGCACACGGTCTGGTACATGCAATTAAACAGCATCTATGCCATAGAGTTGTCAATTGGTAACAGCTTACACATAACTACACTGCTATTGGCAGGGTGATCCCTCCATAGTGTTATATATTTAGCAATATGCAAATGTCTTATAGGATGTGGTTATTCAACAATGTCAATGTGAACCTCATGATTTCTGAGACACTTGTCTGACATGGATCACTTTGTAGGTCGAGCGTCAGCGTGTTTGCACTGTCTGCAAGACCGGGTGTAATCGATATACTGCTTAAAATCCTCCTCTGTTGCTTTCAATTGGTTCACCTCTGCTTCACATCTATTTATTGGGTCATTAATGGCCTGTACTCCCGATACATCACTTCCGTATTTAGCTTGGGAGCACTGGCCAACTACAGTTTCATTACTCTTGAGGTGTTGATCTGTTAGTTTGGAACTACTTGTTTTATTTCCTTCTACTGGTGGTGTGGTGTGAGTGTCACTGGCACCGCTCGTCATGTTTTAGCATGTTGCCCCCCCTTTAATGTTTTCTTATTTAATTACAATGGCACCCCTGTGTGATTACGCATTACTTGCTCCGTGTCCCTTAAATTTGTATGCAGGTTACGTGACTGCACAACAGCAGGCTCATTCATCTCCGCTTGCCCATCGGCAGAGCCAGTCTGAGAACACTGACATCGCCCTCTTCTAGTGCCCACCCACTCCACTGGTGGTCAGTAGTGGCCCGTATGGGGCATGCTGCCGGGCTGTGACGTGGTAAAATGCAGAATATAGGCTGATTGGAGTTAAGTAAACAAAAAAAACGAATCTCGTTGGCGATGCAGCACGCGCAACAATATTCATGTTCTCCTACAGAGATAGAAACCCCATTCACAATAGGGCTTGTTTGTTCCAATATTTGGCAGGACCACTGGACGTACGTGGGCATGGAAGATAACACCATTAGGCATGAGCGGAAAATCCGTTCCGCTCGCGGATTTTGCGGATTTTCGGTAAATCCGCAATCCGCGAACTCCCGCGAATTTACTGAAAATCCGCGAGATCCGCGAGCGGCAGATTTCGGGGGGAAAAGTTCAAGCCTGTTGAAATTTTAACTATTTTAGGATGGCGCCTTCAAGCTGCCAGCGCCATCCTAAAATAGTTACTAAGTTAGCTTCAACAGGAAGCTTAAGCACCTGCTTTATTTTATCTATTAGTGCTTCCTGATTAAGCTAATTTAGTAACTATTTTAGGATGGCGCTGGCAGCTTGCCGGCGCCATCCTAAAATAGTTAGTTAGGATGATGTGTGTTTCGTCGAGGCTGGGTAGGTGTGGGTTCTCCTCATATCTATCGTAGAAAATTAGCTATGATGCTTGATGGAGGCCTTTGCATAACTGACTTTCACTAGCTCAATCCCTGTGCAGTTCCTGTGACCACGAGCTTCTCTGATCCGTGCCTGTCCTTTTATACACACAAGAGGCATGTGAACTCGCATATAAGCCCCGTCCGTTTGGCCCTTACCCACACACTAGTGGTGTGTGCACCGTCTTCGCGCCCTTTACCCACTTGATGGACAGCTCACTCGAGGGACCCCGGCGCTCTTTGATGTGACAGCAAAGTTAATCAGCCCCCCAAAAATGTGTGTTTTGTCGAGGCTGGGTAGGTGTGCGCTCTCCCCATATCTATCGTCGAAAATTAGCTATGATGCTTGATGGAGGCCTTTGTATAATTTACTTCCACGAGCTCCATCCCTGTGCAGTTCCTGTGACCACGAGCTTCTCTGATCCGTGCCTGTCCTTTTATACACACAAGAGGCATGTGAACTCGCATATAAGCCCCGTCCGTTTGGCCCCTCCCCACACACAAGTGGTGTGTGGCCCGTCTTTGCGCCCTTTACCCACTTGATGGACAGCTCACTCGAGGGACCCCGGCGCTCTTTGGTGTGATGGCAAAGTTAATCAGCCACCCCCAAAATGTGTGTTTTGTCGAGGCTGGGTAGGTGTGCGCTCTCCCCATATCTATCGTCGAAAATTAGCTATGATGCTTGATGGAGGCGTTTGCATAATTGACTTCCACAAGCTCCATCCCTGTGCAGTTCCTGTGACCACAAGCTTCTCTGATCCGTGCCTGTCCTTTTATACACACAAGAGGCATGTGAACTCGCAAATAAGCCCCGTCCGTTTGGCCCCTCCCCACACACTAGTGGTGTGTGCACCGTCTTTGCGCCCTTTACCCACTTGATGGACAGCATACTTGAGGGACCCCGGCGCTCTTTGGTGTGATGGCAAAGTTAATCAGCCCCCCAAAAAATGTGTGTTTTGTGGAGGCTGGGTAGGTGTGCGCTCTCCCCATATCTATCGTCGAAAATTAGCTATGATGCTTGATGGAGGCCTTTGCATAATTGACTTCCATGAGCTCCATCCGTGCGCAGTTCCTGTGACCACAAGCTTCTCTGATCCTTGCCTGTCCTTTTATGCACACAAGAGGCATGTGAACTCGCATATAAGCCCCATCCGTTTGGCCCCTCCCCACACACTAGTGGTGTGTGCACCGTCTTCGCTCCCTTTACATACTTAATGGACAGCTCACTCGAGGGACCCCGGCGCTCTTTGGTGTGATGCCAAAGTTAATCAGCCCCCCAAAAATGTGAGTTTTGTCGGTGCTGGGCAGGTGTGTGTTCTCCCCATACCTATCGTCGAAAAATAGCTATGATGCTTGATGGAGGCCTTTGCATTATTGACTTTCACGAGCTCCATCCCTGTGCAGTTCCTGTGACCACGAGCTTCTCTGATCCGTGCCTGTCCTTTTATACACACAAGAGGCATGTGAACTCGCATATAAGCCTCGCCCGTTTGGCCCTGCCCCTCACACTAGCGATGTGCACCATTTTCCTGCCCGGCCATTCCCCACACAATCCGCAAAATCCGCGAATCCGTAAATTCGCGGATTTTGCGGATCGCAAATTCGCAAATTCGCAAAATTCACGAATTGCGAATTCGCAAAATTTGCCCATGCCTAAACACTGGCCCAGAGGGTGCACTGGCTTCTTTTTCCCACAAGTGCAAGAGTTGTAGTATGGGATTACCCAGCAAGATTGCTCCTACCTCCGCACCCGTCTGCACATGCAGTATTTTGCAGTTTTCAAAAACAATTCCATTCCACCACACAAAATACCACTCCACAACACGATTCCAATCCACACCACACACATCCAATCCACAACATACCATTCTACATCATGCCACATAATTAAACACCATGCCACAGAATTCCACTCAATACATGCTACTCCACAACACACAATACCACTACACATAAGTCCACTACACGCAATACCACATAATTACTATCCACATCATTCCATTGCACACGCACAGATCCAGTGTTTCTCATATTGGTTCACTCAGGTCTTTCAGCACAGTTTTCTTACCATAACTTTAAAAAAAATCAAAACTGCAAGCACACACTCTCCTCCTCTTCTTTCTGTGTTTTCTGCATACACAAGCGCAGTCTCTTTATGCATCTACAACCTTCTCTCCCCTAATTCCCTCTTTCTCACACAGTCTTTCTACTACTCTATCTAGAGTCTATTCGCCACTTCATACACAAACTACCTATACCCAAATCTTCCTTTTTATCTATTCTATACAACTCTCACCCAATTTACTACAGAAGTTGTACGAAATCCAAATAATGATACATTAACAAATCAATGCGATGTTGCTTAGTCTTTAATTCAGTGTTCATTTAGCCAAAACAGAACCAGCCGACATGTGTTTTGTCGCATGTGGAAATAGTTCTGTGACTTCCCCAGGGCTGAATGTTGATGATAAGTGTCAAAAGCTCCAGATGCTTCGCAGAGGCAGAACTACTGCTAGTCCCAAACTCCCACTCACTGGTGTCGCAGCGAATTTATCTACTAGACCAGCAAGGGGGGAAAGGGGAAGTGGAGTGAGAAAGAAGAGACACTCTGTCATTGGCACCCCGGTCAGGTTCTGAAATCTTCTACTGCTTCTTCTGACGTCTTAAGGGTGTCTAATGCACATAAAAGGGGGGTGGGGGGTTGGAGAACACTACACTCTAAATCATTAAACATTCAATATTCTACATAGCTCTTATCCTACCAGCTCACTGCTGCAGAGTCTTCGCCTCTCTTCTGTATAGTGTAAAGTAATGGAGTTTGGAGATTCTGTCTAAAAGAGAAAAGTCTACATTATAGACATTCTCCTAATCAGCAGAGAGATTCTAGGAATGCTCAGTTCAGAATGGTCCTACCTGTTGAACCTCCAGTGTGAGCCTACAATTGTCAGTTCCTTTATAGGCTTTAAGTCTGCTGGAATTATGTACAAGCTGTATTGGCTCAGACCATCTGTAGCGTGCAAAAAGGATTAAGGAAGGTAAGAAGGGAAAGGAAAAAACAAGGCAATGAAGGGAGTATTCGCCACAGCTAACAGTATCTTACTCACAAAGGCAGGAATCTTCGGTTCTCAGGGTTGCTGAAATGTCACCAATATCTCCTGACAGCTGGTGCTGACGTCAAACTCTGCGCAGGCTCAAGGAAACCAAATACTGCCACGGAAGTCTCAACAAACTGCCTTCTGAGTCTGCTGCTATTTTCAAAGTTGTGTGCTCAAAGTTTGTGGCAGCAAGGAGCAACACTGCCTCTGACTGAAATTGTCGTTACTGCTTGCTCGCTGCTGAAAGTCTCTGAGACGCTCATCACTGAATTACTGTTATTTCTGTTCCTCAGAACGGAACCAAGAACTCTCTGACGTCTCTCTCTCGAACTACATAATACGAGAGACTACTCTTACCTCCCAAATGACTGCTACTCTAAGTTTACGGATTCCGTTTCCTCCCGCTATGAAAATAAGCGCGGAGGAACGGGAACAGACTTCTCCTCAGGGAACGTTTCTAATTGAAGTGCGCAGCTTGCCAGGCTCGCGCCCCCCACATAAGCTAAACCGCCTAGCCACACAACTACTCGCGGCTCCCTGGCGACTTTGGTGGCCATCTTGGGGAGGACAGTTACTACTAAAGATACTGCCATACGTTGACAGTTCTGGGTTTGATCAGAAATCGAGAGTGCCCAACAGAGCGCCTAACCCTTCCAGGATTGTCAACTGCAGCCACAATATGTTTCCTGACAATAAGGTCTCTGTAATGGCGCTGCCAGTGATAATTCCAACCCGGCTGGGCTATTTGCTGGAAGTAATTAAGGACTTCTATGAGTAAAACAAACATTCGCGCTGCCGGTTAAATCATTCACTGGCTAGCTCCAATGTGGCCCAAAGTAATGGACTTGATCTGCAGAATTGCGCAAAATGAGAAGGTACACTCCTATTGGCCAAGCCAGATCCCAAGTTGTAGGACTAGTCAGAAGCAAAACATATTCTATAAATACAGGTAAAAGTGGAACATCAAGGTAAGGGCGACGTGAGGTGGATCGATAAGTAGACGGCGACCGCAATCAGCATTCAATCTGTAGCGTGTGCTCTACGGACCTCCTCACGGCAAATCACAGTGTTACAAGTACATCCACTCCACTACAAACAAAAAACATAAGGTAAAAACAATATCATTTACAAAGCAAGTAGCTCTAACTCTCACAAATGCGAAACCGATTGCATTGCAAATGCTTGGTTGTATGTACAGTTACCATTCCAAAGAGGAAATCGTCATCATTATCTTTACATGATACATGGCAGTATCTGTAGGAGTTACTTCTTTTTGGTACAAAATTTGGTGACAATTTTTTCTGGATTTACAAGTTTCAATGTCTCAGGCACAGACATGAAAGTGGATGTGTGTGACTTTGTGCGCTGTTTGTCAACACATGTTGATTCACACAGTCCACTGTAGGCACACCATACATTGGTTACTAAGGGTTGTAGACCCGTTTGCGCCAGCAAAAAACAGTTGGCCCATGTACTAATCCTATTTAGCGAGTCACAAATTGAATTGCTACTTACTAAATAGGATTAGAGACTCGCTATTAGGAAGGGGCGTTCCAAGGGCATTCCTTACTAATAGCAACTCTGAACACTATGTAAGAATGTTTTGCAACCGCCTTTGTGGTTGTAAAAAACTCACAGTTTACCACCCTCTTCAAGAGGGTGGTAAACCATTCGGAAACGGGAAGGGGTCCCCAGGGGACCCCTTCCCCTTTGTGAATGGGTGCGCAAACATTTTTTCAGAGCAGGCAGTGGTCCCAGGGACCACTACCTGCCCTTAAACAATTAAACAAAAACGTTTCCCTTCTTTTATTTTTAAATGCATCCCATTCTCCTTTACGGAAAACAGGCTGCATTTAAAAAAAATGCTTTATTGACAAAGCAGTCCCAGACATGATGGTCTGCTGACCCCCCTGGGAGTGCCTGCCATTCCCAATGGGGTTGTAAATTGTGACAGACTCTGGCATGAGGCATGCAATTTGAGACCCCATTGGGAATTGCAAACAGTGTCTCTGACACTGTTGTACATTGATATTTGCGACTCGCAAGTTGTGACTCACAACTTAATTTAATTTGTGAGTCGCAAACATCAATGGTCATGTATCTGGCCCTAAATGTGTTGTGAGGTTGCACAGAAACATTGTACAAGTAGACTACATTCACTGCAAGGCGAGACACCTTGGATGTCTGTGCATGCCATATCTTTGACAGTATTTGGTATCCATTCATTGTGTGTCTGCGCAGGCAACAGCAGTGTAGATTTCCACTGTGCCACTGACGATATGCCCTTAGAGAGGTTGTTGTTAGTTGCAATACGAGATGTGTTGTGTGTCGAGGGAGCAGCTTACTTCAAAGTCTGAGCCTTTGGATGATAGCTGAGGTCATTCAATTACCACAATTATTTGCCTGTTGTGTAAATTTGATGGGATAGGTGTCTTTGATTCGTGATGTAATGCTGAATTGTTGTGCATAACTATTGTAACTATTGCAGTTCTACTGTCTGTAGTTGATTTGCTATCTCATAGAAGTGATGATGTCATATCGCCTCTTGCCCATGGGGATTACTTGTGGGACACAGAGTTCACACCGGGGATGCTTTGCTTTCTCAATGTCTAGTTATACCTGATCATTATAAAGTGTGGTTAAATGAATATCCAAGACAATATCTGGATGTGCACATGGTTCCTCAGGTTTTTTGTTCTGCCACTGTGCGACAAAACACAAGTCGGCTGGTTCTGTTTTGGCTAAATGAACACTGAACAACGCTGAATATGTAAAAGGCTGAGCTAACCTGAATGTAAAGCAAAATGTTGGTATGTGCTTTACTTTCACATACACAACATCCATGATTTTTTTAAATATATTTTTTATTTGTGTTTATAATTTGTACAGTTATACATAAGATCGGTTACATAATGTTTCATATACATTTTCTCTAAGGTATATCTGCGTATCAATTCTGCCTTCTTGCTTTACGTTATGTATAATATACATTTTAAGTCTTACCATTTTGCATCAATGTTCAACCTCATTGTTCAGGCTCCACTTGATATTTCTCTTTCCTGAGGATATTTTGTACTCTGTGTTACCGTAGTATGTGCTCAGGGGAGCTACTCTCTATACGTATTTCTGATATGGATCGTCTGTCTAATATATTAAAATAACAACAACCTATCACTGGAACTGGGATGCAACCTAAATATGTGAAGTCCTGTAGTGCTTAGTTCTTGTTTTTCTATTGCATGGAAGGGTCATGTTGGTGTGATGCGGGGGAAGAGAGACCCCCCTACCAAGGGTCTACCCACCTCTTCTTCGTGTACTCTGCTGTTAACCATATTCCCTAATTTCCGCCATGTTTGAATCCGTATCTATTTCTGCATTCCCCCCCTGTATTGACCTCGTCACATGTTCAGTTCAATGTCCTAGTGTACCAAGCCCTCATTATCTCAGTCCATGGATCTGCAATTGGGCGTTGTTTGATACCCCTCATCTCCTCTTGCTGTATGGCTCTTTCCTCTGGCTTTGCCTACCAATCTTGTTCCCAGGTTTTCACTCTGGGGCCTCTCTGGGACTTCCAAGCCATAGTCACACATCTAAGTTCTAGAACTAGTGCCAGGTCTATAAACCATGAGACCACCTTTTTAGCCTTTGCTCTTTGGAAAAAGTCCCAAAAGACATATCCTCACTGTATTTGGTAGGTTCCTTGCCAATGTCGCATTTATTTGGGCTAGTACTGCATCCCAGTAATTTCGTATTACTGAACAACTCCAGGTCAAGTGTAAAAATTCCACATCCTGCTGTCCACATCTGGGGCATTCTCGTGTTCCTCCACCATACTTGATATTCAGGCGATGTGGTGTGAGGTATACCATGTGTATGTAATTGAACTGAATGAGTTTTAGTGCAGTGTTTCTAGAGATTTTCTTTGCACTTTGGAGTATTTTAGCCCACTCTCTGTATTCTAATTTTCTCCCCAGTGCTCCATTCCACTTAGTCCTGACCCTCTCTAGTGGTGTTCTTACCATACCTATCAAAGTTCTGTAGAGCCATTTTACTAGGTGGTTCGCAGAACCAGGTGAGGTCAGGACCTGCAGCGTGTCGTGCATTTGTGGTTCTCTCAGAGTTGGACACCATAGCTCTTTAATTGCTTTCACTAATGAGTGGTAGGTGAAAAACTGACCTCCTGGTAGCCCGTATTGGTCTAAAAAATTGTGGGATCAAATACTTGTCTTGATGTAGGATGCCTACTGTCCTGACTCCGGCCTCAGTCCAGCCTATCAGTTGTGACTCTGGGATAAGTGTAGGCCATATCCCGCACAGGGTCCCAACCAGGAGCAGGCCCGGGGTATGCAGCATCTGACCGGCTGTGTGTTTTTGGCACTTCTTCCAACTGTAGAGCGCCCCATGTAGAAGCACTCCTGGGTGTGAAATCTCTACAGTCGGGTAATGAGTTTAGTTATTAGTTGTCTCTGGGCGGGTTTGTGGGTTGTATTCGTTAAAAGATCCTGGTCCTGTCCATCCACCCATTTAGCCAACCATTGCAGCTGCGCTGTGAGGTAGGACAGCTCTACATCTGGAACACCCGAACCCCCCTCTTCTGAGATTAACTTTAGTATGCTCAATTATCTTAAGGCGGGAGTCATCCCACAGGGATTACGAGTTCATAACATCCCTGGCCTATTTGTAGACATTAAAGAATTTCTACTTAAATGGAGCATGATAGCCAGCAGATGTTCGGGGGATCTTATGATCCTCATCATAGAAACCTGTAAACAACTGGCCTCGTCCCTAAAAAAGGAAATAGAAGAGTTAGAAGAAAAAATAAAGAAATCCAACACAAATAGAAGAAGCCACTAAGCAATTGGAAGATGCTAAAAAAGATATTTTGTCCTTTACTGAATATTTGTCAAAAAGAAAGAATGACAAATTCATAAAGGATAAAATATTTCACACCATTGAGCGTACATATCCATACCTCAATGATAGCTTTTATAAACAAGACCACTATCAGGGAAAATCGAACCCGAACTTCCAAAAAATTAACACCTTCTCTGATACGTCTGATTCAGAGGGAGAAGGAAATTCAAACTATCACGATGAAGGGCCATATAATCCCCAAAATGGAGGCAGAAACATCCGCCAACCTTTTTTAGGCCAGCGTGGTGCAACACGGGGGCGCCCAAAAGTAAGATTCCAGAACAAATCCTGAGGCCACTATCAAAACCATCAGTATCCCCAGAACCCCACCACTATCTCCAAACTCGCAACAAACAATACTGGAAAAAAGGGATATAATACCCATCTTTAACTTATCATCCCACAACCTTGATACGGCTAGCATGTCGCTACTGTCTAAACGACTTTCCTTTGTCCCTCATTCTTACGCCAACATCTTTGAATTACATCAAAATATTCATTCTTTCTTCAGAAAGATTAGATTAAAAAAATTATTTGCAAACAAAGATATAACTGATTGCGACACTAGAATTGAACATCTAGTAGCTCTACCCTCTACCTTTACGCCCACCTTAGAACAAATAGGCCCAGAAGTGGCTATATTTGAAAAGGTTGTCTTGCAAAGATTAGAACAAGCTCTTCATTTTGTCCCTAAACCTAGATACAATATCAGTAAAGAGGAATTCACCTCCCTTACTGCTTTTAAGAACAAAACTTTGGCCATCAAATGTTGTGACAAAGGTGGAGGTATTGTTCTTATAAATTCGAATGACTACGAAAATAACATGCTAAAAATGCTAAATGACCCAATTTTCTATAAAAGAATCACAGCCAAACCAACAGAAAGAATTGTTAAAACTATTCAAAATATCACCTCCAAAGCACTTGAAGCAAATATCATAACCAATAAAAAATTTGACTTTCTAAACAAATCGGCCAAGAAAATATCTTGTATCTATGGTGTACCCAAGATACACAAAAACCAATCGGACCCCCCTTATCATCCCATAGTTTCTACTATAGGTACAGCAACAGAAGCACTCTCAAAATACATTGAAAACATTTTAAGACCTTACATCCCTTTCAGTCTTACCTATATAAAATATACAGGAGACATAATATCTAAAGTAGAACTCCTCATGTTTAATCCACTTAGAGAAATTCTAGTAACTCTAGATATCGAATCATTATATAGTAACATTCCTCAAACAGAAGCAATAGTAATGTGGTTTATAGACCAGCACCACATACCCTGTTACAAACCTTTCATTAAGAAATGTCTCCGCCTAGTCCTAAAGGAGAATGTTTTTGAATTTAGAGAGTCGTTATACCTCCAGATAAAGGGCGTAAGCATGGGGCCTCAGTAGCTCCATCAATAGCGAACATATATATGTCGCTCTTTGAGTCTAAGTTCATCTATAACGAAATCACCCTCTTTTAAGAGTCTGTTTCCCATTGGTACCGATATATTGATGACATCTTTTTTATATGGACCGATGGGGAAGAGACTCTGAAAGAATTCTTGACTTGGCTGAACTCAATGTCAATCTACGCTTTTCAGCCCACACTGACTGCCAATAAGTAGAATTCTTAGATATTCTAATTAGACACAACAATGGAAAACTGAAGGTAGATTTATATACCAAACCAACTGCAAGAAACACCCTTCTCCACTTCTAAAGTTACCACCCGAGAAACCAAAAGAATGGTATTCCGTTTTCACAATTCCTTAGAGTCAGGCACAATTGTACGAACTTAAAAGACTATGACATCCAAGCAGTAACTATGAAGAAGAAATTTCTGGACCGTGGATACCCTCATCGACTAATTAGAGAAGCCTACAAGAGGGCCCGGTTCCACAATAGAGATTCTTTGTTCAATGCTACAAAACCTAAACAAGACTCCCAACTTGTATGCATAACTAAACATTCCACACTTGATTCTACTATCAAATAAGTAATTAACTCCAAGTGGCATCTGCTAAATGTAGATCAACCCCAAAAAAAAATAGCTAAGCCCCTTTTTGCGCATCGCCGCAATGAGAATCTTAAAGATATGATAGTAAGATTCAGATATACTGCCACAGTTACTAACCAACCATTTATTCAGAAATCCATTGATGGCACAAACCCAGTTAGAGGTACTACCCGTTGCGCAGCCTGTTTATCTTGTAACAGCATACTCACCGGAAAAACTTTGCTGTTCAAAAACTATAAAATCTGTGCACAAGAACTATGGACATGTAATGTTATCTATTTAATTACATGTCCATGCAACTTGGGATATGTGGGAGAAACCTCCCGCACCATCAAAACCCGACTTACAAAACAAAGATCAGCTATTAAAACAAAGAAACACTCAGCACCTCTAGTCAGCAATTTTCTTGAGTTCAAACATTCACCCATGGACATCAGATGGCGTATTCTAGAAAAGATCCACAAATCGGCTGACAATGGTGCGGACTTTATCCGTAAAAAAAGAGAGGTGTTCTGGATATTTTCTCTTGACACCTTTCATCATGATCTTAACAACGAACTGACATGGGAGAACGCCATCATATAACTGTTTATTCACAGGAAAAATTGCCACTCCTGCCTGTTTAGGTTTTACTCAAAAAGCATGTCTTAACTTTGTTCTCGTTTTATGCCACATCTATAGACCATTAAAATCCTCTCACATTCACTAGGTTAGACATTAGCCCTGAGTTTCCCATACACTATGAGATCTTTAAGCAACTCGGCTATCTTACCACTTCGTTTATTTTGATCGCAGCCTCTATTTACCCGACTCCAAACTGAGGTATCTTTCACTTTAAGAACAGGCGGGACATTCAAACCCGTCCTATCATCTTGCTGCATATATAAACCAATCAACAGCCACCTTTCACCGGTTGCTGCCGGTTGGAGAAATCATAGAGTATCTCGTGAGAATCTAACGGCCCTAGATTGAGGTATGTACCGTACCGCTAATTTCCGTCATCCCATCAAGAATCAAACACGACTATTAATTAATTCGGGTCATGTATTTTTATTTTAACAGAAAAAGCTTGCCCATTAATAATACGCCTTGAATCAAGAGCGGACCATTTAACCAAACGTGCCGCCTCTTGAACTGCATCTCTTCATGCACGCAACTCTAACACAGGTACTTAATATGAGTAAACACTGAATTGCTAATTACTTGGAGCATGTTACTTAAACGATATACATGTTCCTGGGTGCATTCGTTAACATTACCGGTGTAAACGTGACTATTAACTAACTTGCGTCATGTACTTTTATCTTAACAGAAAGAGCCTGTTCGTTAATAACATGCCCTGAATCTACGATAGAGATTCTATGTTCAATGCTACAAAACCTAAACAAGCAGTACAAAAGGGGGTGGAAATGGATGGAGCATCTGAACCAATCAAACACTCACACCCAGTCAAAAGATCTGGGGATTAATTCATCACCGTTCTTTAGCCCACTCTGCCACCCCAGTTCAGACATGGCTATATGCAAATCAGTCTGACCCTGTGCCTTATGGGAACAGTCCAGCCTGAACTGCCAAGCCATGCCTTCCCTGGACCGGAAACAAGCTTCCGAGGACCGGTTTCTGGCATTCCAGACGTCTTCAGCCCGGCTTGCTTGAATCCAGTGGCAAAGTGAGCAAGGGACTCACGTCTGAGCATACCCTGCCACACTTATGGCAGCCAAAAGCGGTACAAAAGGGAGTGGTAATGGACAGAGTATCTGAACCATTCAAACACTCACACCCAGTCAAAAGATGTGGGTTTAATCCATCACCGTTCTTTAGCCCACTCTGCCACCCCAGTTCAGACATGGCTATAAGCAAATCAGTCTGACCCTGTGCCTCATGGGAACAGTCCAGCCCAAACTTCCAAGCCATGCCTTCCCTGGACTGGAAAGAAGCTTCCGAGGACCGGTTTCTGGCATTCCAGCCATCTTCAGCCCGCTTGCTTGAATCCAGTGTCAAAGTAAGCAAGGGACTCACGTCTGAGCCTTTGGTTTTTCTTTGTTAAATTTTAGGCCCGCTATTTCTGCATATTTGTCCAAGAGCTCTGTTCGTATAGTATTGCCTCTAATTGGGTTATCTCCTTCCACAAGTCTTTTGCAACCCCACTGTAGCACCCAAACAGTGACAATACAAAAGGACTGTCAATGGTCTGTACAACTAATGGGGGCAAAGAAAAATGTGACGGACTCTGTGTCTACCTATAAAGTGTGTACAACAAAAAGGAAATGAATCCCAACAGCCCACTCATATGGCAGAGCTTCATCATCTGGGATAGAACCAAAGATGGTCCGGTTAAGGAGCCACACACCTGTTGGAATTATGTGCTTCTCCAAACCCAAGGAACCACCAGTGATGGATCATACCAAAAGTCAAATCAGTTTGGAATGGTTTGGGATGTTAAATTGCAGTGAGAAAAAAAAGTGTGCAAAAATAATCAAAAAGTGGGATGTAAAATTGACTGCCATGATTTAAAGAAAACTTTATTAGGGAGAATCATGGTATCAAGATTAAAATGAGTGTGAGACAGTTTGACATAATAACTGTCTATTAAGGATGGTATTTGGTCAACATGTTTCAGTCATTGTAGGTAAATGTACCCGGCTTTCGTCAGGACCTCTCGAACACTACTGCAACTAAGCTTAGTGAAAAAAGCAAAAATTAACACAAATTAATGATACAAAACATCCTACCATACATTGGATTTTCCAGACGGGGATGTCTTTCCCAAAAATGCTTGGGAGAAAGCCTCACCTCTTCCTGGCTACTGCTCAGGGTTGGAGGCCCCGCTCTGTCCGTCGGTGCCCCTGGACTGATCCTAAGCCGAGGGGTAGGATGTTTTGCATCATTAATTTGTGTTTTGTATCATAAATTGCATGGTCGGGGGCATCTGCCCATCCTCCGCAATTTGCTCGACCAGCCGCAATAGTTTAGGAGTCAGTAAATCAGAAAACATCTTATAAAAGGAGGCTGGAAAGCCATCACTACCCAGAGCACCACCCGCCCTCATGGACGACAACGTCCAGACAACCTCTTCCTTTTTGAACGGATGCGCCAGAAACTGACAGTGAGTGTCAGTGAGCCAGGGTAATTGTATGTGCGTTAGGTAGTCCATGATACGTTCCTCAGATATCAGCCCTTTAGAGGCGTACAGTGTAGCATAATACTAACGAAAAAGTGCCGCTACCTGGGTATCATCAAGTTCCTCCCCTGTGATCGGTGAGGTCATAGTGGGCATCAGTACATTTTGCCTAAGTTGTTTAGCCATCTTTGCCAAGACCGCTCCCGGTTGTTCGCTTTCGCCATATGACCTGGCTATGGCGTATTTCCCAAGATGCTTCACCTCAGCGTCTGCCTCCTCATGGTACTCTCAAAGAGTTTGTGCTAGCTCTTGTGTGAGGTCAGTGGCGGGATCCCCTAGACGACGCATTTCTATGTCACGAAGTCTTTTCTCTAAAAGCGATAGGCAGTCACAGATGGATTTCAGGACACCAGCATGTTTAGAGATGATGATACCGCGCATGTATGCCTTAAAGGTCTCCCACACTGTGAGGAAGGAGTCGACCGTGCCCTCGTTTCTGCCAAAGAAGTCGTCAATGGCAATAGACAACTCATCACGAAAAGCGTCATCCAGCAACACATATGGGGGCAATCACCATGAGAAGGGAATGGGGCGACGCGCCGGAGCCTGAAGGGTAATTAGCACCGGGGAGTGGTCCGAGTAAGTACGTGGAAGCGTCGCACTCGTTTGTACTCTGAAAAGGAGATGTGCAGAGAGGAGCCAATAATCAATGCGGATGTGAATGTCATATTTTGATGAGTAGTGTGTGTATCCCGCTTGCGACGGATGTTTCATCCTCCAGACATCCCGGAGTCCCAGTCGGGTCATTTCTGCGTCAAGGACGCGAGCTGACGCCGATGGGCGTCTGTTAGGTTCGTCCGAACGATCCATTTCCGGGTGACGCATCAAATTTAGGTCTCCACCGCACAGGACCTGTACCTCCCCCAAATCTCTGATTTTATTAGCAAGAGTCACATAAACGAGGGGCAGTCAAAACTAGGGCCATATGTGTTGATCACATAAAATGCCATTCCTTTACCCGAACACTTTTGTGATCACATAGCGTCCTTCAGGGTCTGCGTCTATCGGTTGGGGCATTAGAGGGGACCTAGGATTCATCCAAGTCAGCACCCCCCTAGCGCTGGAGGTGAAGCCAGCAGCATGTATGCGGCCGCGCAGCCCTCTGTAATGCAGTGTCGAACCGTACGATCTCAAATGTGTCTCCTGCAATAATGCAACGCCGATCGCATGTCTCGATAGGTAATGTAGTACCTCCCGGATCTTCCAGTGATCATTAAGGCCTAGATGTAGGTAATAGCAAATTACCGAATGGTAAATACCGAATTTTACCGATTCGGTATTTACTATTCGGTAATTGCTATGTAGGTAAAAAATTTGGTAAAAATACGTTGAAGCCCATAGGATTCAAAAGCAAATACCGATTCGATAATTACCGAATCGGTAAAATTACCGATTTTACAAGGGGGACAGGGTGTCACTTTGACACCCTGTTGCACCCCTGTTACTGGCTTGTGTGCCATGTGACACACATACATGCCCTTAGGGCATGTCTGTGTGCCACAAGGCACTGGTGTACATGCAGATGTGCATGTACACAGGGATTCGTTATTTACCATGTAATAGTATTGCATGATAAATACCGGATCCTGAAAGCCCTGTAGCACTGTATCTCCACTGTAATTTTACCGATCAGTAAATTTACCGAATCGGTAAAATTGACAGAATCAGTACATTTACCGATTCTGTAATTTTACAGATTCGGTAAAATTACTGATTCTGTAAAATTACCAAATATGTATGTTTTCAACACCCCTACATAACAATGCCCAAATACCGGTCGGAAACGGCCGAAAATCAGTATTTTCGGCTGTTTCCGACCGGTATTTGGGCACCTACATCTGGCCCTAAGACCTCTAACATTCCAGGTGAACAATTTAGGAGTGTCGTTGTCCTGATGTTGGTGTGCCGTGTCAGGTAATGGGGAACATGGTGGGGGCGCATTGTCACCTATCGAGTGCTGTGCCATAGTGTGGAGCTAAGTGTGTGCGTATCGTCATGCGTATTCCTGTCAGTATGCATGCAGTGAATACCTCTGTCAATTCATCCGTCAATAACAGACCCTGTACTTTCTTGCTCAACAAATATGCTGTAAATCATTTGAACATTCAACAACAGGCAAAAGACCAGCAATTTCACCCTTCCCCCCACCCACGCATGCCCAACCCGAACATGGCCACGCCCCCAGTCCCCGCCGCTTCCGTCCCTCCCCACTTGAATTAAACCGCACATTCTCCCCTCTCCCCAACCCGCTACTCCCATCTCAAACCCAAAATCAAATACAAATACTAAACAAACAAGAAAGGAATACGCCTTCAGCAAGGAAGGCATGCAGGGGAAGTGGTACACACTCAGGGGTTTAGGTAGCCTGCTTTCAAGTATACTGCAATTACAGACTATGTCGAAGATCCATAAATTCTGCCCCATCCCGCCCTCCCGCCCAGACTATAACAATATTAGGTGACAGTATTAGTCCCCGATAATGTCCAGAACATGTCTAACGGTTAGTATGGGCTCTATACATTCACATTGATTGTCTCATCTGAAAGATCAGCCCCTTATACTGTATATATTTTGTAAATCTAAAATAGACATGCAGGGGAGACATCAAGCCTCAGTTACTCACTTCAAAAATGCGATGAGGAACCACCATACCCCCCCAGTGTTCTCATAACTCACTGTTACCCTGCATCGCTTCTGCAACCAGCAAGTAGATATCATTACATTCAATGTAATGTCCCTCTGCAAAGAGGCAACCTCATAAGTCACATGTATAACTCCACAAAGTGCCGAAACTGTAGCCGCTCCGCATAAGCCACAGCTGGCCGCACTGTCAATCTTGGTCGTCAATGGGCCCACCCGAGGCCTCCTCCAGCAATTCGTCATCCGCCGGGTGTTGCCGTTCTTTCCGCCAGTCATTCATAGCCTTCTGGAGAGTTTTTGGATTCGTGAAAATGGTGGATCTTCCTTGTCTGTTGATCCTCAATTTAGCTGGATAAAGCATTGCGTAATCGACCCCAAGCTCTCTCAATTGACGCTTCATTGGGAAAAATTGGCGACGCGCCTCCTGTACCCTAGCCGTGAAATCCGGAAACAGAGAGATCATGCTTCCCTCGTATTGCAGAGGTTGTTTCTCTCTGGTAAGTTTCAGTGCAACATCCCGATCCCTATAATTCAAAAGTTTTGCCACAATAGCGTGGGGAGGGGCCCCCGGTTTAGGCCTCGGTCCTGGTGTACGGTGAGCTCTCTCCACCACGAACATCCCGGAGAAAGCAGTGTCACCCAGCAATTTCTTTAGAAGCGTCTCCACAAAGAGCTCCGTGTTGCCGGTTGGAGTGCTCTCCGGCAGTCCAGCGATACGGATATTGCATCTTCGTGACCTCGCCTCCAAATCCTCGGCCTTGTCCTGGAGGATTTGGATCACTTTACCGAGCTGTTTATGTTCAGTGTCTAGGGTGGTCTGTGCCTCCTCCACCTCCCCAATGCACCGCTCTGACATATCCAGGCGCTCCGCATGTTTGTCGAGCCACTCTGCCATGCGGTCCATGCGGTACGTTAGGGCATCCATCTTAGTTCCCAGAGACGCAATGCCGCCTTGTAAATTCTTTTCCATGACAAGCAAGATATGACGTAGATCTGTCTCGGGATTGTCACCACCCGTCGATTTTTCCTGTCCGGCGTCGTCTTCATGAGTTGGGGCATCAGTGTTTTTGGGGTTTTTGCTGAATTCAAAAGACAACTTGGGTTGCGTTCTGTCCGGACGTCCCATGGCAACCCCCTCAAGCGCACCAACCGCTGCGGTCGTAATCTACTTGGATTAGTTTAAAGTCACTGTGCCCCACCGTAGGTCCCGTGGGAGGTATCTTCTGCTCAGTCTTAGAGTATCCGGGTCCACTGCGTGGCCTTCTACGGCACTCCAGGTGATGTGCTTGTCCACCCCTAGGCATCGATCTGCTCGTGATGCGGGTCCTTGGCAGCACCCTTTATGTCTAGCGCATGCTGGCTATAGGACAAGTACCGTCAGCATTTGCCAAGAAAAATGTCAATGTGGCACTCAGGAACCTCGTGTGAATGGTCCCGGCTCACCTTAGGGGCGCACGATCCGCTCCTCAAAATGGCGCTGTGAAGAGAGCGCCAGCGTGAACCAGTTTGCAGTGTCGCTATGTACAAGCAGTACACACGAAACAGCTCTTTTGTACCTGTACATGTGCCAGAGTGGGAGAGGTAGATCCAGGGATTCAGGCCCAGAGCAATCTCTTTGTGTACTTCAGCCAGTCCCCTCAGGTCTTTGCATGGCTCTGTGGTAGGGTAGGAAGCCTCAACTCGTAGGGACCTCACACTTATTGCTCCTATTATGGGGCGTACCCCAGTCCCTCTGCATCCAAGCCCACGATGGGCCACAGCAACGGGTATGACCGCAGCAATTGCTGGACTTCAGTGCGAGGTGAGGCCTAGCTTCTCCAGCGGAGCCGGGCACTCGAGTGATCACGCTACAGCTCAGGGGGGCCCAGCGGCTGGGCGCCGCATTCCCCAACTCACCACACAGTGCTGGGCGTAGAATTTGTCCTCGCGCAGCCGACCTCAGCTCGGCAGGAGGTCCGAGTCCCACAGCCTACATCACCCCATTCACAGGACCTCCGGATCAGGCAGGCCTCTCTCACAGTTCTTCATCGGGCCGCAGCTCAGCTCGAGACTCCGCTCGCCACCACACTCCAGCAGCGAGGTTTATACAGATCGGAGCAGGTCAAGACTTGGCTGTCGTGTGCCCTGGACTACGGGGGTCTGCTGGGGGGCTTAATTTCTTTTGTAGGGCACTGTCACCCGCAGATAAATGAATGGATTATGTCTGGGACGGAGGAGCGAGCGGATCAGGCGGCCATCTCCGACGCTGGCTAGCTCCGCCCCCCCAGAGGTCATGAAATTTTAAGTGAATGAACAAAAGTGAGATATGATTTCCAAAAGTTGAAGATGAAAATGGAAATGGAGGACATAAATATGAATTTGGAAAGATAAACAGAGTGGAAATATGTAAGGTTATAGCATAAGAAAGTAATACTGGTAAATGTGCAGTTTTGCACAAAACTTTAAATGTACATCTGTGATATGCATCATTTTCAGAAATAGTGTTAAGGAAAGCTAGTGTCACAGGCACTTTAATGTCAAGTGTTGGGCTCAATGACTTTGGAGTGATATTTGTTCCTTGAGGGACAAAGTGGGTGGTAATGTACTTTCCTGGCTTCTTCCTTGGAGTGACTAATTAAGTATATGTTGTACCTTTGCATTATATGTTTGTTCCTGAAAGTTGGCACAGCAAAAATATATGCACAATGTAATTCACAACATGAGCAATTTGACATTGTTCACCTACATGATTGAGTGCCTTGAGGTGTGTGGTGTGTTAGAGTTGTACTTACCAACAAGCAGTTAACATTGCCATTGGTGCCATTCTGGAACTGCTGGTTGATGGCAGATTGACAGAAGATATATCAGTCATAAACACTGCCAGGGTACTTTGCCATGACATTGATGGAGACACCAAGATGATCAACCATAGCCTGCACATTCATTGAGTAGCCATGTTTCCTGTAGCGGTATATGTGTGCAGTTTCCTCAGGAGACACACGTTGCACATGGGTGTTGTGAGAAGTTGGCCTGGTATATAATGCTCACTAATTCTAGTGATCACTTTGTACCATGCCAAGCAACCCTTATGATGATGGTTGTAATTCAACCTTGTAGACCAGTTATCCTAGTGGTAACGTGGACAAAGCAGTCTTAGGCTAAACTCTGAAAGGCATGTGAAGCCAGCTGTTATACCATACACAACCCCCTTGAATACCAAATGAAAGGGACACCACACAGATATATATTGAAAATATATATTGATTTATTAACTATTAAAATCCCCTGGACTCTTTATGAGCACAGAAGCACAAGCGTTAAATCACAAGACAGTTTAAAATACACAAAAGTTGCACAATATGGATGAGCCCTAGGGGCCACCTAAACCATATACTAAGAAAGTGGTATAAGAGATACCAATAGGAAAGTGAAGAGGCCTAGGGCCTTGGGAATCGCTGGAGCTATTCGAGACTGGAGTTAACTAAGTCGGGAAAGGCCCACGGGACTCGGGTGCAGTGTTCAAAGTGCACGCACTTCTCAATGCAAAGTCTATGGTGTGTAAAAAGCACAAAGTTAGAAAGTTAGGAACCTTCCGAGTGACCTACGGAGCTGAAACTTAAAACACAGGCCCTTGGGATGTGTACCAGTGCAGGAGCACCGGCGAAGCTGAGTTACCTCACCCACAGGAAGCGGGTGCACAGGGTCGAAGTTGTGTCGGGTTTCGTCACGCTGGTCGATGGTGCTTGGAGCTGAAGATGCTGCAGGCGGCTCGATGAGAAGAGTTCCGGTGGATCCAAGGGTGGATCTGAAGATGTGAAGACCTGAAAGCAGAGGGGACAGTGTTCAAAGTCACTAGCCAGTGACTACCGTGGAACCAGATTGGAACCAGGCGATGTTGGGTGCAAACAGGCGTTGTCGGGTAGCTTCTTTCTGCAGCCACGTGGATACCCGGGGTCGAGGACGTCCAGGAGTCGGTCACGAGCTGTCCCACGTAGGCTTCTCGCTGTTGGCGGTGTCGGTGACCTGATCGGAGCAAACAGGCCTTGGCAAATGCAAGCCACGCAGAAGTTGAAAGATGCTGTTCACTCGGACCAGCAAGGTCAGAGCGGGTGCTCCTTTTCACAGGAGCTTGGGTAGGTCTGGAGCAACCAGACCTGCTGTTTAAATCTTCGGGTTCGTCGCCAAGATGGCCGCTGACCACGTGGCTAGTGGCCGGGATGGCGCGTCGAGTGGCACAATGCAAAAGGGCCCCACGCAGATCGTGGAGATGCTGGAGGGCTGATCTTCGGTGCAAGGGCTGCTCGGTGGTGGGGGTTCTCAATCCCCAAAGCACAACGTCGAGGATGCCTCAGAAGCTGCGCAGTCAGCTTTACGAGTGTCTTCCAAGAGGTCCGGTCCCACGTCACTCGGTGCCTCCACGGGTCCCTTCTTTGCAGGGACTGTGGATCGGGCTCTGAGAGGTCTGGGAATCTGGTTCTTGTCGGGCTCTGGGCTCGGGCTCCGGCGGGAGGCGGCGGCAAAGCAGACGTCGAGTTGCTGGTTGGTACCTGTGTTCACAGGGTGGTCACTCCTTGGCCACAAGGGAGATTCTTCTTCAGTCTTCTGTGCAGCAGAATGTCGAAGTCCAGTCTTCTTCTTAGTTTTAAGTTGATTTCGGGATGATCTGCTGTGCAATGGCACTGCTCCCCCTCTTATTCCCAATCTAGGGGGTGGATCACCTACTAGGTCCCTCCTCTGGGAGGAACCAGGAAGGGGGGCGGTTACACCCCCTTTCCTTTGTCCAGCTCCGCGCCAGGACTGGGGCTGGAAGGCCCCAGAACCGGTTTGGACTGGCCTATGCACGGGGACACCTTGTGTGCCCCGGGCATGTCTGATTCTATTCAGCCCTGTCCTACCCAATACACAAAATCCTGTCTGGGGTGGTGCTCGCACCTCCCAAGGCAGGAAACCCTTTGTCCAGGCCACCATCTGCCGAGTTTCGGTCAGCAGCAGGAGGCCAGACTTGTGTCTGTGGTGGCAGCGTCCATTTTGTGGAGCTGAGGCTCTGTTTAACTTTAACCGGGGTTAAGGCTACACACATGTCGTGTCCCTCTAGAAGGGTGGAATGCTATCCCCGTCGCCAGAATTGGCGAGGGGATAGTATTCCAATTCGTATGACACCTTACTCGACATGTTTTGATAAAGCCAAACCAAAGATAGCATTTAACCGCGAGGATTATAATGCACTTAAGAGTATATGGTATGGCAATATCCCGGAACAGCTTAGGGAGTGGTTCCCGACAGCTGCAGACAGGCTCAGCTCATGCCAGAGCACCATCTCACATATTTCCAAGCACTCTGCCTCCAGGATTGATGAGGCCTTCCATAGGAGTGGCTGATAGGAACATATGTGTCCAGTTTAGGGTTAGGCACAGACATACTGTACCTAAGTAAGAGGTGGTTACACCGACTTACCCCAGCTGAGTGATCAGCCAGTTGTGTCAAATATGGAGGCCAGGCCAGGGGTGGCACAATACGTGCTGCAGCCCCTGGTAGGCCTTGGATACACCTATGCCCTGGGCACCTAGGGTGCACTATTACAGGGGCTCATAAGGTGAACCAGTTCCAATTCGTAATGCACCTAGAGTGCATTGGCAGTAATTTAGAGAGAGAACAGCAGGCTGTGGGTCTGATTAGCAGGCCCACAGCCACATTAAGTCAGAAACCAGTGAAGCAAAAAGCAAAAATTTGGGGTGACCATAGGATAGCAGACCCTACTCTCCTACATAACCCCCCCCCAAACGCAGGGACATTAGACTAACCTTGACCAGTTGTGTCTTCATGTTCTAAGTGGAAGTACCTGGAGAGACCATCTGCGTTGCCATGGTCAGTCCCTGGGCGGTGCTCCACTGTAAAGTCCATCCCCTGTAGGGAAATGGACCACCTGAGTAGTTTGGGGTTTTCACCCTTCATCTGATTAAGCCATAGGAGGGGCTTATGGTCGGTCTGAATCTTGAAGTGAGTGCCAAATAAGTATGGCCTCAACTTCTTCAGGGCCCACACCACAGCAAAGGCCTCCCTCTCTATAGCTGACCAACGTTTCTCTCTGGGGGTCAGCCTTCTGCTAATGAAAGCAATGGGCTGGTCCTGGCCATCTACATTAAGCTGTGAAAGCACTGCTCCCACTCCCAACTCAGAAGCATCTGTTTGGACAATGAACTCTCTTGAGTAGTCAGGACTCTTCAGGATAGGTGCAGAGCACATGGCCTTCTTCAGGTCATCAAATGCCTTTTGACAGATTTCTGTCCACTGAACCTTTTTGGGCATCTTCTTGGATGTCAGATCATTAAGAGGAGTCACAATGGACCCATAGTTCTTAACAAACTTCCTGTAGTACCCAGTCAGGCCCAAGAAAGCTCTGACCTGAGTCTGGGTAGTTGGAGGGGACCAGTCCTTGATGGTCTAGATCTTACTCTCCAGTGGTTGAACTTGGCCTCCACCTACAAGGTGGCCCAGGTATACAACCTTGCTCTGCCCTATCTGGCACTTTGTTGCCTTGATAGTGAGGCCTGCCTTCTGCAGAGCCTCAAGCACTTCCTTCAGGTGGATCAGGTGATCCTCCCAGGTGGAGCTAAAGACAGCAATATCGTCCAGATAAGCTGCACAAAAGTCATCCAACCCAGTGAGGACTTGGTTCACCAACCTTTGGAAGGTGGCAGGTGCATTTTTCAAACCAAAGGGCATCACCACAAACTGATAATGCCCACTAGGGGTAGAAAATGCTGTTTTGGCTTTAGACTCCTCAGCTAACCTGATTTGCCAGTAGCCAGCTGTCAAGTCAAATGTGCTCAAATATTTGGCAGAAGCCAATTTGTCAATGAGCTCATCTGCCCTTGGAATAGGGTGTGCATCTGTCCTGGTGACAGCATTGAGTCCTCTGTAATCCACACAGAACCTCATCTCTCTCTTGCCATCTTTGGTGTGAGGTTTGGGGACCAGAACCACTGGGCTAGCCCAGGGGCTCTCTGAAGGCTCAATGACACCTAATTCCAGCATCTTTTGCACCTCAGTCTTTATACAGTCCCTGACGTGGTCAGGTTGCCTGTAAATCTTGCTCTTTACAGGAAGACTGTCACCAGTGTCCACCACATGTGTACACCAGTTAGTCTGACTGGGTGTCAAGGAGAACATATGCCTGTATGCCTGTAGAACTTGTCTGCAGTCATGTTGCTGATGTTCAGTGAGGCTGCCACCTAAGGCCACACCATCAACTGAGCCATCCTCAGGGTTCTGAGTGAGCAGGTCTGGGAGAGGGTCACTCTCTTCCTCCTGTCCCTCATCTGTAGCCATGAGCAAGCCCATGTCTGCCCTGCTGACATATGCCTTCAATCTGTTTACATGGAGCACCCTGTGGGGGCTCCTGGGAGTTCCTAGGTCCACCAAGTAGGTAACCTCTCCCTTCTTTTCCAGAATTGTATGGGGTCCAGACCATTTGTCTTGGAGTGCTGCTGGGGCCACTGGCTCCAACACCCATACCTTCTGTCCAGGCTGAAATTCAACAAGGACAGCCTTTTGGTCATGCCAAGCTTTTTGTAATTCTTGGCTAGCCTCAAGGTTTTTAGATGCCTTTTCCATGTACTCTGCCATCCTGGAGCGGAGACCAAGTACATAGTCCACTATGTCCTGTTTAGGCTTTTTGAGAGGTAACTCCCATCCTTCCTTCACTAGACACAGGGGTCCTCTTACAGGGTGCCCAAACAACAATTCAAAGGGGCTGAAGCCAACCCCCTTTTGAGGGACCTCTCTGTAAGCAAACAAAAGGCAGGGCAGAAGGATGTCCCATCTTCGCCTGAGCTTTTCAGGTAATCCTTTAATCATGCCCTTTAGGGTCTTGTTAAATCTCTCAACAAGCCCATTGCATTGTGGGTGATAAGGAGTGGTGAACTTGTAGTTGACACCACATTCCTTCCACATAGCTGTCAAATATCCAGACATGAAGTTGGCACCTCTATCTGATATTACCTCCTTAGGAAACCCCACTCTGGAGAAAACTCCAAGTAAGGCCCTGGCTACAACAGGAGCTGTTGTGGTCCTAAGGGGAATTGCCTCTGGGTACCTGGTGGCATGATCCACTACCACCAGTATGAATCTGTGCCCAGATGCTGTAGGGGGATCCATTGGGCCAACAATATCAATCCCCACTCTCTCAAAGGGAACCCCCACCACAGGTAGTGGTATCAGGGGGGCCTTTGTTGTTCCACCTGCTTTACCACTGGCTTGGCAGGTTTCACAGGAGCGACAAAACTCCTTGGTGTCTTCAGACATGTGAGGCCAGTGAAAGTGAGGGACAAGCCTGTCCCAAGTCTTGTTCTGGCCTAGGTGTCCTGCTAAAGGAATATCATGGGCCAAGGTGAGTAGGAAGCCCCTAAATTGCAGAGGTATAACCAACCTCCTGGTAGCACCAGGCTTGGGGTCTCTAGCCTCTGAATAAAGGAGTCCATCGTCCCAATATACTTTATGGGCACCTTGAGCATTCCCAGCAGCCTCAGCAGCAGCCTGCTGTCTGAGGGGTTCAATGGAAGGACAGGTTAACTGAGCCTGCCCCAAGTCTGCCCTAGAAGGTCCCCCTGTCCCCAGAAACTCAACCTGATCAGGTTCAAGTTCTTCAGGGACAGTTCCTTCAGGGGTCTCAAGATCAGTTTCCTGTGAAGCCTGATCCTCACTTGTAGGCAGTTGGGAAGGCGCAGCCTTAACCCTCCTGTTCTTCTTCTTGGGAGGTACTTGGTCCATTGTTCCAGGATCCAAGACCTGAGGTTCAGAGAGGCACTTTTTGGCCTGTGACCTGGTCACAGCAAGGACATGTGATGATATCCCTAACATCTCTGCATGAGTCCTGTACTCAACTTCTGACCATAGAGAGTTCTCCAGGTCATTGCCCAACAAACATTCTACTGGGAGATCAGCACTAACCACAACTTTCTTTAGGCCAGTTACCCCTCCCCAGGAAAAGTTAACAAGTGCCACACTATGTGTAGTAGTGACATTGCTGGCATTGGTCACCAGGTAATCATCGCCTGGCATGTATTGTCCAGGGTCCACAAAGTTAGGTGTCACCATAGTGACACTGGCACATGTGTCCCTGTAAGCTTGAGCCACTTTGTTGTTAATCAAAGGTGTCTGTCTGTATTTGCCCAGGTTACTGGGACTTATGTCAGGGGTCAAATCTATGTCCCCTTCACAAACCAGAACAGCCTGTGTAAGAGTTCTGACTAGGTCAGAATCTCCTTCAGTTCCCAAAGTGATTCCCACTAAACCCTTGGCTTGAGGACCAGCACTGCTAACTGTACTAGTGGGTGCAGGTGCCTTAGGGGCTGCAGTGCTGGGGGCTCCACCCTTTTTACACTCACTTGTCCAGTGAGAGGTGTTCTTACAAGTTTTACACCAGGGTTTCTTCTGACCTTCTTTCTTCTTCTTTTTGGAAGTTTGGGACCCACCCTCTGTCTCAGTTTGGGGCCCTGTTGAAGACTTCTGGTCTTTAGCTTTCTGCTCCCCACCCTTCTGGTCTGTTTTCTTCTGGTCACCACCCTGGTTCTGGTTCTGGTTCTTTTGCTTAACTCTGGTTCTTACCCATTTATCTGCCCTCTTTCCCAATTCTTGGGGAGAGGTCAAATCTGAGTCAACCAAATGTTGATGCAACTGCTGGTTCTGACAATTATTTAAAATTTGTTCTCTCATCAGCAAATTATACAATCCTTCATAGTCTGTAACCTTGCTTCCCAGCAACCATCCCTCCAGAGCCTTAGTGGCACATTCAACAAATTCAGACCAGTCCTGAGTCTGTGTCTTCTGGGTATCTCTGAACATTAACCTGTACTGTTCAGTGGTTAAGCCTAACCCATCAATCAGAGCACTCTTCAGGACCAGGTAGTTTCTAGAATCCCCATCACTAACTGTGAGGAGTCTGTCTCGGCCTCTACCTTCAAAGGAGAGCCACAAGATTGCTGCCCACTGCTCCTGAGGGATCTGCTGTACTCTGCAGGCTCTCTCCATTGCAGTAATCCATTTATGGATATCATCCCCAGCTTTGTAGGGGGGCACAATCTTACTCAGGTTTCTATTATCAAAAGACCTGTCTTTATCCTTGTGGATATTGCTGCCACCAGTGGGTTCTATTACCCCACTCTCTCTAGGATGTCTTGCTCTAGCAAGTTTCTCTTGGGCCAGGGCAATCTCTAACTCTTGTCTCTGGACTCTCAATTCAGCCTCTCTAATTTGAGATTCTCTCAATTTGGTCTCATGTTCCCTTCTCTGAGGGCTAGTCATCCTCCTTCTGGAGTGACCATGAGAACCTCTAGAAGCATAGGAGTTGTCAGAGTCACCTGAGTGAATCCTTCTCCTCCTAGGCTCCTGGTTAAGTCCACCTGGGGGTCTGAATGGGTTGTTACCTGATTCATTCCCAAGTTGACTTAAGTTAGCCTGGTTCAGTCTACTGACCAGCACCTGACTATTTCTGTCATCATCTGACTCACTGCTTTCCACCTCCTCCTCTTCCTCTTCCTCTTCCTCCTCATCTACCTGAGGAGCTCCAGTGGTGGAGGCATCCTCATCTACCAGGATGATAGGGGCAGGGGTGTCTACAGTATCATCCTCTGAAGGATGGCCTCCTTCAGCATTCCCTGTGGGGTTTGCTTTAGAGGTCTTTAGAGCTTCAGACTGATCCAGGAGCTCTCTTAGGTGGTCTGTAGTAGGGGAAGGCCCTGTCTTCAGACCCCTTAAGACACAAAGCTGTCTTAATTCCTTAAAGGGAAAAATAGCAAACTGGGATGGTGCCCTTGGAGGGTCACTCTCAACAGGAGTAAGTCCACTGGACCCCTCTGTTCCAGACATTGCTCTAGTGTGGGTGGATGTGTTGCAATCTACCTACACTGGTGTTTACCTACTAAACCTATCTAGTAGTTGTAGCTAGGGTGTGCTACTCCCTTTGCTCTACAACAACTAAGTTCAGTAGAACTTAAGTATACTAGTCTTGTTTTATATGTACCTAGCAGGTACCTGTGTGATCTTTCAGATGATAATCTCAAAGATTGTAATGGTAAAACAACAGCAAGCTCAGATCCCAATCCGCTGCTCACCAATGTGAGAAGTTGGCCTGGTATATAATGCTCACTAATTCTAGTGATCACTTTGTACCATGCCAAGCAACCCTTATGATGATGGTTGTAATTCAACCTTGTAGACCAGTTATCCTAGTGGTAACGTGGACAAAGCAGTCTTAGGCTAAACTCTGAAAGGCATGTGAAGCCAGCTGTTATACCATACACAACCCCCTTGAATACCAAATGAAAGGGACACCACACAGATATATATTGAAAATATATATTGATTTATTAACTATTAAAATCCCCTGGACTCTTTATGAGCACAGAAGCACAAGCGTTAAATCACAAGACAGTTTAAAATACACAAAAGTTGCACAATATGGATGAGCCCTAGGGGCCACCTAAACCATATACTAAGAAAGTGGTATAAGAGATACCAATAGGAAAGTGAAGAGGCCTAGGGCCTTGGGAATCGCTGGAGCTATTCGAGACTGGAGTTAACTAAGTCGGGAAAGGCCCACGGGACTCGGGTGCAGTGTTCAAAGTGCACGCACTTCTCAATGCAAAGTCTATGGTGCGTAAAAAGCACAAAGTTAGAAAGTTAGGAACCTTCCGAGTGACCTACGGAGCTGAAACTTAAAACACAGGCCCTTGGGATGTCTACCAGTGCAGGAGCACCGGCGGAGCTGAGTTACCTCACCCACAGGAAGCGGGTGCACAGGGTTGAAGTTGTGTCGGGTTTCGTCACGCTGGTCGATGGTGCTTGGAGCTGAAGATGCTGCAGGCGGCTCGATGAGAAGAGTTCCGGTGGATCCAAGGGTGGATCTGAAGATGTGAAGACCTGAAAGCAGAGGGGACAGTGTTCAAAGTCACTAGCCAGTGACTACCGTGGAACCAGATTGGAACCAGGCGATGTCGGGTGCAAACAGGCGTTGTCGGGTAGCTTCTTTCTGCAGCCACGTGGATACCCGGGGTCGAGGACGTCCAGGAGTCGGTCACGAGCTGTCCCACGTAGGCTTCTCGCTGTTGGCGGTGTCGGCGACCTGATCGGAGCAAACAGGCCTTGGCAAATGCAAGCCACGCAGAAGTTGAAAGATGCTGTTCACTCGGACCAGCAAGGTCAGAGCGGGTGCTCCTTTTCACAGGAGCTTGGGTAGGTCTGGAGCAACCAGACCTGCTGTTTAAATGTTCGGGTTCGTCGCCAAGATGGCCGCTGACCACGTGGCTAGTGGCCGGGATGGCGCGTCGAGTGGCACAATGCAAAAGGGCCCCACGCAGATCGTGGAGATGCTGGAGGGCTGATCTTCGGTGCAAGGGCTGCTCGGTGGTGGGGGTTCTCAATCCCCAAAGCACAACGTCGAGGATGCCTCAGAAGCTGCGCAGTCAGCTTTACGAGTGTCTTCCAAGAGGTCCGGTCCCACGTCACTCGGTGCCTCCACGGGTCCCTTCTTTGCAGGGACTGTGGATCGGGCTCTGAGAGGTCTGGGAATCTGGTTCTTGTCGGGCTCTGGGCTCGGGCTCCGGCGGGAGGCGGCGGCAAAGCAGACGTCGAGTTGCTGGTTGGTACCTGTGTTCACAGGGTGGTCACTCCTTGGCCACAAGGGAGATTCTTCTTCAGTCTTCTGTGCAGCAGAATGTCGAAGTCCAGTCTTCTTCTTAGTTTTAAGTTGATTTCGGGATGATCTGCTGTGCAATGGCACTGCTCCCCCTCTTATTCCCAATCTAGGGGGTGGATCACCTACTAGGTCCCTCCTCTGGGAGGAACCAGGAAGGGGGGCGGTTACACCCCCTTTCCTTTGTCCAGCTCCGCGCCAGGACTGGGGCTGGAAGGCCCCAGAACCGGTTTGGACTGGCCTATGCACGGGGACACCTTGTGTGCCCCGGGCATGTCCGATTCTATTCAGCCCTGTCCTACCCAATACACAAAATCCTGTCTGGGGTGGTGCTCGCACCTCCCAAGGCAGGAAACCCTTTGTCCAGGCCACCATCTGCCGAGTTTCGGTCAGCAGCAGGAGGCCAGACTTGTGTCTGTGGTGGCAGCGTCCATTTTGTGGAGCTGAGGCTCTGTTTAACTTTAACCGGGGTTAAGGCTACACACATGTCCTGTCCCTCTAGAAGGGTGGAATGCTATCCCCGTCGCCAGAATTGGCGAGGGGATAGTATTCCAATTCGTATGACACCTTACTCGACATGTTTTGATAAAGCCAAACCAAAGATAGCATTTAACCGCGAGGATTATAATGCACTTAAGAGTATATGGTATGGCAATATCCCGGAACAGCTTAGGGAGTGGTTCCCGACAGCTGCAGACAGGCTCAGCTCATGCCAGAGCACCATCTCACATATTTCCAAGCACTCTGCCTCCAGGATTGATGAGGCCTTCCATAGGAGTGGCTGATAGGAACATATGTGTCCAGTTTAGGGTTAGGCACAGACATACTGTACCTAAGTAAGAGGTGGTTACACCGACTTACCCCAGCTGAGTGATCAGCCAGTTGTGTCAAATATGGAGGCCAGGCCAGGGGTGGCACAATACGTGCTGCAGCCCCTGGTAGGCCTTGGATACACCTATGCCCTGGGCACCTAGGGTGCACTATTACAGGGGCTCATAAGGTGAACCAGTTCCAATTCGTAATGCACCTAGAGTGCATTGGCAGTAATTTAGAGAGAGAACAGCAGGCTGTGGGTCTGATTAGCAGGCCCACAGCCACATTAAGTCAGAAACCAGTGAAGCAAAAAGCAAAAATTTGGGGTGACCATAGGATAGCAGACCCTACTCTCCTACAGGTGTATTCCACATCCCCCAACACATGCGAAAATACTGCAATGGCATAAAAACCTTGCTTGTTGGTGAGTTTTTCTTGCGTAATTTTGGGGAAGTAGAGATACTGTGACGTCAGGCTGATTATGGCATCCAGGACAGTGGGTTGGAACCTGGAGAAGGATGCCTGTGATACTCCTGCCACTCCGGCGGTGGTTGGTTGAGGAGTCCCTGAGGCCAGCATGTGGAGTGCAGCAAGTTGCTTTGTCCTGTGGAGGGATGTTGGTGCAGCACTGGGATGTGGGCTCCAGCCTTGGTGCAATCTGTTCAAGGTAAGTCACAAACACACCTTAAATTAACCTGTAATCACTCTCTGGTAGCTGAGAGCTGTCAGACTTCACTTAAGACGCAATGTGTAAAGTATTTTTGAGCAAAAATTCAAACAGTGAAACACTGAAACCCCCACATAAAAAGATTTCACAACTGGTTAGAAAAATCGCTCTCAATTTAATAAATAGCAGAAGAGCAAAATGACAACAATCCAACTAGCAATACTTAAGATATAAATTTCAAAAGAATACACTGTAAAATAGTGTTTAGTAGCAATAAGCTCTTATTTGGAATATTTGGTCACGCCGGACCAGGACAAAGTCAAACGCTCAGCCTGATTGCAAAAGAACATGGTCCGGAAACAGTGATGCAGCGAGGCTCGCTGAACAAAAGCACCTTAGTCCTGGTTGCATCAACGAAGATGCAGGTGCAGTTGAGCAATACATCTGTGTCAATCGCACAATTGAGGCGATGTGCTTATTTTATAGACAAAACAGCTGCAATGCGTAACTTCCAAAAGCGATGCACTTGTTTCATGAAGCAATGGTCCTGAAGGTGATGCAGCAGGTTTCTTCACACTTTAAAGGTGATGGGTCAAGCATCTCCCTGCAGTGGCGGCGATTGGTTGGTTCAATAGTGGAGGTTCTGATGGTGATATGCTGGTTCTGAGGGCGATGTGCCAGTCTTGTTCTTGTAACAGTGGCAATGTGTTGATTCTGCTCTCATAGCAGAGGATGCGTTGGTTTCGCTGGAGCAGGCACCTCATTCCCACATCCAATGGTCCAGGTCCAGAAGCAAGGTGGTTGGAAGTCTTTTATGTCTCTGAAAATTCCTTTTTTAAAAAAAATGTTTTAAAGTTTTTATTGAGCATGTTCGAAAAATACAAAGTTAAACACATATTGAATTACAAATACTAGAAAGCAAAAGCTCTAAGAATTTCATAATATAGAACAAACATAAGATACACATAGATTGTGGCAGTCATATAAACAGTTCGCATTTCAATTCTCAGAGTTTTTATAACCATGATTCCCATGGCAAATTTGCCTAAATACATTTTAATTTTAATCCCTCTGTCGCTCATACCATCTAGCCACTGAAGACCAGACCAATTCCCCATATATTCTAGATTTTTTCCCTCTAACTTTGTAGATGGCCGTTTCTTGTTTTTGTGTAGCTAATAACCTATTAAGCCATCCCTGAAATGCTGGGGCCTCAGAATCCTTCCAACGAGTTGCTATAATGATTCTATATATGGCAGTGCATATATAAGTTGTATAAGTTTCTGGGTTATTAAATTCTAAAGAACTATCATAGCCAAGCAGGAACAGAGTTGATGAGGTTTTAATTTCGTGACCGAATATCTCAGTCCAGAATTTTATAATGCTTTCCTTAATTGGATCTAATTTGGGGCAATCACAGAACATGTGTATCAGGTTTGCAGGGCTGAGTGCACATCTAGGGCCTTTATCATGATCAATCTTACCCCAAGAGAATAGTTTGAATGGTGTGTAATAAAGGTTGCATATTGTTTTATAGATCTGAGCTTTTAAGTTGCTAGCTAGTATGACTTTGGAAGATAGCTGTAGAGTCATGTCTATGTCGACGTTAGGATTGTTTAGTTTATTCGCCCAGCTAGTTTCTAATTTTTCTAGGTCATCAGGGTGATTATTCAAAAAGATCTCATATATGTCACTGATTCTAGTTGATGTTTTTTGTATCAGGTCTGAGAGAGCGCAAATTTGAATAAAAATTATGTATAGGCCATATTCACAGGATTATTGTGTAACGTGGGGATGAAATGTATATCGTAACGTGAAGTGGATGTCTATAGCGTAAGAGTCAACGGATAGTGACAACAGGGTATAGGAAATGTATAACTGTATTCACTTTAGAATGTATTAGATTTAGAAGCTGTATACATGTAATGGCTAATGTAGAAATGTGTAGAAATGCTTACGAACGAAAGAACGTGCAAAGTGAAATTCATATACGTGTGTAGCTTTAAAGGCAGAAACGGCGAGAAATGTAACATGGAGAAACGTGCAGAGAGCATACATAACGAAGTAACCAATGAGAATAAAGTTGTATTCTATGTACTTTATATTCTATGTATCAAGGTTTATATTCTACGAAATTGTATTTTAGCTAAGATGTATTCACACATGAACGAAGTATTTGGTGAATACGATTATATATAAATATATGTTAAAGGTTATACTGTGGAGAAGAAGTTTGTAGGAATGCTAGAAGAGTTTAGGTCATTTGTGATTATAACCTGAATGACCAAGGGTTCGCAAGAGTGTAGTCCAATGTATGTAATTTAGTGGGCTCACAGGAGTCGTGGATAGTCTTCACATGATGGTGCGAGTCGAAGAGTCTAGCATTTGTTAGATTTAAGGTGACAAATGTCGAACGAAGTTTATTGCCTAAACAGGAGAGGAGGCGATTGGAATTTGAGCTTTGTTTTGAATGACCATTCACAGGATCTAGTAAGGTCAGAGAAAGAGTTGTAAGTTAAAGTCTTGTTTAAGTTCATTTGACTCTTGATCTGAAAGTGTCAACTAAAAGTCGCCAACAAGAAGATGAAGATGACATCTAAGGAGAAGGGTCAACTTAACGGACGACGCGAAGAGATGAAGCAATGGAAAGAGCCAGAAACTGACATCATCGGGGAAAGTCCGTGGTGGGCGTCAAGGGGCGTTCGACCCACACTGTGATTGTGTATTTTAGGGACAGCACCCCGGGGAGAAGGTAGCAATTGAAGATTAGGAACAGTGAGGGGAATTGCTCAGAGCGAAGGCAAGGGTAGATGCCTTGAGCAGATGCGCTGAGAGAGATCAGAGCGCAAGGGAGCAGTAGGCCGAGGACCCTTAGAAGAGCGGATGGGTAGGCAGAGAGGGTACTGCTTCTTAAACTTAAGTTACCTTTAGAGGCTAAGAGAGTTTGAACTTCTTTGGAAATCAAACTGCTGACACCTTTTTAGGGTATCAGGAACTTGCGAAATAGGGATGTCACCTAGTATAGAGTAGGGACAGATTTAACTTGATTATTTCTCTTTCTGTAGATGACGCAAAGGAACCACTTTACATCGAAGCTTTAAATTGCTGATTAAGGAACTGATTTTGTATTCTTTGTATACCTTGAGATTTACTCTGAGAGAATTGTATTTGCATTCAAATTTGACTTTATATAAAAACCTTAAAACTTATCAGTTGTAAGTGGTTCTTCAGAGTGGCGTCAGTTAATGGGGTTTAACTAAACCTATGTGGGAGTTGTCTTTTACTCAACGACAGATACTAGCGGTCCAAAATTAACGAATGAGATAAATTATTAATTCGATCATAAATTGATACTAAAATCTCATTCCCCGCAGTTGGTAGCAGAGTAATGATGGTTATCTTCTTGAGGAAGACGACCTAGGCCAGGTTTAGTTTACCCCAAGGTCCCTAGTCATCGACGACCAGAAGAAGAATCCCTGTCGAAGAAGGTGCTGACGGTGTGTCGAGAGAAAAGCAGCAGAATCGGTCGAGAGTGAGTATAAGGGTCATGCATTGTAAGATTGCAGTGTTTTATGTTGTTCCTGTGTTGTAATGTCAAGCGGAGTTGAATGCCTGTAGTGTGATTGAGGGAAGGTTGTGAGCGCGCGCAACCGGATAAAATCTTATGTCCAGGGGACTTAAGTGGTTCGGGTGTATCGAACACCCAGAGTAATTTGTCTACCATTTAAAGGGGGTCATGAGGTACCATTGATCGCCCGCAGACCGATGATAGGGGGAGTGTTTGAGTGAGTGTATGAGTAAACGCATGCTGGTCGTACGTTTACTGTGTGTAAGTAACCTATCAGTTGAGGCAAGCGTCCGACCGTATGAGGAAAGACGTCTCGCCAGTTGAGGTGACAATTACAGTTAGACTGTGGACGTACAGTCAGAGAAAAGTGATCGCTTGGACGGAAGTAGTCATTTTTCGGCGTATGAATGAAACGCATGTGAGATCGTGAGACGAGTTGAGAAACGAAGGAAATTGCTGCAGAGGGAACGAGTGACGTCAGAGTAGAATCGCGCTGAGATTGGTCGGTCAGCGTAGAACAGCGTTGGGATAGGCTGACTAGCGAGAGTCGCACAAGGATTGGTGGTTGTCATCAGGACGTAAATAAGGAAGAGAATTAATAAGAGAAAATCGTAGATTATCAAAATGAAGTGCTTTAAGGGTTTAAGAAAAATCTTTAGGAGGAATAGAAGAAACTTGTATGCTGGAGAAGAAGCTCCACCAGAAGGCACACCAGCTTATCATATGGCAGTAAATGTCGGCTTACACTCGATAATGTGGATTTCCGAGTGGAACAGGCTAACTGAAGGAGAAAAGGAACTGACGTTTCCGTGATTCGGAACGTTTAAACTAGACGTGTTGAACCAACTGAAAGCGGTAATGCTTGCAACAAGACCTCTACCGAGGCCAACACAATTCGAAGCTCTTAGTGCATGGTTTAGAGCAGCACACGCAAAAGGCGTAAAGAGGCGTCAAGAAAGAGTGAGACGATCAGTAAAGGCATTACAGGATGCTAAATGGGATGAGGAAGCTAAGAAATGGAGGGTGCAAAAGATAGAAGCAGACAAACTGTTCACCATGATAGAAGCTACGGGAGAAAAGAAACCTCCAGAGGAGGAAGACGAGGATAGCGAAACGGAAGAAGATCTGTTAGAGAGGCTGTTAACAGAGAGACCACCTCCATATAGCGGTGAATCCGCAAGTCCCATATTGCAGCAAGGGGACGGAGCTAGATGGGGAGAATATAAATCGATCCCAGTAACAGAATGGGACTCCAACAAGATTGAGGAAATACCCCAAACTAGTTCCGAACAGAGAGTAGTGGGAAGATTCGTGGTCCAGAAGGTGCCAGAGACGCAATGTGCAAGGTCGTATCAAATGCCAGACGCTTTACAAGTACCTGTCACCATAGGCCCTATAGTGTCAATCTACAACCCAGAGGGGGTCCAGCAGGAGGAACAGGCACGATGGGACAGGGAAAGGGCAGAGATGGAGAATAGGAATGACACGATGAATCCTCAAAGACAGAGATTAGCACCAGTGAGTCGGAGTACCCCATTAGATTCCGCAACGGGTCCCTGGATAGAACAAGGGGAGCAAAGAGGATCAATGGATTTGAGGGGACCAAAACCGAAATCCTATAAGGAATTAAGGGAATATTTGAAAGAATGGGACACTGCAGAAGAGGCTCGGAATAAAAGTTTCGAAACAGGAGCTGAATGGAGAGACCAGGATAACAAGATCCTCTCTCATTGTGGAGCTGGCGAAAGCAGCCCGGAGTGGGAGAGAGGGAGTCATGGAAGCAGAGGAGATACTCGCCCTACTACCAGTGGTAATAGGCAAACGTGCAACGACAGGAGTGCAGAGTGTGGCGAAGTGCCTCGCGTCACCTTTAGTGAGGGAGAACGAAGGACGCAGGAATACCGGAACACTTTTAGATGCACACACCATACTCCGGATGAAAATGTGCAACAATGGAATCACGGAACCATGGAGAGTCGCGAAACGTCTCGCCATACATCCGGTGATCACGAACGAGATCGCGGGAGCATGGAGAGCCACGAAGGTCCTTATCGTCTGTTAAGTGATACCAGACAGCAAGCGAGTTACAGTGGTTTAGAACAGCACGGAGGATCTTATCTTGTATCTGGAGAAACCGAGTCGAAAAGACAGAATGTAGGGTTGAAGGATGGAGCATTGTTCCACCACACCCCAAGAGAAGATGGAAAGGCTTGGGATCTAGAGAGGTGGGAACAAAGAGATGGAAGAAAAATTCCTCATAACTCACCTGTGCTTAGGCGTAGGGCGCATAGTGGAGGTGAGAGGGATGCAAGAGAACAACCTAGGACTGACGTATTGAGAGCTGAAATAAAAGCAAGACGCATAGATGTAATGAGTTTAAAATCAGACTTAGATGAAATAATTGACGGCACAGTGGCAATCGAGAGGTTAGAGCTGTACGCACCAGATGAGATACTGTTTTTATCCAAAGATGTTACTCGGAAAGCGAGAGCAGCTCATGAAAAGTTATCTGAATTGGCAGAAAAGTACATGATAGACATATCACGAACTAAGGCTTTGCAGGCCAATCATAGGCTGAACTGCACGGATCTAGATTTAGATGAGCGCAGAACGATTGGACTGAGAGTACACATAAGGGAATTGGTCATGTGTATTAGAATATGGAGAGATCTGGATAGATGGGAGGAAAGATGGTCCAAGAAGGGATCTGTCAGACGGAGTACACTTGTGAAGTCTCAGGATACAGACTTAATGCGAATGGAAGCTTTTCCTTTGCGAGAAATCGCGAACGGAAACTACGTGCATGTACCATGGAGTAGGGGGGATTTAGCGGCATTCACTAATTCCTTCCCGAAGCTCAGAGAAAATCCCGTTGAGTGGTACAAGCAGGTAGAGAGATTCGTGAAGATCTCTAAGGTACTGTGGATCGATTTGAACACATTGTTCGATATCGTGGTACCCGGAGATTTGTGGACGGCATGCAAACTTAGTATTGAATGGCCCACTTGTGAGCCTCAGAGAGATACCCAGACAGGTGGTCCATCAGACAGGGTCATGGAAAAATACGAAAGAGTAATAACATGGCTAAAAGAGAAAGTGCCGGTGCAAGACATAGACTGGGTTAAGATAGATCAAACGACTCAGGAGCCTAAAGAGACAGTTCACGAGTTCTATGAAAGGTTATTGAAAGCATTTAAGCAGTACAGTGGGCTAGACGTAATGGATCCTAAGGACATAGGACAGTTTGCGTCAAAGTTTGTTCTCGGATTGAGACCAGACATAAGCCTGATGATCCAACAGCATTTAATTTGCTGGCAGAACAAACCTTTAGATGAGATTCTGAGGTATGCAAGGTACTGTAGCGATGAGATAGATTCGAAGGCAAAGAAGCTCAAGGAAAAGCTGATGTTAGTACAAATGCAAGCAGCTGGAAAGGGTGGACAGCGACAACAAGGAATAGGAACGCAGGCAAAGAAACAGAATAGCCAGAGCAGAGAAGAGGAAGAAAGACCGAGACCGAGAATGGATATCGCAACACTGAAGAGGACAACTAGGTGTCATCAGTGTAACGAGGTGGGACATTGGAGACGCGAGTGTCCGTATAATATTGAGACAGGGGAATTAGAACAAGAGGAGGAAGAGGTACAGAACAACGTGGTTAAGGGAGCAACAGTCCCGAAGGGAAAGTTTATCAAAGGGGGGACTCAGACTCCTCGAGCCCCGTTTCCTCAACCACCTCGAATTACGAATGGAGGGAAAACCTACAGACAAATGCCATTGTTCGTAGGAGGAGAGGAATGCTACTACGTTGATCCTCTTACAGGGCAACGAGTGAATAGGGAAGAAGATTGTACTCTAGGAGCAGCCCTGGAAGTAGATCAGAGAGGACCATACGTGGAGGCTGAAGTAGCTGGATGTCCTACAACCTTTTTGGTGGATACGGGAGCCACTAGATCCACATTGAGATCAGCGGTAGTCCCAGGTCTGCCGATATCAGGAGAAATGATTCAGGTGGTAGGAGTCGCAAACAAGAGGATGACGAATCCTCTGACGGAACCAGTGTCAGTGAAGATAGGGAATTACAGTGACGAACATCAGTTCGTGATCTGTGATTCTAGCCCGGTGTGTTTGTTAGGAAGAGATCTGTTGTGTAAACTGAATTGCACAATACATTGCACACCTGAAGGAGTAGAAGTGCAGACCAACGATGAGGATGCTGATTTTAAAGTCATGAATTCGCAGGAATGCGTGGAACTATATCCTACCTTAACAGTGGAGGAACTTCCACAAGACTTGAGAGAGAAAGTGTCAGCTGAGGTGTGGGATTTTACTGGAGAAGAAATAGGACTGATCAAGGGGGTAGAACCAGTAAAGATCTTGGTAAGACCCAATGCCGAGTATCCAAGAACACCACAGTACAAGTTGACACCAGAGACGATTGCAGGAATAAAGCCTGTGATCGAATCCATGATTAAACAGGGAATACTGAAGGAGATCGTGGGTAGTCCATGTAACTCACCGATTATGGGTTTACAGAAGCCTAGTGGAAAATACAGAATAGTGCAGGATCTTCGAAAGATTAATAATATTGTTGTCTCATGTTGTCCAGTGGTACCGAATCCATCAGTGATATTATTTCAGATACCGTTCCAAGCTGAATGGTTTACAGTGGTAGATTTGTGCCAGGCTTTCTTTTCGATACCTTTAGATGAAGATAGCCAGTATCTTTTCGCTTTTAAGCTGGAAGATCGCGTTTTAACATGGTGTCGTATCCCTCAGGGGTATACAGAAAGCCCATCGATCTTTAACCAGCTTTTAAAGAGAAATCTTGAAAGTCTAGTGCTGCCCAAGAACTCAGTTCTAGTCCAGTACATAGACGACCTCCTAGTTGCGTCAGAAACAGAGGAAGCTTGCAGAGTAGACACCATCACCTTGTTAAATCACTTGGCCGAGAACGGGCACAAGGTGTCTCCAAGTAAATTGCAATATTGTCTTACTGAAGTGCAATACTTGGGCCACAGGATCGAAAAGGGGAAACGGAAGGTGTCTCCAGACAGAATAGAGGCGATTATGAAAATGAACGCGCCTACAACACAGAGAGGGGTCAGGATGTTTCTAGGCATGGTCGGTTATTGTCGACAGTGGATAGCCAACTTCTCACTGAAGGCAAAGCCGCTATTACAACTGACGCACAAAGGAGTGAGTGATCCGGTACCATGGGACAAAGACTGTTTGATGGCGTTTTTGCAGCTGAGGGAGGACTTATGTCGCGCCCCGGCTTTAGGAATGCCTGATTATACAAAACCATTTTTGCTTTACTGCTGCGAAAGAGAGGGATGCGCTTTAGCAGTTTTAGCTCAGATCCACGGAGATGCGCGTAGGCCAGTGGCGTACTTTTCGGCTACATTAGATCCAGTAGCCGCAGCGTTGCCCGGATGTCTCAAATCCGTAGCTGCAACGGGTGTCAGCATTGAGAGATCGGAAAGCGTGGTGATGGGACATCAGTTAGTGGTGTACGTACCGCATTCTGTGGAATTGTTAATGACCAGGACGAAGACTCAGCATCTGACGAATAGTAGGCTCACACGCTACGAGCAGGTCATACTGGCTGCCGAGAATGTGACCCTAAAAAGATGCTCCGTCTTGAATCCTGCTACTTTGATGCCACTTCCAAATGAGGTGGATGGTGAAATTTGTACAGATCATGACTGCCTCGATGTGACTGAACTATGCACCAAACCGAGACCCGATATCGTAGATGAGCCATTGACTGACCCTGATGAAATTTTCTTTGTTGATGGTTCATGCGTAAGAGACGATATTGGTCAGCTGAGAGCAGCTTATGCAGTTTGCACAATTACCAGAGTCGTAGAAGCCGCTTGCCTGGAAGGAGTACACTCCGCTCAGGTAGCTGAAATTGTTGCTTTGACGCGTGCCTGTTTAGCAGGTAACAAAATTCGAGTCACCATATACACCGATAGCCAGTATGGTTTCGGGGTAGTTCACGATTACGGGCAGTTATGGTCTCAAAGAGGTTACATGACCTCCTCGGGTTCTCCCATTAGGAATGGAGAATTCGTGAGACTTTTGTTAGAAGCATTGCAAGGTCCGTCAGCCATAGCCGTTGTCAAATGCGCCGCGCACACGAAGAACGTAGACTTTGTGTCGCAGGGAAATCGCTATGCTGATGAAGTAGCACGTTATTGTGCAGAACAAGGATATTCTCACACTGATGTGAAAGTGGGGGGAGTACAGGAAAGAACTGAATTGACAATGTTGTTAGACACTGTAGATACGTGGGATGAGTTAAGGAGTGTTCAAGAGAATGCACCAGATGATGAGAAAAAGAGTTGGGAAACAGCGGGTTGCGTGAAAAGCGAGATGAATTTTTGGGTTTCTGCCGATGGGAGAGCAGTTTTACCAAATGAATTTGTTAGTCCGATGGCAAGGAAATTGCACGGATCAGCACACATAGGAAGAGATGCCATGGTGAGAGTATTCAGACAAACGTGGTTCAATCCTAAGTTTAGAGTAGCGGCAGAAGCAGTATGTCAGCGATGTGCGATCTGTCAGCAACTAAACGTGGGAAAGAGAACACCAGTTACTTTGAGTCACATAGGGAGGTCTGGGGGGCCTTTCAATAGAATGCAGCTTGATTTTATAGAAATGCCTCCATGCAACAGACTCAGATACGTTTTAGTGATTGTCTGTATATTTTCTAGATGGGTCGAAGCATACCCTACACGTAGATGCGATACACTTACAGTAGCGAAATTGTTACTTAGAGAGTTGATACCGAGATTTGGGGTGCCATCCTCTTTGGAATCGGACAGAGGAACCCATTTCAATAGCGAAATAGTGAAAATGCTATGTTCAGCTTTGAATATTGATCAGAAGTTACACTGCAGCTATCGACCAGAAGCTTCAGGGATTGTAGAGCAAATCAACAGTACAATCAAGTCCAGATTGGCTAAAGTTTGTTCATCGACATCCCTGAGTTGGCCAGACGCACTTCCAGTGGTTCTTATGAGCATACGTAGCACACCAGATAGAAGAACAGGTCTCTCTCCACATGAAGTGCTAATGGGGAGAGCTATGAGATTGCCATCGGTTCCGACTGCAGCGCTAGTGAACATCACAGACGACTTGATCTTGGACTACTGCAAGGGACTATCTGATGCCATTAATTCTGTGTCCCTCCAGGTCCAGGCTGCAGAGGTTCCATCAGCACAAGACTTGTGCCATGACCTGAGTCCGGGACACTGGGTCCTGGTGAAGAAGCATGTAAGGAAGAACTGCTTAGACGTGCGCTGGCGAGGACCGTTTCAAGTCATACTTGTCACAAATACTGCGGTGAAGTGTGGAGGCCTGCCAAACTGGATACATGCCTCACACACTCGAAGAGTGCCAACACCTCTAGAAGAAACAGCTCCTCTCTCGGATGAGAATCCAGCGGAAAACGGAGAAGCCATAGAGGGGGAAAGCCAAGCTGTGGAGGTGACCGAAGAGGCTGAAACTGTGTTGGAACAGGACGACGAAGGTCAGGACACTAGCGAGACCGAAGTCGCCTCAGGAGAAGAAAGTAACTGGGAGACTGAATCGGATACTGAACAAGCTGAGAGCGACCAAGAGACTGGTCCAAGAACAAGGAGCAGAAGAACAAGGAGTGACGAAGCCAGTTGGCCGGAGAGAAAGAAAAGGTCAAGCTCGAAAGAAAGGCAAGAAAGGACTCTTGTCCCGATCGCTGAAGAATCGGATCAGGAGGAAGAAACGACTGACTCAGGAACTGAGAGTCCACGAAGGTCGAGAAGGGTACGCGTGCCCTGCAGAAGGTACGCCACCCCAGAGTGGACTTATCTAGCAGATGTCTTGGGGACAGAAATCTGGGAGAGTGAAGAGCGTGAAAGTAATCGATCTCGATCCATTTGTGGCAGTGGAGATATGGATGTTGACGCCTGGACTCGAGACTGAGGGGTTACTGACTTTCACACTTCCCATACCCCCATACTTGAGTCAGATTAAAGATTTAGTGTTGAACAGATTACAATTTCCAACATTTGGTCATCAAATATCAGAGGAAGAAGATAAAGTCATTCGTTTTGAATTGTTGGAACTTGTTGCTAGAGCTGCAGGTGCAAGAATAATTGTTGATGCTTAAGGACTTTTGTATATAAAGAAAAAGATAACCTAGCGCCGAGTGGAAAGAAGAATAAAATTAGGGATTACATTTAGTGGACGGAGAAGGGTTAGGGTTGTCTATTGTTAAAAATAAAGAGACATTGTTGCGAAAAAGAGACTTTGTTGATGAAAGAACTTTACAAACCGAGAAGAAAACAAGGCAAACTAAAGACTGAACTGATAAACTTTTTCGCAAAAGAAAGAGTCACGCTGTTTTGACAACATGGAGAACGGCAACCCAAACAAAAAAGCTAGATGTATAGTAGGTACACTTATAGCAGTAGTGATATTTCTCATAATTACAGTAGTGACAATATCATACATAATAGGACATGAAACCGATAAAGAAATAGCAGATGTTAAGCTTGTAACGACTTTGAAACCTGCTCTTGTGGGGAAGAAGGAGGAGAGCAATGTTATTCGTGAAAAGACGTTACTAGCAGACGAAGTTCGTAGATTACATGTAGATGAGTCACAGGGAAACTTTAGATCAAACGCATATGCCAAATTATTGTACGAATATATCGATGCCATGGAGGCCAAAGATTGCTACGTTTGTATGCAATTGCCGGCTTCTGTAGATGAGGGCATTCGATATCACCATCTCCCATTGACTTATGGGATAACATGTAGTTTACTGCTTAGTATATTTTATGGTAGAGAAGGATTCGAGTACTACTTTTCTAATTATGATTCGGTACTGCCAGAAGTTCCGAATTATAAGCAAATGAATAAGTGGGACTATTACAAAAAGGAGGATAGACTAGCCAAATTCTTCCTTCCTTGGGATACATTAGATACTTCATATGCACGCAGAAATAACCTGACTTGCAAAGTGTCAGAGATTGAGAAAAAGTTTATAGCACAAGTAGATGATCGATACAGAAGGCAGAAGATTCTAAAAATGTCAGGACAGTGGAAAACTGATTGGACCGAAGAAGAGAAGACGCATAAAAAGAAAGGGAGCAATGGTCCAATAGCATTGGATAGAATGCAGAAAGGAAAGTTATGTTTAACTCAAAGCAAGACATATTATGAGAGTGAATTCGTAGGTGAAGTTAATTGTGAGCATGCTTTTAAGTTAGAGTACTATACGAAAGATTTTATGAAAGGGATGCAGGCTATTCCAAATGTATATTTTGTATGTGGAAGAAATGCCTATGTAAAACTGCCTGACAATTGGTATGGTTCGTGTTACTTGGCAATTGTCTTCCCCAAAATATATCATGCAAAGGATTTAGCGGTCATAGAAAGAAAGGCTTCGACAAGAACGAAAAGAGAAGTAGGAGATGCAGAAGTAGTAGGAGACGTATTTGGAGCGATGTTTCCTATGTTAGGTTTAATACTTAACGATGTTAAGATCAGGAGACTAGCTACAGTCGTAGATAGATTATCTGCAAGTACCGCAAGGTCATTAATGCTAATAGAAGGTGAGATGCAATCGATCAGAGCAAAGGTTCTTCAGAATCGACTTGCTCTTGATGTGATATTAGCAAAAGAAGGCGGAGTTTGCAAGGCTTTGAAGGTTCAGGAATGTTGTACTTATATTCCTGATAATTCAAAACCACTAGAAAAGGTTATAAGAAATATTACACAGATTCATCAAGAAATCGAAGATTTGACAAAAATAAATGTTTGGGAAAAAGTAGGTAAAGGAGTAGGAAAGGTTGGAAGTTGGTTTGCTAACCTTGGTAAAAGTATAGTGTGGTACATATTAAAACCTGTATTAATAGTATTAATTTGCATAATCACATTGCTAGGATCTGTGAAACTATATAAATGGTATAGGATGAACCGGTTACAAAGATCTATGAGAGAACAGGAAAGGAGATTAGCTGCTATACGAGATCAACAGTATAAAAGCTTGAGAGCACTTGAAATGATGAAAAGAGGAAAAGATGTAACTAGCTCGGTTTAAAGGGTGTTATTCAATTTGCTTTTAGTGATGACTCCTAAAAGTCATCAAAGGGGGGACTGAGAGAGCGCAAATTTGAATAAAAATTATGTATAGGCCATATTCACAGGAATATTGTGTAACGTGGGGATGAAATGTATATCGTAACGTGAAGTGGATGTCTATAGCGTAAGAGTCAACGGATAGTGACAACAGGGTATAGGAAATGTATAACTGTATTCACTTTAGAATGTATTAGATTTAGAAGCTGTATACATGTAATGGCTAATGTAGAAATGTGTAGAAATGCTTACGAACGAAAGAACGTGCAAAGTGAAATTCATATACGTGTGTAGCTTTAAAGGCAGAAACGGCGAGAAATGTAACATGGAGAAACGTGCAGAGAGCATACATAACGAAGTAACCAATGAGAATAAAGTTGTATTCTATGTACTTTATATTCTATGTATCAAGGTTTATATTCTACGAAATTGTATTTTAGCTAAGATGTATTCACACATGAACGAAGTATTTGGTGAATACGATTATATATAAATATATGTTAAAGGTTATACTGTGGAGAAGAAGTTTGTAGGAATGCTAGAAGAGTTTAGGTCATTTGTGATTATAACCTGAATGACCAAGGGTTCGCAAGAGTGTAGTCCAATGTATGTAATTTAGTGGGCTCACAGGAGTCGTGGATAGTCTTCACATGATGGTGCGAGTCGAAGAGTCTAGCATTTGTTAGATTTAAGGTGACAAATGTCGAACGAAGTTTATTGCCTAAACAGGAGAGGAGGCGATTGGAATTTGAGCTTTGTTTTGAATGACCATTCACAGGATCTAGTAAGGTCAGAGAAAGAGTTGTAAGTTAAAGTCTTGTTTAAGTTCATTTGACTCTTGATCTGAAAGTGTCAACTAAAAGTCGCCAACAAGAAGATGAAGATGACATCTAAGGAGAAGGGTCAACTTAACGGACGACGCGAAGAGATGAAGCAATGGAAAGAGCCAGAAACTGACATCATCGGGGAAAGTCCGTGGTGGGCGTCAAGGGGCGTTCCACCCACACTGTGATTGTGTATTTTAGGGACAGCACCCCGGGGAGAAGGTAGCAATTGAAGATTAGGAACAGTGAGGGGAATTGCTCAGAGCGAAGGCAAGGGTAGATGCCTTGAGCAGATGCGCTGAGAGAGATCAGAGTGCAAGGGAGCAGTAGGCCGAGGACCCTTAGAAGAGCGGATGGGTAGGCAGAGAGGGTACTGCTTCTTAAACTTAAGTTACCTTTAGAGGCTAAGAGAGTTTGAACTTCTTTGGAAATCAAACTGCTGACACCTTTTTAGGGTATCAGGAACTTGCGAAATAGGGATGTCACCTAGTATAGAGTAGGGACAGATTTAACTTGATTATTTCTCTTTCTGTAGATGACGCAAAGGAACCACTTTACATCGAAGCTTTAAATTGCTGATTAAGGAACTGATTTTGTATTCTTTGTATACCTTGAGATTTACTCTGAGAGAATTGTATTTGCATTCAAATTTGACTTTATATAAAAACCTTAAAACTTATCAGTTGTAAGTGGTTCTTCAGAGTGGCGTCAGTTAATGGGGTTTAACTAAACCTATGTGGGAGTTGTCTTTTACTCAACGACAGATACTAGCGGTCCAAAATTAACGAATGAGATAAATTATTAATTCGATCATAAATTGATACTAAAATCTCATTCCCCGCAGGTCTATGAATGGTATCGTTTTTACTTCTATAGTTGTGATGTGTTGTTTTAATGATGCATATATTTGAATAAATTTCAGATATTCGGTAGGGTGAATTTGGTATTTACAATCACCTCATCAAATGTTGTTCTTCCATCTTGGTTTAGAAAGTCCTCAATAGTTACTAGACCGAGGTTCTCCCAGCGTTTGGTTATATTATCAATGAGGTATTGAGGTATTACTGAGCTGTGCCATAGGGGTGTATATTTTGTGTTTTTAGGAATTAGAAGCATTTAGTACTTCCAGTCCAAGTTTTAAAAGCGTCAGTAATGATTTTTAATTTGATCTTTTTTAAAATAGGAGGGCTCAATTTGTCTTAATAATAATCCTCTGGCTGTGCTTCCTAGTGTTATTTCATAAATAGACGGTATATCATGTAGTGGTCTATTTTGATCATGACGTCTAGTTGTAGTTAGAAATGTCATTTGTTGTAGTATGGCTGCCCACATATAGTAAGTTAAATTTGGTATCGCTAGGCCGCCTCTCGAAGTTGGTAGTATTAACTTAGGTAATGCTCTTCTTATCTTCCCATAACTCCAAATAAAGGATGATATTATTTGGTTTATATTTTTGATAGTAGCCCTGTCAATTAGAATAGGGATTGCACGAAAGAGGTAGAGTATCTCTGGGAAGATGGTCATTTTGATGTAGTTGCTCCTACCAATTATAGAAAGATGAAGATTATTGACTCTAAGTAAATCAGCTTTTATTTTTGTGATTAGAGGATCATAGTTTAGTGTGTTAATGTCGTCAGTATTGGACGAGATGTTTACTCCAAGATATTTGGCACTTTTAACTCTAAATTGGCTTATGTATAATGTATTATCAGTGCATACTACCATTGTTTTGTCTTGGTTTAGTGAATACCCCGAGTAGAGGCCGAATATTTTAGTAGTTGCTTTTATTTCAACTAAGGCCTCCGTAGGGTTAGTTGTTAAGACCGCAACATCATCGGCATATGCGAGAACTTTGGTGTTGTAGATGCCGGTTTTTATTCGTGTTATCGCTGGTGAAGTTAATAGCTTAATAATTAAGGGGTTGATGTAGAGTGCGAATAACAATGGAGAGCACGGACACCCTTGTCGCGTGCCTCTCTGAATTTTAATATTTTCAGATTCGCAGCCCCTGGTCAAGATTCTGGCCTTTGGATCTACATAAAGGGCTTTAATTGATTTTATGAATCCCGGGCCGATGTTATTGAAAGCTAGTATTTCCCAAAGAAATCGCCAGGAGACCCGGTCGAAAGCCTTTTCGGCATCCTAAAGAACTAGCGACATCTGACCTTTCTCTACTTGCATTATATCGAATAAGGCTATAACTCTACGTGTATGGTCGGTAGTACTTTTGCCCGGTATAAACCCGTGTTGCCAGGGAGACACTAGTTTTTCAATAATTTTGCCAAGGCGATTGGCAAATATTTTGGCGTATGTTTTAGAATCTGAGTTGATCAGTGAGATCGGCCTATATGAGGTTGTTAATTCGGGGGACTTATCCTTCTTCTTGAAAACAGCTATATTTGTTTATTTCCAAGATTCCGGGGGGTTTCCATGCCATTGAACACCTAAAAACAGATCGTAAAGGAATGGGATTATTACTTTACCCAATATTTTATATAAATCTAGGGGTATCTTGTCAGGTCCTGCCGCTTTACCTGCAGCTAATTCCGCTATTGCCAGCTCCACTTCTGTTCGGGTGATTTCTTTGTCTAGTTCTTTCTTTGTGTCGTTATCAATAGTTTGTACCATATTAGTCTCTCTGAGCCAGTTAGTTAGGAACTCTTTAGTTTCATCAATCGAGTGTTTATCTTCGTTTTGGTATAATTTTTGATAATATTCCTGAAAGCAATTGGCTATCTCTTTCTGAGTAGTGTATTTGTGACCGCCATAATCAATACTTTGAATAGTGTTACGGGATTGAGTTTGTCGGGTTTTTAAAGCAAGGTATCTCCCTACTTTTTCCCCCGTTTTGTATATCTTATTTCGGTTGGTTTGGAGAGTTTCTGCTGCTTTTTCGGTTAATTCATTGTTTATCTCTGCCTTAAGTATTAAAATCCTTCTTAAGGTGTCATCAGCCTGCTCACCGTGATGTAGTTGGTTAAATGTTAAATTAAAATCTCCACAAAGGATTAAAGTTCTTGGCCACAGCGCTAATTCTGATTCGAGTTCGATATATAGTGTAGGGTCATCAAGGTTTGGGCCGTAGATGGAACATATGGTGATACCTACAGCCAACTGAACAATGACCCATCTCCCATGGATATCGACTTTTTTCCGTATTGGGGCACCTAATCTTGCTCTTGCTAAAATTGAAACACCTCTAGTTTTCGTGGTTTGTTTTGTTGTAGCTAGTAAGTTATAGCCTGGTATTTTTAGCTGATTAATCTCTCCTATTGGAATGTGAGTTTCTTGTAAGCAAATAATATCCCAGGAGCTGTGAAACATTACTGGAGATAATTGAACTCTCTTTCCTCTGTCATTGAGTCCTGCCACATTCCAACTGCAAATGTTCAGCTTTCCCATTTGTTTATTTTATACTTTACACAGTGCTTATCTGACATAATTCCTTTAGTATTTACAAACTTGCTCATTTTGCGTTCCCCCCCCCCTCACCCCTCTCACCCTGCACACCCTGGTTCCCACCCAACTCCCTCCACACTCCTCTCCCCCCTACCCCTCCCCTGACCTCCCAAAAAGAGCAAAAAGACTCCATAAGAGTCTGTGATGATGGAATAGCATATTCCAACCAGAGCTCACGAGGCATGCAATCAGTAATGTGTACAAAGCAATATAAGAAGAAGTGAAAGAGAAAAAAAAAAGAAAAAAAATATTGTATGAGAAAGAAAAGATAACACCATAAGTGACATCTTAGATGATTCTTAAGCAATTAATAGAGCAAAACGAGCCATAGAGAAATTACATTAATCCAGTAATATCCCCACATCATTAACTAGTTATGCTTGCTATATTGTTCTGGAGCTTTCATAAGCTCTCTAGGTACTCTTTGGCTTTGATCTCAGATGTGAAAAAGTTAGTTTGACTCTTGTAGATTATTTTTAGTTTTGCTGGATTGTTCAAATATACCACAGCCTTTTTTTCCTGAAAGGGTTTAATGAGTTGTCTAAGACGCCATCTCCTTTCAACTGTCCAATGACAGAAGTCAGGGCGTACAAAATAGGATATGGAATCTTTGCTCCGATGCTTATCAGGTGTAGCTTTCTCTGATATGGCTTGTCGCAGCAAGAAGTTCCCAAAATATACAAGGATTGCTCGTGGATATTTGCCTGTAGTAGTCGCAGATTTTATAGATATAGGAACCCTATGAGCTCGCTGCACTTCGTAACTCCAGTCCCATGTATTAAGTTCAGGAAGAGTATCACGAAAGAGTTGAATGATAAAGGAGCGACAGTCTTCACCCTCCATTTTCTCAGGTACCCCAAGGACACGTAAGTTGTTTCTACAGAGACGATTTTCATAATCTTCAAGCTTCCCTCTGATATCCTGAAGCTGTGTTTCATTTGCTTCGACTCGCTCATTCGTAGTGGCTGCTTCTGTTTCCTTTATGACAATCCGATCTTCAATGTCATTTAGCCTTTCGGTGAAAGCACCCATTGTCTTTGAGAGCTTGCGAACCACGGTCTGGACCTTCTGCAGACCAGCTCGAGCTTTACGACTGTCTTTTGATGTCTCCCCCCGATGAGAAGCTATGGCCTGCAAGACTGTTTCCATCACTTGTGTCAGTGTAGCTCCTGGGGGCTCTGTTTGCTCTCTATTTGGGGTCTGTTCTGCAGTTAATGTTAGTGATTTTGTGGCCGGGATTTGAGGCTGGTTAAGGGTCAAAACAGTTGGGGTATAGTCCCAAGACAACCCATTAGCTCCATGATGTGCAGCTTTCTTCTTTTTAAGTATAGTTCTCCTCCTTTCGCGTCGCTCTTTTGAAATGTTATGGTCTGATTCTGAGCTTATATTAGTGTCTATATCATTTTCGCCTTCATCTAATTCTTCAAGTTCATCCGTATCCTCGGACCAACTAATATCTTTTGAGAAGGAGAAGAAATCAGTTATATCTCTGTCAGCTTCCAATGCCGCATTAGATGTCTCTGAAAATTCCTAACAGGAGGCCAGTCAGCTAACCCTTAGAGTCACTATGGGTTCAAGTTTAAGGTCCAGTCTTTATCACCTAGGTAAGAGAGAGCAGCAGGCAGCAGGGCAACACAGCAAGGCAGCAGTTCTTCCAGAGCAGTAGTCCAGCAGAGTGGCAGTCCTTCAGCACAGTATTTTCTCTTCCTAGCAGATTGTTTACAGGTCCTGAACTGTAGTGAAGTGGGGGTGTCAGAATTCCAGTACTTATAACTAGTTGTGCCTTTGAAGTGGGGGAGACTTCAAAGAATAATCTTTAAATTGCACAGAGGTCCTCCCTTCTTGCCATGGCTCCTGACTCATTACAGGGGGGTACACATCCCTTAGAATGGGGACAGGACATAACCTATTTAGGTGAAAGTGTGAGGCTGTGCCCAATTCCTCCCTGTAAAAGAACGTCAAATGGTTGCCAGAAAACACCTGATCACATAAGCCCTCATGAACAGCCAGCTCAACTTCGGCAATATAATCTATGCCGGGATCAACAGGTAGCTCCTGAAACTCAAGAACCTGTCACAAGATGGTAGAAAACAAACTTTAAAACTCCTGCTGTGCTCTTTCTTGCCCCAACACCACAGCAAGTCTCATATTTATTCTTCTGCGTCATACTCACACTCACAATACCCACACCTCAAGAAGCTCCACTGGCTCTCGATCCACAAACCCATCCACTTCAAACTCTTCACTCATGCCTTCAAAGCATTCAACAACTCAGGCCTCACATACCACAACAACTGCATAGACTTCTATCGGCCTGTCAGACACCACAGCTCAACCTGGCTCTGATGTGTGCACATCTCCGGCATACACGATTGCAGTGCAGGAGGTCGTGCCTCCTCATACACTACACCAAGGCATAGAGCGACCTCCCTCACTGCATCAGAGCCTCCTCCTCACTGCTTGAATTCTACTATCAGTACAAAAAGGGGGTGATGATGGACGGAGCATTTGAATCAATCAAACACTCACACCCAGTCAAAAGATCTGGTTTAATCCATCCCCATTCTTTAGCCCACTCTGCCACCCCAGTTCAGACATGGCTATATGCAAATCAGTCTGGCCCTATGCCTCATGGGAACAGTCCAGCACGAACTGCCAATCCATGCCTTCCCTGGACCGGAAATAAGCTTCTGAGGACCAGTTTCTGGCATTCCAGCCGTCTTCAGCCCGGCTTGCTTGAATCCAGTGGCAAAGTGAGCAAGGGACTCACGTCTGAGCATACCTTGCCACACTTATGGCAGCCAAAAGCGGTACAAAAGGGGGTGGTGATAGACGGAGCATCTGAATCAATCAAACACTCACACCCAGTCAAAAGATCTGGGTTTAATCCATCACTGTTCTATAGGCAACTCTGCCACCCCAGTTCAGACATGGCTATATGCAAATCAGTCTGACCCTATGCCTCATGGGAACAGTCCAGCACGAACTGCCAATCCATGCCTTCCCTGGACCGGAAATAAGCTTCTGAGGACCAGTTTCTGGCATTCCAGCCGTCTTCAGCCCGGCTTGCTTGAATCCAGTGGCAAAGTGAGAAAGGGACTCACGTCTGAGCATCCCCTGCCACACTTATGGCGGCCAAAAGCGGTACAAAAAGGGGGTGGTGATGGACGGAGCATCTGAATCAATCAAACACTCACACCCAGTCAAAAGATCTGGTTTAATCCATCACCGTTCTTTAGCCCACTCTGCCACCCCAGTTCAGACATGGCTATATGCAAATCAGTCTGACCCTGTGCCTCATGGGAACAGTCCAGCCCGAACTGCCAATCCATGCCTTCCCTGGACCGGAAACAAGCTTCTGAGGACCGGTTTCTTGCATTCCAGCCGTCTTCAGCCCGGCTTGCTTGAATCCAGTGGCAACGTGAGCAAGGGACTCACGGCTGAGCATACCTTGCCACACTTATGGCGGCCAAAAGCGGTACAAAAGGGGGTGGTGATGGACGGAGCATCTGACTCAATCAAACACTCACACCCAGTCAAAAATCTGGGTTTAAGCCATCACCGTTCTTTAGGCCTCTCTGCCACCCCAGTTCAGACATGGCTATATGCAAATCAGTCTGACCCTGTGCCTCATGGGAACAGTTGAGGTTCCGTGACGATTTGAACCCGTGTTTTCAATATTGTCGGAAATACATCATTTCAGTATCAGTGAACCGCAAATGATCCATTTAACATATCCTGGTATTTTCGCTATGCTATGAGCAAGAGTACTCCTGGTACAAACACATTTCTGATCTACCCATGGCATCCATCTTAGATCATGTCAGCCATTTTGTATTTCTTGCCCTCACATAGACAATGGACACGCAATGACCTCTGATTTCTCCATTTCAATTAAGAACACGTAGGCTTAGACGGAGATTCACCTCTCTAGTGACACGTGCACCTTATATCAGAACACGCTGTGGCTGCATGACTCGACAAAGGCTGCCTCCTCTGCCTGAGGCCAGTCCTGCTATACTGGTTCTCGTGTCCGTTGGCCTGATCATGATTAGGCGGCCGAAGCCGGTAGCCTTGCCCATTTACTACCCACAAACATCCCTTATCCTACTTTCCTATCTTCCACACCTGTCTCCGCTCCTTTCTTTCCGAATCTTTATTAGGGGGAGGTAATGAAATTTACGATGAGGCGGTCCGGCTCTTGAATGCAATATTGACAAGGGATTGTGATGGACTAGTGGGAACCCCTCTTCGTAATGTTTTACATCAGATATTATCGACGATTCCTGTGTGACGCCAAATATTTATTGTTTAGGACACAAAGGTGTGGGAATGTATTAGCATTGTGAAGAATTCGCCTGAAGGTTAATATCTTGTATATAAGGAGCAACCCTCTTTGTACAAATTGAACAGGCTCCTAGAATCTGCCCGTGTGTAGTTTCTGTGGCTTCTGTGTCCCTGCAGTAATAAACCTTTGGTCTTTGACGCCACCATCGAGAAGCCCGTGTTTCTGTTTATTCGTGCACCGAGACAGGTAGAACTCCGGGGTCTTTGGGTGTTGTCCCCTGACACCTCTGGACGGAACCAAAAAGTCCAGAACTCCAATTGGCGCCCAACGTGGGGCGACGTCATTCGGTACCGGTCCAAAAGCCTGAAGAGTTCGGGAGGCTTCGTGTGAAGATTCCTGAGGGAGGCGCCCCACTTCATCGGTCCCGGCATATCGCAAAAGTGGCCCGAAGTTCTCTTCCACGAGGGTTCCCGTTCAAGACGGCTGCAGTGGGCCGTCGCCTTGACCGTCGCCCTGTCTTGGATCCGAGGTGCAGTCCTTATTGCGGCGAGACAAGACGGGTTTCTCCTTGGTGACGTCTTCAGTACCTCAGTTAAGTATTTAGTGGTTGCTAGTTGGATACTTCGTGAGGGATGTTAAAATCCTCTTTGGTTCTTGGTTTGGTTTGGTTTCGTAAGATTATCACTGGTTGTTGTCCTGGTTACGATAATCTATTGGTTTAGTTTGGGTATCGATACATTAGTTCGCTTTTGGTAGGCCTAAGTTCTTGGTTCGAGTGCACATATCTGTTTTTTTGTCTTGTTCGATTCTGTGTTCTGGATTGCAAAATGGTAAGTCGGAAAAATTGTATGTTGTCGTGTTTTGGTTGCAACAGTGATTCACGGTTGGAGGACTCATGTCTGGTTCCTCCGATTGGGACTCCTCTATATGATCTGTATTGTAAGCATGGTGTGGGTCCTATATCTTATAATGAGGTGTGGGTCCGCTATACAGAAAAGGACGGTGTCCTTAGTTGGCCACTGCATGGTAGTTTTGAACCCGAAATCCTTGATAATTTAGAAGCGAAATTGTTCAGGAAGAAAGCCCGGCCGGCAATGTTTGATTCTTTCCGTTACTGGCGAAAAGAATCTAAACAGAGAGAAATTAAAAGGTTAAAGAAAGAACAGAAAGAGCAAGAGTTGACTTTAGAACAGGCTGTTAAGCAGCTGCAAGTCAACGAGTCTGAGAAGGCCGTAGAGGTGGCTATTAGAGAGCATAATTTAGCGATCGACAAGTGCTATCCTGCCTTGCCATCGAAAACAACTAAGATAGTAGAAGACCCCGAAAACGATCCTCTGCTGTCTTACTTGTTACAGTCACCTCCACCGTATGCACAGGGTGCTACGGCTCCGCCTGCACCGAATGTTCAATTGCCGGTTGCTGGACAACCAGGTATTCCTGCTCCTGTCCCTCAGAATCAAGCTCCTGTACCTCCTGTGATTAATGTGAATGTTCCTTCGGCACCCCCTCTTCCTGGGTTGCCGGCTTCTTTGCCTATACCTGTATCGCTTACACCTACTGTTTCACAAGCTACCTTGCCTGATGCTCCTACTATTCCTGTTCTATCTGTTCCTACAGATACTGTGTTTTCTACATCTGCTAGTATTATGACTCCGCTTTCTGTTCGTCGAAGAATCACTGATTCTGTCTCTAATATTCTGTCTCCTTTCTATAAAACTTTAATTAAAACTCCTGCCTCTGACTCTGTACAGAGACGTAGTCAGCTTCCAAGTACTGAGGAACGGGGAATCTTAGATTCCACGGCTCTCAGATGGATTTCGAAGAGTAGGAGATATAGTACGAGAGATGTACTAGATACATTTATGCAGTGGAATGAACCAACGCAACGATATGCGTTTGACGAGATGTGCTCTCTTTTACGTGAGGAACTAGAAGAAGATGACTCTGAATCGAATTTAGAAGACTTAATTAAAGTTCAGAAAGAGTTTGCTGCAGGAATGATAGTAGGTCCAAATATAAAAGAAGCGATGGAACTGATTTTAAGTTATAGGAATGATCCATCTCTTCGCTCACCGAGAGACTTAGAGAAAAGTAGTACGAAGCAGAATCGCCAATATCCAATGAGGGAGGTTCCTCCTATTTGGCGCGATGCTGTGCAAGCTGATGCGGTCCGTGGTATTGCAGCCGCTCCGGCGCAATTCCAGAGAGTATGGATACACATTCCTTGGAAGCGAGCCGAAGTATTAGAAGTGAAACAGGCCTTGCCAGATCCACGTAAGAATCCTGCTGGGTACTATAAGGAGTTAGCACAGACAGTTGAGGCTTGTGTTATGAATCTAGCGGACATCGACATGTTATTTGGGAATGTAGTTCCACAACCAATTTGGGCTAAGATACGTAAAGAGAATCATCCAGTTGCCCTAGGTGGTGATTGGGCAGCTATCATAGCGGCGGATGGTCAGCAAATAGGTGGTTCCAAACCCGAACCTCTAATTGCTAATCTTCCAGGTAGGATAATTGACTTAATGAAGACTCTGATGCCAGCACTGCGCGTTAACTGGGACAAGTTGTCTGCATGCAGGCAGAAGAAAGACGAAAGTGTCTCCGACTTCTTCACGAGGTTCGAAGAGACTTTTGTAGATCATAGTGGTCAGGATATGAGCACAGAAGGAGGACAGAGATTGTTTGTCGATAAATTTGTACACAATTTGCTACCAGAGCTCTGCAACAAATTGAAAGAATCCGAGAGTGCGTGGGCTGTCTCTACAACTGCGCAAATACTTGCAACTGCACAGTATTATGAAAATAGGGATAAAGAGGAGAAAGAGAAATCAGATAAGAAAACGAAAGACTTAAAGACTAAAGTTCTTTTGCAACAGGCAAATCCGCCTCGCATGAATCAGACTAATACGCAGCAAGGGTCATATCAAAGGACAGATTATAGTTCACGAGGCCTCAATATCAGTGGAACCAGTGTGCGTATTGTAAGAAAGAGGGTCACTACAAAAATGACTGTCCGATCTTAGCGCAAAATAATGCTGCAGCAGCTCAGAGAGGTCGTGGTGGTTCTATGCAAAATTCTAGAGGTCGAGGACGAGGTGCTATGCCTCCACAGACGAATGATCGCTCTTCCAATCACTTTGATCAACGAAATGGACAGTCTGCCCAACAAAATAGATCTCAACAGTATCATGTTGAGGACTATTGTGAAGTGGATGAGGGATTTCAGCAAAATGGGTACTAGGACAGCCATGGACAGAGAGAGGGAGTAGTATCAGTTCCAGTGGATCAGAGTGGGCCTTATGTCGCAGTAGCAACATCAGGTGTAGTCGAACCGTTTCTGTTGGATACTGGTGCCGCAAAAAGTTCTATCATTCATGCGAAACTCCCTGGCGCACCTTTGTCCGGCTTAACAAATGTTTCTGTAGGTTTTTCAGGCGCCCCTGTTTACAACCCCGTATCTGGTCCTTTGTCTATTTCTGTTGGACCGTGTCAATTGAAAGCACCCCTGATTTTGACGACAGGTTGTAATGAAAATCTGCTTGGTTTAGACTTGTTAAAACGCCTATATGCGACATTGTACTGTTCTCCGGAAGGAGTACAGCTTACATTGGGTAAAAGAATCACCTCTCCGATGTACTTGTCTATGGATGCACTCCCGCCAGAGCTGCGTTCACTCCTTGATACTCTTTGGGCAACTGGTCCTAATGATGTAGGCCTTTTGGAAATACCACCATATGTAGTCACTTTGAAAGCAAATGTCAAATTTCCACGAATTCCTCAATACAAAATTTCTAGTGAAGGTGAACGTGCACTTTTATTGATTGTACAAGATTTGATTAAGAAAGGTGTGGTTGAAGAAACTAGAGGAAATGTCTGTAACAGTCCTGTATTACCGATTTTGAAACGTACTGATCCTACAAAGCCTCCAGTTTATAGGTTTGTTATAGATCTCAGAGAGGTTAATAAGATTGTAGTTCCGCAGTTTCCTGTGGTTCCAGACATTACCGCCTTGTTAACGTTGATTCCTGCTACAGCTACATGGTTTTCAGTCATCGACTTGAAGAATGCCTTTTTCAGCATTCCGATAGCTGAAGAAAGCAGAGATATTTTCGGTTTCTGGCTAGGAGGTCGAAGTTTCAGATTTAAACACGCTCCACACGCCTATTGTGAGAGTCCGTCCATTTACAGTCAGGCATTAAAAAGTCAGTTAGATTCCTTTGTACTTCCTCTTGGTTCTGCACTAGTGCAGTATGTAGATGATCTTCTGGTGGCTGCCGATGACAAGAAAACTTGCAAAGCGGCTACAATTTCGTTATTGCATCATTTGTCCAATTTGAATCATAAGGTGTCACCTTCAAAAATGCAATACTGCTGCCAAGAAGTGACCTACCTAGGTCATCTCTTGTCAAAGGAGGGAAGGAAGTTGACCCCAGAGAGAATAAAAGCAATTACGCAGATGAATGTTCCCAGCACACAGAGAGAAGTACGTGCCTTTTTAGGTATTACCTCGTACTGTAGGCAGTGGATCCCACATTTTTCTCTTTTAGCAAAACCATTGGTAGCTTTGACTGGGAAAGGTGTTCCGAGTCCGGTGCCATGGTCTGCTGAATGTCAGGAGAGTTTTTCTGAGTTACGAAAAGCATTGTGTTCGGCTCCTGTATTGGGTACACCCGACTACAGTAAGCCATTCACGCTCTATGTTCACGAAAGAGAAGGTTGCGCGTTGAGTGTTCTGACACAGAGATTTGGTGATAAACAACGACCTTGTGCGTATTTTTGGTCAACATTATATCCTGTAGCTAGAGCATTACCTAGTTGTTTGAGAGCTACAGCAGCAGCTGCGGCTTCCATTCGACAATCTGCTGGTTTGGTGATGAACAACATGCTAGTAGTCATGGTTCCTCATGCTGTGGATACACTCATGAATAGAACTAAAACGCAACATCTTACCGGCGCTAGATTATCAGGTTATGAGCTGACATTGCTAGCTAGTCATATTCAAATCAAAAGATGCAATGTATTGAATCCAGCAACATTGTTGCCGACTAATCAAGAGTCGAGTGATTCCGAGCCCCATGATTGTTGTTTCAGAACCGAGGAAGAGACAAAAGGACGAATTGATTTAAAAGACACTCCGTTGTCAGATCCAGATGGCACGTTGTATGTTGATGGGTCATGTTTTAAATTGGAGAATGGTGATTTGACCGCTGCTTATGCAGTAACGACTTTGAGAACGATTGTGGAGACTGCAAGAGTGAGTCAGAATTCTGCCCAAGCTGCAGAGTTAATCGCTCTAACAAGAGCGTGTGTTTTAGCTAAGGGAAAGAGAGTGAATGTGTTCACAGATAGTCAGTACGCGTTCGGCGTGGCCCATAGTTTTGGCCGTTTGTGGAAAGAAAGAGGTTTCATTACGTCCCATGGGACTAAGATTCAACATGGTCAGCTAGTTAACGACTTGTTGGAATCTCTAACCTTGCCGACTGAAGTTGCGATTGTGAAATGCAGTGCTCATAAAGCAATCACGGATGATGTTGGTCGTGGGAATGCTTTTGCTGATGAGACAGCTAAACAGACAGCTAGAGATATGATGAGTAGAATGTATGTTGCAACGTCTGCAAGATGGATTTCGAGTCTGGAATGTGTGAGGATACAGTGGAAAGTGTGAAAGAAATTCAGAAAGAGGCGACTGAGGAGGAAAAGCTTGCATGGAAAGAAAGCACGGGTAAATTGGACTCGAGTGGGTGTTGGATTGATCTGTCGGAACAACAGCGTTGGATGTTGCCTGATGCGTATGTGCTTGCAGTAGTAACGATGGCGCATGGAGCAGCGCACATCAGTTCTAAAGGGATCTGTAAGATGTTAGCTCCAGTTTGGAAGAATGATGGGATTAGTAAATATGCTGAGAGAGTGGTGAAAAATTGTATGGTATGCCTGATGCATAATCCTGGCAAGGGAATCCCAACTCCTGCTGGTCACTTCGCTCCTCCTTCCTGCCCCTTTGAAGTAATTCAGCTAGATTTCATACACATGGATCGTTGTAATAATCTAAAATACGTCCTGGTGGTAGTCTGTGCATTTTCCAGATGGATCGAAGCATATCCACTGAAGGACAATACTGCCTTATCAACTGCCAAAATTCTTCTCAAGGAATATTTCCCTAGATACGGAATGCCACGGATTGTATGGTCAGATAACGGAAGTGAGTTTATAGGGAAAGTTATGCAGAGTGTGTGTGCCGGTTTAGGCATAAACCAAAAATTCCACATTGCAAGCCATCCCCAGTCTGCTGGTTTAGTTGAGGGTTACAATGGCACCCTCAAACTAAAACTAGCTAAAATACAGGCATCCACGGGTTTATCCTGGCCAGACGCACTACCCTTGGCTTTGTTATCCACAAGAGCGACTGTACATTCTAGAGTAGGGCTTAGTCCGTACGAAATTGTCTTTGGCCATCCCGCTAATATTTGGGGAGTGCCAAGGCCAAAGGAATTTTGTTCTCTGGAATATCCAATGTTGATTGACTACCTTTACGACTTGACTGCTAAATTGAGTCTTATTCACCAACAGGTTTTCGATGCATTGCCAAAGCCACCGGAGAGTCCAGGTCATCAGCTGAAACCAGGTGACCACGTTGTGGTGCGGAATTTTGCGAGGACGAAGAACCTTCAGCCCAGATTTGTTGGCCCCTATCAAGTACTGCTAGCAACAAGAACTGCTGTTCGTGTGGCCGGACGTAAGCACTGGATCCATGCGACACACGTCAAACGTGTGCCCCTGCCACTTCCTTATGACAACTGGGTTAAGAAGGGAATTGGTGCCTCTGAGTTCGAGCAGACACCAAAGTTTGTCCCTTTTAGCGATGCCGAATTGATAACTGATGCATCGAACTCTGACTCTCCTCCTGAAACTACTCCTTTGAACTCTGAACATTTGTCCTCTGCATCAGAAGAAACTCTGTCATCTGCGAACTTGAACACTGCAACATCTACTAATGATACACTATTTTCCGATCAAACAGTTCCTGCAAAACTAAGATACAATTTACGGTCTCGTAATATGGACAAATAAAGCAGGAAACTGCCTATTGTGATATTTGAATTTTGAACTTTTGCCCTCAGCCAGGAAGTTTGCTATTGTTTATTGTTTTTAAAATTGCCTTGCCGTCTGGGTAGCTGTAGGGTCGTGGCTGTGTGCCTAGTTGAATCTGCGGGGGGTCAGACACAAGGTCGATCTTTCTGTTGGTTCTGGGAACTCCTAGGGCTGATAGAGGCATTTTCATCTACGTACACATCATCAGTGGTCGCGAGCGGATTGTAGAAGATGGAGCTTCCTGCGCTGCAACGAGAAAATGTGATCTATGTTCGCAGAAACAGACTTAACAGAATTCTCCACAGCAAATGTTTTCTGATGCAATGTGCTATTACATTTTTAACTATTTTGATGACGTTGGTGGGTGGAATTGTCTTCGGCGTGAATTTGATTTTTATGCCAGTAACTACAGTACCTCCCCTTGATCCTGCTACTTCTACTGTTTCTTCTATGCACTCTTTTCATCCGTTTCCTGAACATGAGCAAGCTCGACGCTCAGAATTCATCAATAACACTTTCGTACAACTCCTGCACCAACACCAACTGGTAGTTAACACTACAAACTGCTGGGTGTGTGGCTTGATACCCCACACTATGGATAAAGGCATTCCCTATTTGGTGTTGCCTTTTAGCTATAATGGATCATTTCAGGCCCTTCAGACCATTTTTGCTTATGCCCTTGAAACCTATCCTCCGCGTCCACCACGTTCCACTAAATATAACTCTGCCAACAAAGCGTTAGTCCAGGGAATTATTGACATGATCAAGGATGTCAATAATACTCCATCTTACCCTAGAGATGAATTACGAGTATATTTGAGTTGGAATTCTTCAGAGTATCGCCTTAGTTTGGGAGAAAGCAAGCGTAAAAGCTCAACTCCAATCTGGGTCGTGCCTCACCGGGGTCAGGTCTGTTTGCAAGGAAATGGGAGAAATCCGAGAGCTCAGCTAGGGAGGAGTGAGTGCGTTGAGACTTACGTGTTTCCGTCTAACTCCTCCCCTGCTTTTCTTACTGCTAGGGGTACCTACTTCATCTGTCAAGACAGAGCGTATACATGGTTGCCTGCTGACTTTTCAGGGTCATGTTATATTGCTCGATTGTTGCCTCCGACATACACTGCTTCATCTGATTATCACAAGACCAGAGTAGCAAGAGGTGTCTTCAGCAAGGAAGATACCGCTGGTCAGGAAGCTGGAGACTTCTTTAAAGGTTTCCTTCCATTCTGGGGGCCTATGGCCAATAGTAGAAACATACGTCAGCTAAAACGGGTAGTTGAATCTACTATTACCGAAACTGCTGGTGCCCTTAGCAACTTGACAGCCGAGCTTCAGGCGGATAGACTCATGACGTTGCAGAACCGTATGGTTCTAGACGTAATACTTGCAGATCGAGGTGGGGTATGCAGAATGATCCAATCGAGCTGCTGTGTTTTTATTCCCAATAATGCTCCAACTGTCTATGAGGCGATCTCTAAGCTACACAAGATTTCCGACTCTATACACGTAGACAAGGGAAACTGGTCCTTCATGGAGTGGTTTTGGACTCTGATATCAGCGTGGGGATGGAAGGTTCTGATGGTCATTGGTGTCATCTTAGTATTCCTGTTCTCGTGTTGCCTGATTATCCAGTGTGGTCCAGCTCTGTGTAGTCTTTGTGCTGCAACCTGTTTTAGAAAACCACCTGCGTTTGGAGAAAAGGCTGGAGAAAGGATGATGATACAACAGCATGTCACTGACCTGATGAGCATAGAACTAGATTCTGACATAGACTGAGTAATTGCCTATGTAAGGGCAAAAGGAGGGTCTGAGGTTCCGTGACGATTTGAACCCGTGTTTTCAATATTGTCGGAAATACATAATTTCAGTATCAGTGAACCGCAAATGATCCATTTAGCATATCCTGGTATTTTCGCTATGCTACGAGCAAGAGTACTCCTGTTACAAACACATTTCTGATCTACCCATGGCATCCATCTTAGATCATGTCAGCCATTTTGTATTTCTTGCCCTCACATAGACAATGGACACGCAATGACCTCTGATTTCTCCATTTCAATTAAGAACACGTAGGCTTAGCCGGAGATTCACCTCTCTAGTGACACGTGCACCTTAGATCAGAACACGCTGTGGCTGCATGACTCGACAAAGGCTGCCTCCTCTGCCTGAGGCCAGTCCTGCTATACTGGTTCTCGTGTCCGTTGGCCTGATCATGATTAGGCGGCCGAAGCCGGTAGCCTTGCCCATTTACTACCCACAAACATCCCTTATCCTACTTTCCTATCTTTCACACCTGGCTCCGCTCCTTTCTTTCCGAATCTTTATTAGGGGGAGGTAACGAAATTTACGATGAGGCGGTCCGGCTCTTGAATGCAATATTGACAAGGGATTGTGATGGACTAGTGGGAATCCCTCTTCGTAATGTTTTACATCAGATATTATCGACGATTCCTGTGTGACGCCAAATATTTATTGTTTAGGACACAAAGGTGTGGGAATGTACTAGCATTGTGAAGAATTCGCCTGAAGGTTAATATCTTGTATATAAGGAGCAACCCTCTTTGTACAAATTGAACAGGCTCCTAGAATCTGCCCGTGTGTAGTTTCTGTGACTTCTGTGTCCCTGCAGTAATAAACCTTTGGTCTTTGACGCCACCATCGAGAAGCCCGTGTTTCTGTTTATTCGTGCACCGAGACAGGTAGAACTCCGGGGTCTTTGGGTGTTGTCCCCTGACACCTCTGGACGGAACCAAAAAGTCCAGAACTCCACAGTCCAGCTTGAACTGCCAATCCATACCTTCCCTGGACCGGAAACAAGCTTCTGGAGACCGGTTTCTGGCATTCCAGCCGTCTTCAGCCCGGCTTGCTTGAATCCAGTGGCAAAGTGAGAAAGGGACTCACGTCTGAGCATCCCCTGCCACACTTATGGTGGCCAAAAGCGGTACAAAAAGGGTGTGGTGATGGACGGAGCATCTGAATCAATCAAACACTCACACCCAGTCAAAAGATCTGGTTTAATCCATCACCGTTCTTTAGCCCACTCTGCCACCCCAGTTCAGACATGGCTATATGCAAATCAGTCTGACCCTGTGCCTCATGGGAACAGTCCAGCCCGAACTGCCAATCCATGCCTTCCCTGGACCGGAAACAAGCTTCTGAGGACCGGTTTCTGGCATTCCAGCCGTCTTCAGCCCGGCTTGCTTGAATCCAGTGGCAAAGTGAGCAAGGGACTCACTTCTGAGCATACCTTGCCACACTTATGGCGGCCAAAAGCGGTACAAAAGGGGGTGGTGATGGACGGAGCATCTGAATCAATCAAACACTCACACCCAGTCAAAGGATCTGGGTTTAATCCATCACCGTTCTTTAGCCCACTCTGCCACCCCAGTTCAGACATGGCGATATGCAAATCAGTCTGACCCTGTGCCTCATGGGAACAGTCCAGCCCGAACTGCCAATCCATACTTTCCCTGGACCGGAAACAAGCTTCTGAGGACCAGTTTCTGGCTTTCCAGCCGTTTTCAGCCCGGCTTGCTTGAATCCAGTGGCAAAGTGAGAAAGGGATTCACGTCTGAGCATCCCCTGTCACACTTATGTCAGCCAAAAGCGGTATAAAAGGGGGTGGTGATGGACGGAGCATCTGAATCAATCAAACACTCACACCCAGTCCAAAGACCTGGGTTTAATCCATCATCATTCTTTAGCCCACTCTGCCACCCCAGTTCAGACATGGCTATATGCAAATCTGTCTGAACCTGTGCCTCATGGGAACAGTCCAGCCCGAACTGCCAAGCCATGTCTTCCCTGGACCGGAAACAAGCTTCCGAGGACCGGTTTCTGGCATTCCAGCCGTCTTCAGCCCGGCTTGCTTGAATCCAGTGGCAAAGTGTGCAAGGGACTCACGTCTGAGTATACCCTGCCACACCTATGGCGGCCAAAAGCAGTAAAAAAGGGGGGTGGTGATTCTACTATCAGCTGAAGTCCTGACTCTTCAACTAGCATTCAGTAACATTACTGCCTGCACATCTGTAAGTGCCAGCATACCCTCAAAAGTGAATAGTGTGCCTTTCAGATCAACATAACATAACTTAGCATACTATAACATAACATAACAGGACAAGACATGACATGACATGACATAACATAATCATGCGAATGGAGGAAAAGTCTCAGCAGCTACAGGGTTTAAAATGCACAATTTTATACTAATTATCACTTGTGTTTGTAATGATAGAATAATATGAATAATGTAATAGTTTCAACAAAAATGCCAAATAAGTTGTCGGTTAATTCTCAACATATTCTTCCATTTTCTGTGCTGTAGTTGTTGTTTGGGAGAACTACCCCTGGCAACAGGCCTCTCTTTTACAAAGAATAAGTAAATAAAAAACTACACATGAGAATTTGGATTGTTGGTTGAGTGGGATGTTAACCCTGCTCAAGCAACAACCACAATCCCTGTCATGGTGCACCTCCAAAGTCACCAAATTAACCTGTGCTCAACCCTCTAATAACCAAGCACAAAAGCAGTCGGGCTAATCTTGGAGGCAATGTGTAAAGTATTTATGCAGCACACAAAAAGTAATCAAGAGACACAATAAAAGATGAAAGTCCCCACGTTAATTTAGAAAAAAAGAATGTAGTTTTTAATAAAATATATGACATCAAGATTACAGAACTCCAATCAGTAGAACCAGAGTTATGAATTTTTAAAGGTTAAGGTAAAACCTAGCACCTAAAAGAGCAAAGCGTCAACTGTGGACATCAAGTCACACAAGACCAGGTCAAAGTTGAAAAATATGTCCGACCACGATGGAGCATGAGTTAGATACAAACAGTGTATTGGGACTGGTTGGCACTTAACTTCGTACTATCAGGAAAAATGTTCTGAGAAAGTCGAAGTTCAGCAGGGCAAGGCTGCAGGTGGTGTACCAGGAGAAGGTGTAATCAGGGAGCCACTGGACAAAATCACTCGGAAGATGTTCACATTTGGAATGAGAAGAACTGCTAAACAGAATATTAAGCCCGGGCAGCGAACTCCACTCCACCAGTGGAGTCTGTGGAGCTTTGCCAACTCTGCACTCCGTTGGGAACGTGGACTTCAGGCAAAACTTTGACTCCACGGCATAGCAGAGTTAGCCCGTGCACCCGCACCGACCTGTGGTAAAGCACCTCTACCTGTATCTGCTAAAGAACATATAGCCACCTCACAACATTGAGCTTGCAAATATATCAAGCAGTGAGAGAGGTAATAATTTTGGGGTTCCCCCTAACCTAGGGAGAGGAACAAGCAGATGCATTCAGCACAACGATCACATCATGCTGAATGATTTGGTGGTGGTTCCATCCTCCTAGGACCACCCCAAGCAAAGATATGGGCAAAAATACAAACCCAACCGAAGGCCCTGCAAAGCATCATGGGGTTGTATTCAAGAGTGCAGTGAATATCATAATATCGGCTCTCCCACTGAGCCGGGGAGAGTCCTTGTGGCTTCGAGAATGGTTTCCTCAGGGTCTGGTGGTTCGGTTGGCGGTGCCCATCCCACTGGGCACCTAAACAGTGATCCTTGGTGGATATATTTCCAAGCTCACCTTTGTGGGGGTGGCTACATCTGTTTTAGCATGTAAAGATAGAGTTGCTTTACCAAAGGTGTGTGAGGTTACATTCTTTTAATTGGGGTGGAGCAGAGCGGAGTTCAATGGAGATTTTTTTCAACTCTGTAGAACTCCATGTAGTGCCACTCTGCACCCTTATAGGATGTACTGTAGTGGAGAAGAAAGTAATGGGAGCTGCAGCAAGGTCAAGCTTTTGGGCGATGTTCCTTGGGCAGATATATAAGGACGTTGATCCCTGTCTCCTCTCGGATCTCTAAGGAGTCATTAGCCAAAAATGCTCGAAGCCCTTATTTTTCAATTTAGCCTATCTGGGCACCTTTAGCACCACCACCACCACCAGGACTGTAAGGGTACCACTTGGGGGGGAGTGGAGCTCACTACTATTGGGTCCAGGTGCGGGTTCAAGATGGTTATCTCTGAGGCTCTAATTAGGAGGCCAGTCAACTAGCGATTGGAGTCACTCTGGTAGTCCTTGGTTAAAAAATTAGAACAGGATTCACAGCAGAACAGGCCTCTGAAGGTTCAAGGCAGGTTTTAAGTAACAGAGCAGTCCTTCCAGGTGCACAAAGCCGCCTTCTGAAGTCCACAGAAGGCCACATCAGCAGACAGTCCTATGACAATCTTTCCACAGCACCGAAAAGATCTTATTTTTATACATGGTGCCTTTTTTTAAGTAGGAGAGGTTTCTAGAGAACTCCATTTGAAGTGCTTGAAGTTTCCTACCTCCCCTACTCTGGCTACAGTCTGCATGAATATTGCAGTGGTGACAAGTCCTTTGTGTGACGACAGGGTACAGCTTATTGATTTGTAAGTGGGGATTTGCCCAGCTCTGCCCCGCTCCTGCCAGTTAGAGCCCATACAGGCACACCTAATCCCTCTATTGTGTGGCTTTCTGGGAGGAATAAACAAAGTCCAACTGCCAACTACGCCCAGACATGTAACCCCGGAACCGGGTGCAGGCACCAAATAAGAAGGAAAATACCAACTTTCAAAAAGTGCCACTTTGAAATTTTAACTTAAAATCTGACTTCACCATTAAAGAGGATTTTTAATTACAATTTTCACATGTTCTCAATCAAAGGTTAGCACCTCTTAAATGTAATATGACAAACCAATGCTATCCTATTGGAGAGGAAGGCCTCAGAGTAGTTAAAAACGAATTTAGGAGTTTTTCATTACCTGGATCTGCAAAAAGAAATCCAACCTTTTAATTAGAATGCACCCTGCCCTATGAGTTATATTGGGCCTACCTTAGAGGTGTCTGATCAGTAATGAAAGGGGAGTTCAAGGCTTAGCAAAGGTGTTATTTTGCTAAATTCACTTGGCATTTTAAAACGGCATTGAGGCTGCAATGGCATTTTTAAGGGGCTACTTAAGTGGGTGGCACAATCTGAGCTGTAGGTCCACACCTAGCATTCAATTTACTGGCCCTGGGTCTATGGAATGCCACTTTAATAGGGACTGATAAGTACATTTCATAGGCCAATCAGGTGTAAACCAATTTTCTCATGTTTTAGGGAGTGAGCACTTAACACTCATTAACAGTGGTCAAGGACACGGAAACCAAAGGTCAATAAAAACCAATTCATCAAAATAGGAGGGTGAAGGGCACCCTAATGGTGACATGCCTAACACTAACATGTAACGTTTATTATTACAGCAAGAGTGACCTGATCACTTTACCAGTGGGTCCCTACAAAGGTAATTGTCTGCTTTGTGCATGCCTTAAAACGTCTCTGCTTTTATACTTTTTCAATAAAATATTTGTTGTCCATGGGTTTTGCCATCTTATATTTCGTTTACCTGTATTTTTATCTACAAATATTCATTGTACAGACACTCTCTGGCCCGTTTGCTCTTTGATATCTCAGTCAGATCAGGCCATTTTATTTCTTTGTCTCGATCTGCGCCAAAAAAGATCTTAAGACTGAAATGTAGATGGGGTCTGAGCACCACTGACTCATAGAAGTTAGCATTCTAGTATCTCTGTTTTTCTTTCTCTCCTTCCTTATATTTGCTCTATTTTCTTTATTTCTCCTCCTCTCCCTCTCCCTCCCTCTCTTTCTCTCATCCTTCAGTCCCCTCTCTGCTTCGGTCTCTTACCTGGATAGTCTTGCAGGTGTTTTCTGGGTGAAATCTTATCAGGGTGGAGACAGGAAATAGATTGTGTTTATTTTGCTGGGAGTCGAGGTGTCAGCCCTCTTTTATCGGCAAACAGACCGAGTTTCCAAGAAGTGTATTTACAATTAATTAAACTGTAAGTTTTGGCAGCCTGCCTCTTCTGTGGAAACCCAGGTGACACGTCATCAGTACACAGTTAAGTGCATCCCTTTTGTATGTGAAATGTAAGCCTCTCAGCGCTATGCATACACCTCTGGAGAAAGTGACTAGGAGCAGTGGGCCAACAGCTCATATGCGGCCCTTCGTCTTACAAAGTGGGTGCTTCGTTATTTTCTAGGTCTCGGTACCTTTTATCTGATGGTATTTGGATAGTGACAGGTGAATGAACCTTGAGCAGGGCCTCCTGCTGCTGAGGTCTCTCAGCGGCGCCTGCTGAGTGTTGCTCAGGGGTCTGGATGAAGGCATGGGACACAGACTGACTCATCTACTCGAATAACATTCAAAACTGTAGAATATGGGATCAAATCACTTCGAGGCTCTGGTCCATGGGCTGTACATCTGATTTTAGAATCTTGAATGGTTAATAGTGATCGGTGTTTAAACAACATTTCAGAGAACAAATATTGTGAGGACAAAATATTATATCAAGAATATCGAGGACAAAAATATTGTGAAGGTAACTTTCTACAGGCAAGTGGTATCTTGTTGATATATATATTTTAGAGGTATGTAGATATGGAGTTAACAATAGTAAATCTATACTTACCTAATGACACTCACCTTCTTGATAATTTGGTCGGTTTGTTTGTAATGTGCACAACACCTGAGCGCATCCAGGCATGGGGCGATTGGATGACCTGGACCAAAGGATAACTGCTGTGTCCTAACAGACACAGTCTAGTTGTTCTGCTGTAATGAAACACTTAACACCCACCCACCACTGATGTCATGAGACCACGTGACACAGTTAATAAATATAGCCGAGCGCACCTGCTTGGGGCTCACTAACCCACTATCCATCTGGTGTCCATGTCACAGTCATTAGCAGCATGTGGCAACAAGTCAAATCAGAATCCCTGGGCACACGCTCACTATCCTTTCACACCACTGTAGGTTCACTACCAAACTTAATCAGGGAATACAGGAAAGATTTAAGAAGACTAAATATAAATTTCCACAACAAAAATTTGAACGTTCACAGTCTAATTTTAATCAAAAAAACATTACATATAAAAAAAAATTAGCGCTTAGCAACACAGTTAAAATGATTCATAGAAAATTTTCTTTGAAAAAGAATAAAATACAGCAATTAATTATTACATTTCATAGCACATATTATCAAAATCAAGTTAAAAAACATGGAGAGATATATAAATGACATGTTGTAGAGTCAAGGGTGACACATGAAAACAGATATACAAAAAACCTAACACGAAAGGAAAAGAAACCCCCTTTATTGTCTGTGGCCTCTAGTTGTCCTTGCCACTACTGATGAGTAGATCCAAAGGCTTGTAATTTTTATATGTAACGCTGAACAACAGTATCAAAAATGCATGTATATCGATTGTTCGCTAGGCCTAGTTGGATTCTCTGTTGGAAAATGCGTCGACGCGTTTCGGTGCAGGACAAGAGATGTTGTGGCACCTTCCTCAGGACTTCAGTTATTGGGGTTATTTGCTTCACCTTCTCTGTAGGTAGGTATACTGGAGAGAAGGGAGGATATCACTTACTTTATACAAGATGTGTGAGCATCACATTGTATTGCATACTATTATACAAGCACAACATCTTCACCAACTATTTCTTAGGTAGTGGCTACTGCCCCTTGTGTCCCCTAAAGTGCGACTTCTGTAGTCTTTCTATTAAGAACCATTTAGAAAAGACTGTCTATTTTAACAATAGTATTCACACTTGGGTTTATATTTCTAAATTCCTCATTGCATTCCTTACTATTAACATAGTATTGCCCTCCATTTCCATTTTGTTGTGGAGATGTATTAAATGGAGGGCAGGGGAAAACAACTCATAGTACACACTCACATACGGTATCTTACAGACCGAACTCATTCTTGCCCCTCATAGGTTTGGGAGAGTATCCGGATTGATTTAATCGTGGTACTTGGGATACTTCTTCTAGGTTCAGTTCCGGTATGTTGATTATCCTACGAAGAATACCCGTATATATTAGACTAAAGGGTCCCCTTATATAATCTAAACCCAACCAGCTAGCTTATCATCCATTTTACCTTTTTTTCATATGTTGTATGCCCCCAGAATGGGGTGTCTTCTCTTTGTTTTAACTTCTTATAGCATATTGCTGCATCTCTCTATGGACATAAGATAGATGAAGGGGTTTCCATGAGTTACCCTACAGTCAACATGCATTAGTCAGTCTATTTGTTTTTACTATGGTCATCTGGTCACATCTTACCTTCGAATTTTAAAAACTTTGCTTGGACGGGCATAGAATTATGTTTCTCGTCCCTGGAACTGGATATGTTCTAGAGGGATAAACACATAAGTAGATATATTTTTATGTTTTTATATGTGCCAAATTTATCTACTTCATTATTGCTGGCTTTATCTGCTCATCATAAGTTTAGTATATTAGGTATTTCCCTATATGTCTCTACTTAGATGCTATTCACCTTAGTTTTGCTACAGTTAAGCGTATTGGTCTTACACCTTGCCTCCTCCTACGAACGTTAAGGGCTGTATATGTTTTTACATAATCCCCCTTCTATCCTATTTTAGGAATAGGTATTGTATGTCTATTAGTATACACTACCGTGACATAAGGTCCTTTTCTGGGGTTGTTAGATGAACTCCCTTGGGCTTCCAAGGCATTGGATTGTGAGGGAAAAAAGTTAGAAATAAATTCAGGTTCTTTGGATGTTGCTCCCTCCATAACGCACACTATTTTTTGCAAAGAAGAGGGGGGGGTTACTCAATCCCGATTTCCCACGTCTCGATGAGCGTTCTGTAATAGCCCTCTCTTACCTCGTTCTGGACGGAGTTGCATCTCTGCCTCGTCTCGACACCTACAAAGACGCTAGCAGGGGCCCGCCTTTTATGTGTATGGATGCCGCCCTCAATCGGTAGCACCTGGGGGGCGTGCTTCACCTGGTGGGACCCGTTCCGCTGTAGGCGCCATCTAGGAGCCGCATCAGTTAAATAAAATATTGCCGTATGTTCATCGCGGGAGGAGTACTAAAAAATATAGGAGCCTTTTCATTGTAGCACTACATTTGGCTTTGCTACGTATTTAAGTTATTCAAGCACTTCTGAGCGAAATTCCTTAATTGCCCCGATGTTACCCGGCGGCCCGTATGTGGGACTATGGGGCAGCTCGGCTATACAGTGGCGCCATCTTGGAGTGGCCAAATCTTTTAGATGTACATATCTATGGGTCATATGGCTGAGATACCCGCCACCCCCTCTCAACACAAACCCCAAAGGAGGGAAACCGGAAACAGTTCTTGAAGTTTTTTGGAAGAGGGAGGGAGTGACCCTCCCCGGCCGTATTTATTAAAACAAAAAATTAAAACATTAAACAGTTTCATATTAATGTACAATTTCATTACCACATTACGATGTTTGGCTAACCTTAACAGATTCTCTAATACAGAGGTTCTCCTAGCCGAACTAACAACCTACAAAACATTTTCTTGAAATATTGAAATTGTACATCCTAACGTTTAAGGGCCAACGGCAAGGTCGTAACCGGTGTCAAGATCCCTAACCAGAACTACCCCCCCACACTTGGGAGGGGCGACAGCACTGAGGCGTACCTCAAGTGCAACTACCAATTTCCCTTGACTTGACGGGGGCCCCAATAAACTCGACGCCACTTAAAGGTCGTTCGAGGACTCGTGTGAGTATCTAGAAGGTAGCGTAGACCTCCCCCCAAACCCCACACAACTTACCACATCTGCCGTCGCAGACGTCACTGGCCCCGGGAAATTCCCCAGGAGGGGGCTGTAACCCCTCCTACACAGGAAGGGGCCTTGACCGCCTTTCCTTTCCTTCCGGCGGCCCATCCTTAGAAGGGACCGCCTCCCCGTTGAGGGGCCAAAGGCCACCTCTCCCGAGCGCTCCCATCCGTGTTGGGTGACGCCCACTCATAGGGATCTTCCAATTACTGCTCACCGATCATGACCTTACCGCCCGACCAAAATAAATACGACAATGCTAATTAAACAAACAATACATTGGCCACTATGACCAACTAAGCATGCTTATAGATGGACACTAAAAACGGAATATCTTTAATCACAAAACATACATAAAATCGACCAACTTTATTGCACATTAAACATCAACACGATAATACCACAACCTGTAAACGAAATAGAATTATTGATCCATCTTATTACAAACAACTGCCTGTCTTCAGGGGCTGGTGGGTGGGTCAAAATTGGCTCTCCGTTCCGTCTCGAGCTCACGTGCAGCGAGGGGTGCAGCTTCAGAGCACAGGAACAAGAGGATGTCTTCGGGTCTTGCGTCTCTTTTTATCCGTCTTCAGGGCGGGCGTAAACCCGCCCCTGCCTGCCCCGAGGGCGTGGCCAGCCGCGTCAGTGTCTAGGCCAGCCCACTCTAGGGCGGGAACGAGCGCGCCCCGGCTACGCCGCTTCGGGCATACCAGCCGAGACGCGCCTCCCGCCCAAAATGGCTTCCCGGGGGGATCGAGGCACTCTGCCATACGTTCGGGGGGACCGAGTGGTCGCCCCTTTCCATATGGCTGAGATACCCGCCACCCCCTCTCAACACAAACCCCAAAGGAGGGAAACCGGAAACAGTTCTTGAAGTTTTTTGGAAGAGGGAGGGAGTGACCCTCCCCGGCCGTATTTATTAAAACAAAAAATTAAAACATTAAACAGTTTCATATTAATGTACAATTTCATTACCACATTACGATGTTTGGCTAACCTTAACAGATTCTCTAATACAGAGGTTCTCCTAGCCGAACTAACAACCTACAAAACATTTTCTTGAAATATTGAAATTGTACATCCTAACGTTTAAGGGCCAACGGCAAGGTCGTAACCGGTGTCAAGATCCCTAACCAGAACTACCCCCCCACACTTGGGAGGGGCGACAGCACTGAGGCGTACCTCAAGTGCAACTACCAATTTCCCTTGACTTGACGGGGGCCCCAATAAACTCGACGCCACTTAAAGGTCGTTCGAGGACTCGTGTGAGTATCTAGAAGGTAGCGTAGACCTCCCCCCAAACCCCACACAACTTACCACATCTGCCGTCGCAGACGTCACTGGCCCCGGGAAATTCCCCAGGAGGGGGCTGTAACCCCTCCTACACAGGAAGGGGCCTTGACCGCCTTTCCTTTCCTTCCGGCGGCCCATCCTTAGAAGGGACCGCCTCCCCGTTGAGGGGCCAAAGGCCACCTCTCCCGAGCGCTCCCATCCGTGTTGGGTGACGCCCACTCATAGGGATCTTCCAATTACTGCTCACCGATCATGACCTTACCGCCACAGGCCGGATAGTTGACCGGCTATCCGGACCCCCCACAAAGCTCCTACCTAAAGGTCATGCTTTAACGTTTTTTAACCATGCTAAGAAGTCTCCTATGAGTAACTTGTTCCCCACCCGAGACAAATGCACACCATCCCCCGAATACATACTGTCATCATTAATACAGCCATGCGAAATAGAATGCAATGTCCTGGAACGGAACAATCTACTCACTTTGTTATTAAGCTTTCTAACAGACTGATTCAACGCAGGAATAGAAATAGCCCCCCGCCACACCTTTCGTGGGATCATATGGGACCACGCAATTGTGCACCCCGGAACTCTCCTCGCCAACCAACTTACAGTGGAAAGCATTGCCTCCAGGAGAAGTCGTCTACCGGTGGTGACCAAATCATTGCCCCCTACATGCACTATGACTATAGACGGCGGTGACCTCGCCCGCCCTAACAAATCCTCAAAATATGCTTGAAACTGGTCAATACAGAGACCGCCTCTTCCGTAGGAGGACACCCTGTACCCGTATTCCCCAGCTACGTGAATCATGTCACCTGCTTTGAATACGTCCGCGGCACGCCTCACGTATGAGTGGCCCACGACCCACACCTCCTTTTTCACAGCCGGTGATGTCTGACCGCTGGCCCGGTGTTGGGTCGACTGCATAGTCCGCCCCGCCTCGTAGGCTTGCGCAACTGAAAACCAAACAAAAACAAGAGGCGTGAGTACGTCATTACAGCTTTACAACATGTGCAACCGCACATACCTCTTATAACAATTGGAGGACCAACGCCCCACACGTTTCACTTGTTCAACATTAAGACCCCTGGCTGTAGCTTCTGTAGCAGCCCCTATCCTAAAGGAATGGGTCCCAAACTCGCCCGGGTTCAAGCCCGCAGCGGCAATTGACATCGCAAGCACCCTCTGAAACTGAAATTTCGTCAATGGGGTGGCGTCCGCGTGTCTCAACAAGGTCCCCCCCCATAATGCCACCCTTCGTGCTAGGTAATCTTCTAAACACTTTACCGGGCACATGGAGGACCCGGGAATCCTGCGTATGATTATGCAGTCACCCATCCCGTCTTGATCGGTCTTGGACCTGACAAAGGAGACCGTCATTGCCTCTCCTTTGATCTGAACGTGTTCTTGGCACAAACCCCCCGCCACATCCTGTTTGTTCCGTGCCACTAGTTTGCTTACTCGCATCGCCCCGTGAAATGCTAGCGTAAAAGCGGCTCGGAACAACACCGCCTCAAACTGAGATGAACATGTAGCAGGGAGTGTAGCCAACAACTGGGCCAACCTATCCAAACCTATCGGGCGCCTCTCATCTACTCTGCGACCCTCAAGGCGTTGCCACCCACGCAGCGCTTTCTGTACAACGAAAGACGCTGTTGGGTCCTGGATACTATGAGCCCTGGCGACAAAGGAAATAGCAGCACGATGCCTCTGGGCCGTAGCCACAGACTTCCCAGCCCTACGTAAGGACATCAGAAAATTCACTACCCCTTCCTCGTGGACCCAAAGCTTCTCTCTATCAGTACCCAAAAAGGCTAAATAGGACCTAAACGCCCCTTCATATGCTTTCCTCGTCCGTGGTGCTAGACTCTCTCCCACGAGGTGACGAAGTTCGGGGCACCGAGAGACCAGAGAGCTTCGGGGAAGGGTGCCGGCTCTGGGTCCGCTGAGGGAAGGAAACCCGAGAAAGCCTGCATATGAAAACGAGACAGTGCATCAGCCGCCTGGTTCATCACTCCTGGAACATGTTTTGCTCTGAACAGCACATTCAGTTGCATACACAGTAAAACAATTTCTTTGAGCAGTCTTAAAATCAGTTTACATCGTGCTGCCTGACTATTGATGCACTCGACCACAGTCATATTGTCAGACCAAAATATCACAGAGTGATCTTTGAACCCTTCTGGCCAGGTTCTCAGGGCCACCAAAATGGGAAAAAGTTCCAGGAAAGCAATATTACTTGTCAGACCATTGTCATGCCACCATGTCGGCCACCTTTGTGCCGACCATTTTTTGCCGAAGATGGCACCAAAACCTATGCTACCCGCTGAATCTGTCCATAGCCCCAGCTCTTCAGAGGATACGGCTGGCTTGTTCCAGATGACTCGACCGTTAAAGTCCGCCAGAAATGCTAACCAAATACGCACGTCCTGGCGGACCTCAGCCGATAGTCTCGTGCGATGATGGCGCTCATTTAGGCCGACCATAGCTTGGGCAATTGAACGAGAAAAGGGGCGGGCCATCGGTATAACTCTCAGGGCAAAATTCAACTGTCCCACCAACTGTTGTAATTGATGCAACGTAACTTTAGATCCATTCAGACACACTTGCAGGGCTGCCCTGAACTTCCAAACTTTGTCAGTTGGCAAACGAAAACAACCCTCTCTGGAGTCTAACTCGATCCCCAGAAACTCGAGGCAAGTCGTAGGCCCCACCGTCTTACCTGGTGCCAATGGCACACCGAACTGTTTCATTAATACACAAAATTCGGCCAAGGCCCGGCCACATTCGATATCCCCGGCTGCCCCAAGGAACAAAAAATCATCAAGGTAATGCATTACATGTTGGAAACCCGTCTTCTTTGTGAAGACCCATTGTAGAAAACTACTGAATTTCTCGAAATAGGCACAAGATATAGAGCACCCCATCGGCATACACTTATCCATGTAATAATGACCCTGAAACATAAAACCTAGGAGACGCTGATCGTCCGGGTATACCGGGAGCAACCGGAACGCTGACTCGATGTCTGACTTTGCCATCAGCGCCCCGGGCCCCAGGCGATTCAAAATGGCTACGGCCTCATCGAAGGATGCGTACCGCACCGAACACACTTCTGGGTCTATTGCATCGTTTACGGAAAGACCACGTGGAGCTGACAAATTATGAATCAGTCGAAACTCACCCGGGTCCTTCTTGGGGACCACCCCTAAAGGAGAACACACAAAATTCTGTACCGGGGGTACACTGAATGGGCCGGCGACCCGACCTCGAGTAACCTCTTTCCGGATCTTTTCCTGAACCACGGTCGTATGCTGCAGGACGGAAATTTGATTTTTACACTTCTCCACGCCCTGAAAGTCCCCTACCGGGATGCGGAAACCATACGAAAAACCGTTCCGCAGCACCCCAGCAGAAGTACGATCCGGGTATTCGCTGAGCCAGGGAATCATCGCCAAGGTATCAATCGGGGTAGGTAAAGGCGCCCCTCGGACTATGTTAGACCTGTTTGGCGCCTCCTCTCCCCCCATTATCACCCGTTTTGGCTCTGCACGTGGACTCAGGATGGGACGACCCGCACCCACTACATTCATGTTTAAATTTACACGACCCCTGGGGCCTGGTACATTTACCTTTGTTGAAATTGAAGCAGAACCCCCTTTTTCCTGTATTGCCGGCAGGTCTCGAGTAATCGACGGCACTCGTACCTGACCGAAAGGGCGTCCCCCCATAATGGCGGGAGGATTCGCCAACATTACTTCCTACCAATGGCATTTTCAACATACCCGTCTCCTTCATTTTATCCCACGTCAAGGAATCATAACAATCCCAGGTTAAGCTTTTATTATGCTCTTTTGCCTTTCTAAAAAGATTGTCGTAGCAGAACCAATGGTTACCCTGGTGTGATGTCGAGTACCCCATGATTCTTGACTGATAGGTCGGCAACTCGGAAAGCAACTCGGGCCTACGTTCCCCCAAGATTGACGTAAAAATTCCCCATGCATTGCCCCAATTGCCGATAGTCTCATTCACTTTAAAGGCGGCCATTTTTGCGCGCCAAACACTCGGATGCATAAGATCTTTCTGACCCTTCACATGCTCCACCTCATAGTGATCAACAAGCAACGAGAAGATGTTCACGTATTCCCCCGCCCAAATCTTCTCCTTAATTGCCAAAGGCACATGTTGACCCAACCTTTCTCTACGAGAGGGTGCTGACTCGTCCCTCGCAATCGGCAATGGCCGCTTACCTGCACCGGACGCTGCATCTGCGGTCGCCATCGTCCCTTGTGGCTTGTCTACTACTGCAGCCGGCGCGGACACCTTGGCTGCATCCCGTTTCTCGCGCAATTGCTTCATCAGCGCCTGGGCCTCGGCAGCCGTGGCGCCCTCACTACTGTCGCCCAACCACGCTGCAAGTTGTGCCGCCAGTTCTGGTGGCATATCCTCTTTGGACACAGGGGTGACCACCACAGGAATCGGATTCCCCTCTACTGGTACTGGGGTAGGCGCTTCGAGCGGGGTACAGGGAACCGGGGCGTCTCCCCCCGCTGGGCCCCTCCTTGGCCTCTTGGCTCTTCCTCCCGGAGCTGCTCCAGCCGACGGACGCTCCGGCCCCCCTTCCCCGTCTCTCTCCGCTACCCGCTTCTTCAGCTCGGTCATCTCCTTCATGAGGACCCGAACCATCTGTTCGGTCGTCATTCTCTTCCCGCCTTTCTTGGGCATTCCTCCGATAGAGTATCTGTAAAACAAAAGAAAAGATTACAACGCTCAAAATTGGCTCTTCGTTCCGTCTCGAGCTCACGTGCAGCGAGGGGTGCAGCTTCAGAGCACAGGAACAAGAGGATGTCTTCGGGTCTTGCGTCTCTTTTTATCCGTCTTCAGGGCGGGCGTAAACCCGCCCCTGCCTGCCCCGAGGGCGTGGCCAGCCGCGTCAGTGTCTAGGCCAGCCCACTCTAGGGCGGGAACGAGCGCGCCCCGGCTACGCCGCTTCGGGCATACCAGCCGAGACGCGCCTCCCGCCCAAAATGGCTTCCCGGGGGGATCGAGGCACTCTGCCATACGTTCGGGGGGACCGAGTGGTCGCCCCTTTCCATTATTTACTTACTTCCTAGTTCTCCTCCCGGAAGTTATGGCATATATATTCTATATTTAAACGTTGTATTAAAGCTGGTTTATTTGTGTGCTGTGTTAGAAGCAGAGACTAGATGTATATTTTAGATCTATACACGAAGAGACAAAAATGTCCTAATTTATCAAAATTTAACTATTGTTTGTAGATATATGTAACAACATTTCGGACAACTGCTTACTATCCTGTATTGCTCCGCCTCCGGCACCAAGTTAATACATGTGGGTCATTATTTACTTCCTGGTTCTCATCCCGGATTTTGTGGCATCTATTTTCTATATCATTCTAGGTATTAAGGCTATTTCTTATTGTTATATTGTCTTTTATGGTTTATGATCCTGTCTACTTGCTTCATATTATTGAAGCCTCTACTTTTTAAGCTGGAGTCCTGTTTCTCTATTTGGGGGAAGCGTCACGCTCCCGAAACACCCTCACTTTTAGTTACCATTACAGTAGTTGATCTTTAACTCTGTTATGGTAGCTCTATCTGTCGCATCGTTCCTATCGTGTACAGTCACAATTCCCAGGGACTACTTCAAATCACCTTCCCACTGTTACATTGACTCAGATACTTTAGTCTTACGGGCTATGGTCATGTCGCTTCCTAATCCTCTAGAGTTATATAAGGGCTTCCCACTCTTCCCTCGAGTTAAGGCCATGTCTGATGGTATTAAATTTGACCATGTACCACTGTTCTTGTTGCTTCCTTCTAATGCTGCTGTTACCTAGTCTGGTCTGTTCTTTAATCCTTTCTCAGATGACCCATCTGAGGTCCTTCTCGTCGTGTCCCTGTTCTTTCCAGTGGGCCACTAGTGGTGCATTTTCTTTATTATTTCTAATGGCTGACTTGTGTTCCCCTACTCTTAGCCTCACTTCTCTGCCTGTTTCCCCTATATATGCCTGGTCACACGGACACAAGATCATATATATTACATTTTTCGTCCTGCAGTTGTTCAATGTGGTTATTTCATGAGTTACACCGTTGTGTTCTATCTTCTTAGTCACGATGCATATCTCACATATGCAGCAATTGCCGCACTTGTTGTTCCCTACCGCTTTAGTTCCAGTCAGCGTTGTTTGGCCTTCTACAACGTCTTCCCTGTACGTGTGTACCAGGTTGGTCCGCAAGTTTTTGTTTTTTCTGTACGCGTATAGGGGACGCGCTAGGGAGGTTTCTGTTCCATAAGATCTTCCAATTATGATTAATAATATTCTTGACCTGGTTGGCAATCACTGAATACTGACTTACCATCACTATTTTGTCTTGCATTGCCTTTTTGTCTTTTTTGATGAGTAAACTGTCCCTGTCGTAGTAGCGTGCTCTTTTCAGAGAGTGCTCAATGAGTTTTTTAGGGTAACCTCTTTCCCTGAATTTCTGTTTCATTTCATCTGCGTGTCTGTAAAAATCATCCAATTCTGTACAATTTCTCCTCAGGCGCAGGAATTCCCCGAAGGGGATGGAGTCTTTTTGACTCCTAGGGTGGTAACTATTATAGTGCAGCATGGTGTTGCGATCTGATTCCTTTTTGTATAGTTCTACATTAAGTTGTTTATTGTGGTTCTTTATGCAGATATCTAGGAAATTAACTTTAGACCTACTGTATGACGCTGTACATTTTAGATTAGTGTCTCCTAAATTGAGCCACGACAGAAATTCTTCAAGGAATTCTGTGGTCCCCTGCCAAATAAAGAAGATATCATCTATGAAGCGAGCCCATTTACGGATGTTTTCGTAGTACGGGCTCACTTCATTGTATATATGTTTTAGCAGCATGTGGGCCTAGGGCCCACAACATAGCATTTGGCGACGAGGAGTTCTAAATCCACGCGACGCAGCCACTGCTCAAAGGGGGGAGGAGAATGCTGCCTGTGTGAAAGGCACCCCCTGACGAGGTGGCGCCGGCCGCCGAGATGCCCGAGGGGTGTGTGCCTTGCCCCGGGCCTAGCCGTCGAGGAGGAGGTGATCGGGAGCTGGGCCCCGCCGACTGATGCCGTGCTGAGGTAGGCGTGTAAAGAGCCCACCTGCAACGGCCGTGACCGACCCCCACCGGAGCGGAGTGCTGACCGGGCGGATCCCACTTGCCAGGCCGCAGGAGAAGAATAGGCCCGTAGGCCGGAGGTGAGCCCGGGTGCTGCGAATGGCCCCGGGGGGTCGCACATGCAAGGAGCGACCCCCCCCATGACTGTACCGATAAGCGGAGCCCACCCGCATGGCCATGACGCCTTGCCGCGAGAGACGCAGCCGAACATAAACTTTATATAAAGCAGTGCCAGCGGAGCCCACCCACGGCCTGCCGGAATCATCCCCTGCCCCGCGCAGCCTGTGAAAAGGAGCTGCCACAGGCGGGGAGAGGAAAAGCGAAAGCCCCTTCTGTCTGCACGCTAAGCGGAGCCCACCCGCATGACCAGCGCGCCTCACCGGGCGTGAGTGTGCCCACAAAGAAATTTAAGTAAAGCAGCGCCAGCGGAGCCCACCCGCGGCCTGCCTGAAGTGTCCCCTGTCCCCGCCCAGCGCAGTGTGTGAAGCGAGGAGCTGCCGCGGGCAGGGAAAGTGAAAGCAGCAAGCGGAGCCCACCCGCGATCACAGCGATGCCCTGCGAGCATGGTGGCAAGCCAGCATCTAAAACCTGATGGCGCCCCGCCGAGCGCGATGCAGCCGGAGGGAGGAATGCGGCGGAGCTAAGCCAGCGGAGCCTACATGTGGCCTGCAGTGTCCCTGATCAAACAAGAGAGGGAAACCTGCCCTATATGGTCTAGTAAGAGGCCTCAAAGAGGTCCACTATATTAAGCAACGTGCCCTGAACCCACAAGGAACATTTCAAAGATACATTTACTCAAGTTTATCAAAATGTATTTTTATTTTAAAGTTCATTTTTCTCATAAATAGGTTGAAACAATCCAATGAATAAATATGTAAAAAATTGAAAAGCACAACAAGCAAAATTAACAATGGTTCTTACTCCACACTCGCATACCACCTACACACTTACATAAACATTCATACATCACACAACACAATGCAAGGATGGTCTTTGATGGAATGGGGACCGATGGTTGGGTGTCCTGGTTGGTTCTGTAAGTTCAAGGGTAGGGCGTCTGTTCCTACCCTGGAACTTACAGAACCAACCATAACCATATGTTTATGTATGTGTGTAGGTGGCGGCGTCTGTTCCTACCTCTTTGAGGCCTCTTACTAGACCATATAGGGCAGGTTTCCCTCCCTAATTTGATCTTTATTGTCCCCGTCTACCTGCCTTTAATTGATGTGGGGTCCCCCTTTGGTCTGCAGTGTCCCTGACTCAGCTGCCGGTGTAATGAGGAGCTGCTGTAACAACGCCCCCAAGGCGCAGCCCAAGAAGAAGAGAAGAGACCCTCACCTCCAGCGGTGATTGCCTAAAGTGCCCAACAACCGAGGGTGAGGAAGGCGATTGCTCTGTGTGTGGCTTGAGGTGAAGTGGAGCCCGGAGAGTAGTGCCAACACCCTCCCCCGCCGCGCAGCGTGAGGCAAGTGGAGCTGCGGCGGTGGAGGGAAGGACGAAGAAGAGAAGACACATGGTGGCCCCGCAGCATAAAGTGACAATGTGCCCTCACCTTCTGGATTCCCGACAAAGAAGTGAAAATGCTGACTAGCACCACCAACACTGGAGGAGGACTACAGATCCAGTGATGCAAGCTGCATACTGCACCAACGTTAAAACAAAAAGAAAAGGGACTTACCTAGTCAGCGTAACTTCAGCCTCCTGTCCTGCACACTCCTGGCAACAAGCAGGCCCTGCAAGCCTGGGACTCTAAGCATAGAGAAAAGAGAAACAACAGGAAAGAAAAGTTACCAAGAGGAGGAAGCAGCGGCGGAGGGAGACCAGAATCCTTGAATGCCATCTAGTCGAAACTGGATGGTACTGCAGCCCAAGAAGCACAAAGAAACAAACCAGCACAAGACAACACAAGGGAAAGCCTACAAGGGAGAACAAGCCTGCAGCGACGAAGACGGAGACCCATCATCACTGCTGAAGTGACGCCTGTGGCCACAGGTGCTCACCGCAATCGCAGAAGACAACCTCACTCTGGACGGAGAGTCAAGACGTCTACCGCAAGCAGCAAGATTCAAAGGCAACCGATGGAAGAGCGCAAGTGTACTCCGGACGCGGACAGTACAGGACAGCGCATAACAGGAAGCCACACCCAAAGCACCAGAAGACGTGCGAGACAAATACCCAAGTGTGAAGAAGAAAAGTGCGACACGCAAGTGGAAGAGCGACAACCTCAAAGAAACTAAAAGTGCAAGGAACAAAGCTACACTGAAGATCTACCACAACGGTACAAAGTGAAGCAAGAACTTGCAACCGCAATGCACTCTGACGTGCAATGGAAGAGTGACGCAAAGTTACCCCACAGCCAAACGGAGGCGAAGAAACCACACATGGTCTACGCCCCATAAGCTAAAGAGCCTCAACGGAATCGCGTGCGACAAGTACGCCGCCCGGAGAAGATTCAAGGAGAGGTGACGTAACCCTCCGTAACCTGCAAAGGAGATGTAGAGCGCAGACGAAAGTGTGCCAACGCAAAAGCCAACCAGTCCAATGGTCGCCCGAAAAGGAACAGAAGATAACCAACCTGCCAACAGGTTGCCGGAATACTGACCCGCCATAAAGGCGCAGCAAAGGTATTCTGCCAAGAAGACAGGATGAAGATGTCCTGCCGTAAGACGTCTGTGAACTGAGAGATCAGGAGAATGTCCGAAAGAAGACCCGGAGAGACGGACGCAACACTCACAAGAAAAGAAGTAATAGGAGGCAAGAGAGAAGATCGTAATGACCAGTCCAGTCACCGAAGAAAGGAGAGAAGACAGTGTCCTAAAGCTAGGACAAGACCAGAAGGAAACAGGCGGAGTACACGCTGCTTGAAGAAGCCTGGTCAGCAAGACAAACAAAGAAAGGTGACCACACCGTGTCGCGAAAAGGAAAGGGAGAAGAGTGGCACGATGCCATGAAGAAAAGAACTGAAGTAAGAAGTCATGTGGCAAGACGCCATCAGGAACATCTGGAAAAGGTGAAGAGAGGTGTAACAAGTCCACACACTTAAAAGAAGAAGAGGTGACACACCACAACACCGTGTAAAGTGACCCACACGTCCAGGAGAACACTGAGAGCACCAGGAACAGATCAGGCATCTATTCACAAGACCCTGACGACCCGTGGACGGTAGGAGAGCACAGGCCGGACCATTGGCAACACCCACCTTTGGGATCGAGCGGAAATCTGGAAGCGGAGGGAGCTCAGACGGCCTGAACAAGGAGAACTGAACAGTCCACACCAGCCCGTGGAGATCCAAGGGGCAAAGGCCTCAGGGACACCAGTGGCAGAGGGTCCCGACACGAGAGATTGGTTCCATTGCCGTCTAACCTGCACGTCCCAGGAAGAAGAGAAACTTGTGCGCAAAGGCAGGAGTCAACAACTACCCTTCAGGTGGAGCTACGGACTTTGTGAGGTATTACCCTCTTCGTCTCCTCCATTCACACGCAGACTGTGGAGTTGGAGCAACGCTGTGGTATAATATCCGGCCCAGTGGAAACCTGATGTAAAGGGCCTCCGGTACATCTCATGGCAGGAGAACACCCGAGAGAGAGGCATCCCAGTGAGAAGAATGTCCTTCAGACACTCCATCCTTTGTAATGTGAAGCCAAGCTGCTGACAGTGAAGAAACCGACGGACCAGCGGAAGACAACATCATCCCAGTCTAACATCTGGTAATCGTGTTGACGTCAACCTCAAATACAACATCTCAGTGGACTGACCAACACACTTCCACGGAGCAAGTTCACAAGCGCACGCCCACCAAAAAACCAAGACGTCAAACCAAGAAGAACTAAAGGTTCAGCAGCAATTTTCCACCGTCGTCATCAAGCAAGCAGCTGAAGAGACTCAATGCAAATTTGTAATTATTGTATATTTGTATATTTCCTCCCACAGGCACGGACTTTTGTCTTTCCTTAATTTTTATCAAAGTTTGGGAGGAATGTTGTGTCCTAGCAGACACAGTCTAGTTGTTCTGCTATAATGAAACACTTAACACCCACCCACCACTGATGTCACGAGACCACGTGGCACAGCTAATAAATAGAGCCGAGCACACGTGCTCGGGGCTCACTAACCCACTATCCATCTGGTGTTTGTGTCGCAGTCATTAGCAGCATGTGGGCCTAGGGCCCACGACATAACAGATAACCTCAAAGATACACCTTGAGGTGTTTTATCAAGCTGAGAATGCCTTCAGAGAGCTAAATTCCATGGAGGTATGGTCTCACTGAGCAGCAAGATGGCCGCTTGTTGAGAATTGAAATCCTACATTAATCCTACCCACAAAAGAATAAGATGAAGCTAAAGCATGAGGCAGAATGAAAATGAACTGTAGCTGCACCAAGTTCAAAACAACTTTATTTCGATTCATGACAAATCATAAAAAGCACACAGACACAAAATACATAATCAGGAGGTACAGTTACATTGAATTGATGTCACTATTAAAATTGAACAATTAAAATATTTACAGGTTTTAAAAAGTGCAACAATTTTTCAGTGATTCCATAAATTGTCGCCAATGATGTTATGTTGTCTGTTTCCGGTGCGTGTTTTAAGGCGAAAAGCAGCTACCAAGAAATTTGCGACACTAAACATTGTTGCTGCACCAGATGAGCCGACTCCCGTGATTGGGAAACGCCCGATCTGACTGCAGAACACTGATGGGTTGGGCCTAGAAGCGGGCCTGGCTGAGACGCCGGGAGGTGCTTGTACTGTGGAGCGGGCAAGACCAGCCCTGGGTGAGGTGGGCACTGGCGCCGTCAGTGGAGAGACCGGATTCAAGATCACAAGTGTGAAGGCCAAAATAGACATTCTACCTAGTTACCGTTAATAGCGTACTTGCACGGCCCCCTCCCATTTTCCTTCACAAATACCTGCTGCAAGCCCCAGACTGCTCCTTCTGCTGTGTGTGCATGACTGCCGCAGAACTGAACCGACTGAGATCGAGAGAGGAGCGGCTGTGCTGGATCGTCGTTCCACCTGGTGAGAGCGATATTGCCTTGTCTCTGTCCTGGTGGACTGGTGCGTCTCTGGAGCCTGGGCGGGTGCCGCAGTTGGGCCTGCCAAGTGCCGGCCTGGGCCTAATGCAGCGGTTGACGTCCCTTGCGCTGCTTGAGGCAGAATCATGACCAAAGCGCTGGATGCACGTCGGAGGGAGGTGAGGGCTCGCACCTGTTGGCCCTGGCTTACATCACCAATGTGTTCCCTGAGCTTGGGGCCATCCCCGGCGGTCTGGGTCGGGGCCCGTGACCGTCTGGGGCCATTCCGGCTGTGGGGAGGTGAGATCTCTCGGCGATCCTTCCTCTCCACTATAAAGGCAGAAACAGGCCAGACATTAGAGAGTGATTTTGGAATCTGCACAAGGCGGCACGGCCGGCTCACTCGACCAACGAGCAACCTCCCCTACATCATGGACGCTATTCCATACAGCACATTGGTTTCAATCAGGGCATGGAGCCTGCATAAAAGCACAGGAACTAAAAACAGGCTACAGAACATGCATATAAATATTGTTGATACCCTGCTGTCCTCCCATACTGCGTGTCCCTGCTCAGCCTACAGCCTTTTTGGACCAAGACACTGTGTCCCCTGTTGGAAAAAAAGTCCAGCCTAAGAACAATAGACAACAAACTGGACATACTCATCTCTCTGCGAGCCCAAGTAAAAAAAACTAGTTCATAACCATGAAACATGTACTTAGAAAAGTTGGAAAACGGCACCTCCGAAGCCCACGAATTCCAGGTTGAAACTAAAGATCACTGTTAAAAATGGGATTTCTGGTTGGCTGAGGCTTGTGCCAAAGCCAGGCAGAAACCACCACTCTAGTTAGGGCAACGGAGTTATTCTCCAAAGATAACCCTTGCTCACCCCCTTGGCAACGTGACACAAGCAGTAAGGCTTATCCCGGAGGCAATGTGTAAAGCATTTGCGCACGCACCCACCAGCAACAACATCCCAGGCCCCCCACAAAAGGAACTCCATACAAGGTCATATCAAAAATAGCCTTTGTATTCTCAAAACACATTAGAATAATAATCACACCATATACATTGTGCCAACTGGCACGGGCAATATTTACAAGGGATTATGTACACCTGACAGGGCCATATGGACCACTGTCAGGATAATCACAAAGTGAAGTTGGTAAAAGTGAACTAAATCATAAACATACAAGTAAAATAGGTCATAGAACGTACAGCCAGTAAACACTGAAAATCATTGTACTTTGCAACAGTCTGTGACATGAAATCCATCATGCACAGTATCCCACAAGTCTAACAATATTAGACCCTAACCACCTAAGTAAACATTACACTAGGGGCGTAAATCACACAGGAAAGTATAATCTCCCCAACACAAACCTAAACAGGTAAAACAACCTCCTATGCATAAACCTTATCTAGAGGCATCAAACAGGGTGTGCAAAACATACTATACACAATACATTTCCTAGCACCCAAAAGCATTAGTACATAAATCAAATTTAGCACATAAATCACATTAGGGCCTGCGCCCTATAAATGTAACCATAACCCCCTGGCCAGCTGGCCATCTCAAATAAGGGGGCTCAAACGCCCTATGTCCAGAGAGTCAGGGCTGCTGCCTAAGCAGCGAAGGTCAAGGTTGCGCCACTGCGCCAAAACCTAAACGTTGCAGCTGCCCACTACTTCTGTGCAGCTCAGAACAAGGAACTGGGGCCTAAATGCTGCAGCTGGCACTAAGTGCTGCACAGCTGTGCAAGGCCAAGGTAGGGCGAAGGGAATGCGTCTCACTCCTGCGTTCACAAAGACATGTCCCCTGAAAAGAAATCTCTAAACGATGCAGCTGCCCACTACTTGCTGGGCAGCTGTGAATGCAAAACTGCGGCATGGGCCCTCACTGTCCCTTAGGAACAAAACTGCCACACGTTGAAGCCCTCTAGGATCTAGAACAAATAAGGCACACATTGGAGCCCTCTAGGCTCTGAAAACAAATGTGCCCAGAGTTGGAGCCATCTGGGCTCTGGAACAAGTATGTAGGGGCTGGAGCCACAAGGGGCTCTTAAAATAAGCATGCCCCCTAGAACTGGGGCCCTCAGGGGCAAGAACTTGGGCCCCTCTGGCCCCTCAGGACCCCCACTGGGGCCCTTCAGCTAAATGGGGCCATCGTTGGAGCCCTCTGACTCGGTAAATCACTGGCAAATGTTGGGGTGGCCCACTGCCATCTGGGGCCGCCCTAAATGCACCCCTGCCACTGTGTAGCGCACTGGCACCAAAACACGCCCTACGGAGCCCCCCAGCCCGTTTCACTAACCTGGCTGCTTCTCCTTTGGCGGAAGCTCCTCTGGGCGGCGGTGCATGCGGGGCTCTGCTTCACCCAGTCCCCCATCTTGGGACCAGGGCTCAGTGTGAAGCCAGCGAGGCTCCCAGTGGCAGTCTCCTTGCTTTTCCCACGGTGGGGGCAGGCACCTGCAATGTGCCTCTTGCCCCCTCCGCCGTCGGGCTGCACCAGGTAACGCATGCGGGGCTCTCCCTTAACCAGGGAAGCCCCACACTGGCAGCACCATTCCTTGCGGGCAACTTCTCTTCCTCTTCAGGCGGCGGGCGCAGGACTTTCCTTTTGAAACCGGAAGTCCCGCCCGTCGTCAGGCACTACGGTGCATGGCTTCCTGTGTGCCCGCGACTGTGGCGGTGAATCTCCGGGCACAGCGAGGGGTGGGCTCCCTTGAAAATAAACAAAACAATTTAGGAGCGGGGTGGGCACCCGCAAAGAGGCGTAAATAAGTGGGCTGGGCACCCGCAATAATTTGGCAATAAAGCGAAGACGCAGGGTGGGCACCTGCACACTAGACATCAAAAACACGGGCATACTGCAGGGTAGGCACCTGCTTGTAAATATCATAATAGGCGAAGTGGGCACCCGAGCTGCCATTATAAATGCAGCCATGAGAATCTAGGTGCCTCAAAAACGATATCAGCACTCACAAGGTGCTGGGGATGCCTCCAAAAGTCTCTCTGGGGTCGTGAAGGTAATGAAGCAAAGAAGGAGGGGCCCACCAGGTCTCCAGGGCATCCAGGGGCTGGGCAGGGCCCAGGGAGGAAAGCCTTCCCCCGGGCCCAGCAGCAGCACGTCCCTGGCAGATTTGAGTACAGGACAAGAACATTTTTCATGGGGTCACAGCCCCTCTTTTATACAGACATTTCATTTGTCTCCAAAAGGGCAGGCAAGGGACGAACCAGATGCAACTGGTTCTGAAGCACTTTGTTTTGCTCAGCCCCTCTGCCTATTCACAAGATGGGTCAGGGACATCAGGGACATCACAGGGGGTGGAGCCAGCATTAGGAATGAAAGGCCCAGCCCTATTCAGGTCCCAAGTGCAACTCCTCCCTGCCATCAACATGCAGATCTCCCCATTCACCACTGGGCCGACCCATCCTGACTCCTGGAGCCAGGCACACCAGCCAGCTCCAGCCAATCACAAGCCAGACAGTCAATTCCCATTCACTGCACAGACATGCTAACTTCTAAAAGTGGCACTTCCACACTAGACACATTAAATCTGCGCACATCATCACACAGCATTTAATCTCACAAGTTCGCACACACCAAACTTGCCCCTGCACTCCCCACACATTAGGTACTACAATAGACACACATATTTCCCATGCATTCCTATGGGAGGGCAGGCCAATCTCACCACTTGCGCTCAGAGAGCGCACGCACTTTACACTGGGCCACAGTGCTAAAGTGCGCAGAGATTGGAAATCACTATAATTATGTCATATTAAAAGGCAAAAAGTTTAGGGGTGAACCTGCCAAAAGGGCCAAGTCCAACAATCACCTGTTGCAGATGGATAAAGTCCTAAATGTAATTAAAGCCAAGAATGATGACCTTAATGCCCAGTCTCACAGAAATAACCTCTGGATCACGGACATTCCAGAAACCACTGCAATATCCAAATTGGAAACCTTTGTAGAAGGGCTACTGTGGGAGCTGTTTGGCCCTGACCTTTCAGCAATATTCATCATGGAGCAATCCCATCGAATTCTGGGCCCCGGACCCCCTGTGGGCACTGTGCTCCGGCTGATTCTGGCATGTTTGCTAAACTATAGTGACTGCGACACGATTCGGTGCTCAGCCAGTGCACGAGGTAAAATAAACCATAAAGGCACCAATATCTTGTTTTACCCTGACTTTACTCCAGCGGTGCAGGCGGCTAGGTGGGAATTTGCACCTGTCATGGAAATCCTGCAGCAGACTGAGATCCTATATGCCATGCTATACCCGACTAAGCTGAAATATGAGGGATCTGCACATTATTACACAGATGTCAAGTCAACATTGAAGTTTGCTAAAGATATAGGACATCAGAAGCGCTTCGCTAAGACTGCTGGACGCGGGCCAGCAGACAACGGCATCAGCAGCAATGATTAAACCCTCCTGACGGGGCACTTTTGGATGCCAGATGTCTCCTGACAAGCACAAGAAAAAGAACTTTCAGGATAACCACAGTACAGAGACAGTCCTAGGCATCAATACAACCCCAAGGTGATGCCGGTGATCATGACCAGTAGACAAATTTTGATCATCACACTCTGACTCTTCTCCTACTACTTGGCTGCCCCGCCGCATGGCAGGGTAGAATACCGGTGACCTCATTCCCCCCGGGAGAGCTCCCTTATTAGGCCCCTATGCATGTTTCTGTGATATAGCTAGGTTTATGTACTGGGCGGGACTTTGTACCCAAACTAATTGGGGGTTGGTGTGGGAGGTGGGAGGGACATTGACGTTAAAGTATTTGTTTGGGGTAGAGCGATACTGAAGCAGCTATCACTAACACTTAACGGGGCACACTATTTCCATGGAAGGGCACAACAAATGGCCCTATATCATACACGAAACGAGCGCATAACAGAGTGTACAAGGGCCTTGGACCATTGCTTTTTCTGGATACAACCAAGAGCATATCACTTCACACTCCAAACAATTATGATGATGTATAAATACCTCACTTGAAATATCCGAGGGCTTAATGACCATAGAAAAACCTGGCTTATTCAGTCCTACTTGACTAGACACAAACTTGATATATTTTTCCTCCAGGAGACTCATCAGAACAGTACATCTTCTGCCAAATCACACCACAAACTATGGGGGAGCACCTACTCAGGAAAAATATAGGAAGGTGCCCCTATTTACTATACCTCGATGGGGTCAAATAGGCAAGACAAAAGGACAGGCCCTTTTGGGTTGTTTACTATGTCAAAAACAAACCCAAATACATAATTCTAGAAAAAACACACTTGTAAAGATCAATCTCTAGATTGAAGGGACACAATGTTATAATTAGAAAAAAGCACCACATGTTACAAGATTAATCAACAATGCGTAGATATGGACATTAAAAACAGTTTATTCCTTTCATAAAAACTTGCATAAAAAATGCCTCCCTGAGGGTTACAATCTTATTTCTATGCAACGTATCTCTCTTTTTTAGGAGACCAATCTTAAAAACAATCTTTGAGGAACAATTAAAAACAGTTAATGTGGCGTTTCAGTGTACAGTTGAAATTAGCACCTTCTTCAGGACCAAAAATGTTTCTTTATCACAATATCATAGAGGTATCGATGAATCATTGATAGTCTTTATTTGCTGAGCTGATCAGAATATTCTTTGATTTCTTATAGTATGCTTTCCTTATCCTTTCTTGTTTATGTTGCTGGAGCCGTCGAGAATAAAGCGTTTATTTGAGTTAAATGCTGTTCTTGTATTAAATGAAGAACTGGTCCAACTTTTTCAATTTTGGGCCTCTCGAACTGTTAATGGAGCTCCTCTTGTGTTGGCGTGTTGCTCTCCCGAAGAGCACCTACTCCTCTATATACTCTAACTACACCAGAGGGGCTGCTGTGCTTGTGCGTCGGGGACTGGAGTGGACAACGACAGACTTGCATCTCGACCTGGAGGGTAGATGTGTTATCCTGGGAGGTACACTAGGAAATATTAGGATTACCATGGCAGCAATTTATGGGCCTATCATGGACGAGCCTGAATTCTTCCACAGTATATGGGAGAAAATCAGGCTCATGGGATGCCGCGCAATTATATGAGGAGGGGACTTCAACGCTAGATTAGATGATGCCCTGGATAGAATTGGAGCCTCTAGTAGACTTCACCCTAGGTCCAACGCAAAACTAAATACCATCATGCTGTACAGCAGTTTAGTGGACATTTGGAGACGGTGGCATCCTGGGACAGATGAAGGCACATGTATCACGACACAACACAATGCCTGGTCCAGACTTGACTACTGGTTAGTCTTCAGAGATATTGCGACATGGACAACAGACGTCAAGCATTTACCTAGGACACTGTCAAACACCCCCCTGCCTTTTACTACTGACAATCCCAGCAATACCACAACGAGAATTTAGTTGGCGACTCCTGCCACATGCCTTATTAGATACTGCTTTTTGGGAAGAAATCCGGGGAGACATAATGGAATATTTCACATTAGGGTCAGTTTTCTCTCAAGCCTCACTATGGTAAGCCTTCAAGGCTATAACATGCTGGAACTGCATAGTCACACAAGCCGGGGTATTGAAATACATTAGGCAATCTCTTAAAAGTCTGGAAACCAGTAGTAGGGATATTGAATTGCAATACTATAACGCTAAACACCTGAGTCACCTGGCATTGCTTAGGGAGAAAACCTCTGAATTTGATGCAGAAGCACAAATGGAGGTAAAATTCCTGGGTAAATACACCTTAGCCAGAAGGAGGGGGATCGACCAAGCAGAACCCTTGCTACCATTCTCAGGACACAGCGCAATGCATCATATATTACAGAGATACTAGACGAGAACAATGGGCCTGTTATAGGCCCACAGGCGATATTACACCTCACACTGTTTTACTCTACACTATTCTCCTCTACCTCTCCTGCCATATCTGGGGGCCTCCAGACCTATTTAAACTCTTTTGAATTACTATGGCTGGACAGGGCACATAGATCCTACCTGGATGAGCCCTTTACCAGAGACAACATTATACAGGTCATAAAAACGGCTTACCAAATGACAAAGCTCTGGGCTTAGATGGCCTAACTACCTCATTCTAGAAATGCTATGCATCATTACTAGCACCCCATCTCCTGGATATATACAGGGAGGCACAAGGGACAGGAAACCGATCCCATACCATGTGGGAGGCGATTATATTGATAGTGCTAAAATCTGTAAAGCCCGAAATCATTGGGATTCTTATTGCCCACTGTCGCTGATAAATATTGATACCAAAATATATGCTAAATTAATCACAAACAGGCTACAGTTGCTACTCCTCCTAATCACCAGACCTGATAAATCAGGTTTTATACCCGGGAGAGCAATAGCACATAATCTTACCACCTTTTTTTGCAGTACTACACTATCTAGATACCCAAACATCTGCAATGGCCACTCATCTTAATGCAACCAAGGCCTTCGACTCTTTCGAATGGCCATACCTCTTCACAATTTTGGAGAGATTGGGAATCAGCCCAACATTCCTTAAACAAATCCAGTTGCTATATTCCATGCCCACCACCAGGCTTTGCATGAATGGCCTGATTTCGAACACCTTCCCTATCACCCGTGGTACGCGACAGGAATATCCCCTATACCCTCTCTTATTTGCCATTGCTATGGAGCCGCTGGCAGATTGTCTCAGACAACATCATGCATCCAGGGGGTTGGGATTCACAACCAGGGGACCAATCCTCTCGCTATATGCAGAGGGCATCACCTTGTACATCAACAACCTGGAGGAAAACATACACAGTGTCCTACGAGAAATTATTCAATTTGGAGGTGTGTCAGGGATCCATATTAATTGGGCCAAATCAATATTATTCCCTCTAACTGACATCGCCAAACCCTTCGAGCTGGACTACCCCCTTAGGTGGGCGGAGGGGCCGGTCAAGTACCTAGGGACATGGCCGATCCGTGATATGCAAGAGATCTGGAGTATTAAATATGGGCAGGCTGTCACCTGGTTGGGAAGGGAAGGTGACAACCTGGTTTAAATTGCTGTTGTCATTAGCTGTTAGTATTGTGGTTACCAAAATGATAGTTCTGCCCAGATTTCTATACCTTTTTATAAATCTCCCTTTCCCACTAACTCAAACCTTTTTCATGACATTGTGTTCCCTGCTGCTTTTTCGGGTTTGGGCAGATAACAGCCTCAGGTCTCTGGGGAGCAACTCATGCTCCCGCTGGCTCAGGGAGGACTCTATATGCATACTGCACACAAGCTCAGTTATTTCACTACTGGCTGCATCCAACCCGTTCCGATCTCATGTAGCGGTAGAAACAGACAGAGTGGCTCTACCCCATCTTCGCTTAGCACTATATCAGACATACCAACAACCCAGAAATGAAATAAACATGATTGAAACACTGCGATAGGCCTTGGAGGGTCTACGGAACAGGGCTAAGATTGAGATACTTTATGCCCCGTCTTTTCCCTTGGCCCACAATCCACAAATACCTCCACTAGAAGACAAAGGGAATGTGACAATGGTGAGACAACTAAGCATGAACACGTTTGAGGACCCATACTCCGAAGACACTTTTATAACCCCAACATTCATCACATGGGAGACCCCACCCAGCTTCTCTGACTTGTTCTTATATTACTGCAGCCGTGCCAGATGCCGTCTACTACATAACACTTTTCCGAGCCCTCCACCTAAACTGCAGGCTCTAGAACACATGTTAATGGAACTATCGCCACGTAGACTCATCACAAAGTTATACAACATCATGCAGCATACCTCCCCAGTGACCAAACTGAAAGTATTAGCAGGGTGGAATGTCAAGCTTCACCCATCTATAACTGATGAGTAATGGCCCTTTTATTGTGGCCAATTAAAATTGTTGTCCCCTAATTACAAACTACGAATCATCCACTTCAAATTCCTCCACTGCTTTTATAGAACACCTACTCAACTCCACCAAATGGTCATCCGCTCGGATACTAGCTGCTGGGGATATTACGCCACACAAGCATCCATTCTATACCTGGCCTGGAGTTGTCCCTCTAATGAAAGCTAATGGGCGGACATTTTCAGCCAGATCCGTGAAATTTTGGTAATGCAAGTGGAATCCACACCCCTACTTGAGCTGTTGGGATATCTGAAAGACACCCCGGTTGAAGTCCGAGACTACCCGCCATGCTACTTTTACTTGCGAAATGTAGGGTAGCCATGCACTGGGGGAAAACCAAATGCCCTATCAGTAAAGGCCTGTATACTTGATGTCACCTTCTGCCAGGACCAATTGTCTACATTTTGGGAACTAAGGCCTGCGGCTTCCAGGCCGATAGATATTTGGAGTCCGTTCCTAGGGTGGTTATGCTCTCACAATTCAGATGACCCTGGCTCACCTACACTGGCCGGGAGGGCTTTGGCACACATGTCCAGCCCCGGTAATACGGCATGCACTACAATACAAGCCTAGCTCATTTTAGGGTTATGTTTAATGTCATGGCAATATTGTCCCTTATGCTTGTACTCCTGTTGTGACGTCTCCAGAAGACCCTATATTGACAAGAGTATGTCGCTCTACCACCTGATTGTTTTTTTTGTTATGCTATCAGATTATTACATGCAACATGATACATGACGCTCCAATTTTGTTCATCAAGAATCTGTATGTACTATTTCTAAATGCCAATAAATAATATGTTTTAAAAGGAGCAAAATTCCAGTGGTATGAAATTCTGTAGGATTATGAGTAGCTTTTTATTGAGAAACTTAATTTTAATCCCTAGTCTTTTAACTGTTATGTTGTCTTATTTTGAGTAAAAGTCTCAAAGAGAATTGTGGATTGTACACTTGAGCAATAGGCAATCAAACTTCAAAGTTCTTCAGAGTTCTTCTTAAACTGATTGTTTTAATACTTGTTTTCATATCATACTCTTACTTCAGGCCTAGTAGAAATCCTTTATGCACCTTCTCCTCCAGTTTTATTATCCCAATTACTTCATTCGTTAAAGAGTTTATGATCAACACTCCCTTGCAAGGGGGTCATATCCTGCACCTTTCTCTGTTGTCCAAGTTAGGATCAGGTGTGGTGTGGAGAGGCTGTACCCCTGCGAGATACAAGTCATTTAGTACTCCTTTGGTCAGTCCAATCTTATGTCTCTTCCCAATCATGCAAATGTTTCCTAGTACCCTTCTCTAGCATAGGATCCACCTGCTTGCAAGGTAGAAGTCAACTCTCCTTCTGTCAGTTCCATCTCATCTCAAAGACTGGCGGGGAACGACTGCCTATACAGCAGAGTGGATAGCTGGCCTACATTTTCCTAGCTCCACCCCAATTCCTATTGGCACAAAGTCAGTAAAACTTTTAGGACGAGTCTTCCCAGCCGCTAATTAACGTCAATGTACCTTGCCTATTGTTTAGCCCATCTTTTCCTCTTTGTAAGAAATTGGATTATTTGTTGATGTGGGTGTGAACCTACTTCAAGAAATAATAACAGTCCTTTTCAGGGTGAGCTACAATTGTCAATAAACCTTGGAAGAAAGCAGTCAGGCTTAACTTGTAGGCAATGAGTAAAATATTTTGGCAACACTCAAACAGTATCAAAGTGAAACACAGTAAAAGAAAAATCACAAACCAATTTAGAAAAATAGACAGTATTTTAAAAATCAAAACTCCACAAAGATGACAAAAATCCAATACATACGGGAACCTAGTTCTTTTTAAAGTATGTAGTGAAAACAGCGCCAGAAAGCAAAAGGTAGGGCCGATGACCTTTTTCAGAGTTGCCCGGCGTTAACCGCCTCTATACCCACTCAAGTTACCAAACAAAGAGGCAGGCGCTGGAGACTGGAAGGCAGGAAACAAAAGTTTTATTCCGACGGAGCAGAACACATCAAATCAGACAACAGGGTATCTTCTCGAGGTGCTCTCACCGCATCTCTGTGGCCTGGCCTTTTATACACAAGTTTATTGCTTTATTGCGTAAAACATATCTCTGTCAACACTTTGATGTACGGAAAGACATCCTCGGAATCCCCGCTTCAGGCCCGTTCCCACACACATTTACAGTTGAAGTCCCCACCCCGGTCACAACAGGTGATGATTATCGCGCAGCTGGACATTCCGCCGATTCACGGAATGTATGAGATTGATCGGATCTCATAGGGTGGGGGCTTTGATCAACTCATGGATCCTTTGATGGGGGAAGCTTCCTACTGTACAGGGGGGCAATAAACAGTATCTGCAGGGCCAGGTGGCGGCCTGGGAACGAGTAAGACAAGCAGGCACACAGGAAAGGGGGTTTTATCAAAGGACCCGGGACCATGAAAGGAATGAAGGGAGGTGTCGCGTTGGGAACAGGATGGGGTTCCAAGGCAGAGCTGCGCTGAAGAGGGGTTTATGACCCAAGGCATGTGAGAGCGGGGGCTGTTAGCATGCGGGGGATGCTTGCGAGGTCAGGAGAGAGAGAGAGAGACGCGCTGGCTATTAGTGATGGGCAGAGAGGCCATGGTACTCAAAATGGCTGCCGCTTACGCGCATGAATGGGCTCGAAAAGGGGCCAAGACGGCGCCGATAATGTTGACGCTGCAGCCTAAGTTTTAACAGTCCTCCCTTTTCAACATATCTAGCCAGCTTGTCTACTCAATGTCGATCTTCATTAAATTCCTAACCTCGGCATCATATAATGCTCCCATGCGTTCATTTCCAAAGTCCACAGTCTTAGGGCAAATACAACTCGTGGTATACACCCGTTACAACGCATCTTTTACTCCGCACTACCATTACAACGCGACTTTTACTCCGCATACCATTACAACGCATTGCGCTGGGGGGCGCTCTAGGATAGGGAATAAGTATAATTTACTATCCAACACCTTCCCTAGGGTCCACGGGGACTGGAGTTAGAATAGTAAATTATACTTACCACTATCCAGCACCCCAAAGCGCTATGCGTTGTAATGGTATGCGTTGTAAAAGTCGCGTTTTAACGGTATGCGGAGTAATAGTATGCGGAGTAACATGGTACATCCACAACTCGTACATAATGAACACAGAGGCGGCAGGCATTGAATTCCTAAACATAATCCACATATTACAACTACAGGAATCAGGATAATGGTAAACAGTCTCCAGCCCCAGTTCTTAACAGTACTCCAGAACCATCCACCAAGCGACCATTCTTCCTGCTCCTGGTGGACTTCTGAAGACAGTCTGTGGAGGTGTTCAATGGCCTTGTACACTGAGGGCGAGTTGTCCGGTATATATGTACAGCAGCTGGACCCAATAATGCGGCATGCTCCACCACGGTCCGCAAGAACCACATCTAGAACAAGGCGGTTCTGGAGAGCCACCAGGCGGACCTCTTGAAGCTCGGCTGTGTTGTTAGCAAGGATACCAGCTGTGATGTTCATTGTTGTCTTGACTGCCTGAGTCAGATGTCGGATGGCACGGCTGTTTGTCATTGGACCCCAGAGTGGAACAAGTCCCTTCATAGCATCGAGGAACTGTGCTCCTGTTGAGTCGGCTTGTTCAATGTCCTTGGCTCGCTTTTGTCTATGGTGATTTGCTGGGGCCACATAGGTTGGAGGAAGGACGATGGAGATGAAACAAGTGCCCCCCCAGCCTTTGGGGAGCCAGGTGTAAGCCTTTGTGCCGCAAATAAAGTACATGTTTGGAGAGGATACAAAGGAAGGTGGGTCAGTAGAGTCCAAAGTTCTGGTGAAGCGGCAAGCACTGCGGCCTACCAGCTGTGTCCCGAGCTCTTCTATGCACATATGGCCTGTGACGTTGATGACAGATAGAGCCACAGTCAGAGTGGCAGCTGTTCGCTTCCGTAGGTAGTAGAAAGTGGGTCTGCTTGGATTGTTGAACACCTGCATTTCAATTCGTTCTTTAGCAGGGATGTCCATGTGGATAGAATCGTTGGAGGTCTGCGGGCAGAAGTGTGTCTTTGTTTTGTTTCGCCAGACCTCATGAAAGAAATGTGTCATGGTTTTGCTGGAGGTGGCATTGTCCTTATAGCTCTCTTGCAGGAGAATTAGCCAAGCAAGGCAGGAGCCGTGAATTGAAAAGGGTGAAGGGATAAAAGGTATCGAATGTCCAGTGGCGTGGGGTAGCAACCCACAGATCCAGCAGTTGGTGGCATTGGTGGCGAGATTGTGCTGGTGCAGTAGCTGTACAAAGGAGTTGTTCCAGAATTCCTTTCGCCTTACTCTGAGTTGAGGAGAGAGCGAGATCAAATAATGTTCCTTCATGGTAGTAGGCTGAGCAGTGGTTAGCAATATCTGATGAGCAGGTGTGCTTTCCTCCAAGATCCAGAAGGAAGTCATGAGGAGGAGGCAAAAGAGGAAGACAATGAAGAAGGCGATTGTCTTGATTTGTGCATACTGTCAGTCTTTGGGTTTCTGTAGTGGGTATTTCCAGTTGCTTCCATCATCTTCTTATTTGGCGCTTCCATCATCTTCTTATCTGGCGCTTCCATCATCTTCAAGGTGCTCGGTAGCGGGCAGAACCACAGACTTCGTTTAGCTTCTCTTCGGGTAACCCTTGGTGGTGTTTAGGTCACCGTTCTGAGATTTAACTTAGTCCGTGGTCTACTTAGCCGAAGCTCCCTCCTTTCGACGCAGGAAATACCCTTCTCTGGATGGCACAGTGGGATCAGAGAATTTTGCAAGTTCAAGTGCCTCTGTATCGGGATAGCAGTTCAGTGATGGTCGATCCTTGTTCAGGAGCTCTTCCTGGTTGTCGATGTTTTCTGTTGTGACCAGGGTCGAGGAGACCTTCTTACAGTGGTGATCGTGCAGCCAGTGCCGTTTCCCCTCCACTCAAAGAGCCGTCCGGGTGGTGATCAGTACTTGCCAGGGGCCCGTCCACCGGGGTTCCAAACTCTTCGCCCGTTGAAAATTCCGGACTAACACATAGTCTCCCGGTTGGATGTCGTGGCCCGGACCCCTGGAAGCATCGGGGATGGCCTGCTGCACCTGCTGATGAATGACAGACAGAGTTTCAGTCAACTTATACAAATAATCAGACATTAGGACGTCCGGGACGTCATGAATGGAAGTCGGTTTTGGTGCAGACCAGACGCTCATGGGTCGGCCGAAAACAACCTCATAAGGTGTGAAGTGGTGTTTGGTGGGGGTGGAACGCATCGATAGCAATGCCAGTGGGAGAGCGTCTGGCCATTTCAGTCCCGTGGTAGCCACTATTTTGGCCAGTTTGAGCTTCAGTGTGGCATTGTGTCGCTCGACAAGTCCAGCGGACTGGGGGTGGAAGACTGCGTGGAACTTTTGCTTGATTCCCAGCCCTTTTAAGATGAACTGGATGACTTCAGCTACGAAGTGGGGGCCATTGTCGCTCCATAAAATTCGACAAAGGCCGTAGCGAGGGAAGAATTCTTTTAGCAGTACTTTTGCAGTGGCCATAGCAGTGTTATCACGGGTTGGGTATGCTTCCACCCATTTGCTAAATGCGCATACCACAACAAGTACGTATTTCAGGCCTTGGCATCTGTCTAGCTGGATGTAGTCCATCTGCAGGACTTCAAACGGGTGATTGGGAACCCCAAACCCTCCCCGGGGGACCACAGTTCCTTTCCCAGGGTTATGTTGCAGGCATATCAGGCATTGTTGGACCAGACGTTTGGCGGAGTCTATGATTTTATCGTTGTGCCAAACTCTGGAGACAAGTTCAATCATGGGCAGCCTTCGTCGTCTTTCAATCCCACCCGTGCCCATTCAGTCAATTTGTGTTGTGTGCTAGCCATTTGAATGTCTCTGATAGTGTCCCTAGCGTCGGTCCATTTCTCTGCTTGTGACCTGGTCACGTACATGCGTGTTGTCGTCCTATTTTCAGCTGTCGTTCGAGCAGTGAGGTCGGCTAGTGCATTTCCCTGTCCAATAATGTCTGTCACTTTCTTGTGTGCCTGGTATTTGATGACCGCAAGTCTTTTGGGGAGAAGGACAGCTTCGATCAAGGCGGAGACTAGATCTCCATGTAGGATGGGAGTGCCGTGTGAGGTCAGGAATCCCCTTTCCTTCCAAAGGAGCCCAAAATGGTGAACCACCCCGAAGGCATACTGGCTGTCGGTGTAAATGTTCGCTGTGGTTCCTGCTGCTAGGATGCAGGCTCGTGTCAGGGCAATCAGTTCCGCTGCCTGTGCAGATTGTTGTGTAATGCGGGCTGTCTCTACTACAGTTCGGGCTGTGGTGACTGCATAGGCAGCTGAAGTGGTGCCATCGGGGAGTTTGATGCAAGAGCCGTCCACCCACAGCTCTCCGTCGGGGTCAGGAAAAGCTGTGTCTCTGAGGTCAACTCTACTTCTAGTCTGTTCGTCCGTGAGGGTCACACAGTCGTGTACAGGGGGCACATCGGGATCATTCTCTGGTAGGGGTAACAGAGTTGCCGGGTTCAGTGTGGTGCATCTTTTCAGGGTGATGTGGGGTGCGAGCAGAGTAAGTTCATATCCAGTCAGTCGTGCACTCGTCAGGTGTTGCGTCTTGGTTTGGTTCAGGAGGGTGTCAACTGCATGGGGTACTAATACCGTGAGGGAATTCGAGAGCACGATCCCCTCACTCTGTCGGATAGAGATAGCAGCGGCAGCTACAGCTCGAAGGCAGGCAGGGAAGGCACTGGCTACGGGGTCAAGAGTAGCAGAGAAGTAAGCTCACGGTCGTTGCTTTGGGCCAATGGACTGGGTCAGGACAGATAAAGCGCACCCCTCCCTTTCGTGAGTGTAGAGGGAGAAGGGCTTTGTGTAATCGGGGGTACCTAGGACAGGGGCCGAACAAAGGGCATCTCGTAGTTCCGTGAAGGAAGATTGGCATTCAGTGGTCCAAGGGACGGGGAAAGGGACATCTTTAGCTAGCAGAGAAAGCAGCGGTTTCACAATGAGGCTGAAGTTTGGTAACCACTGTCGGCAGAAGGAGGTGAGGCCTAGTAGGGAGCGGACCTGTTTCTGAGTCTTAGGGACAGGGGTGTCAAGAATGGTTTGGATCCGGTCGGGAGTAAGTTTCCTTCCGTCTTTGGACAGGAGGTGGCCTAAGTAAGTGACCTGGGGTTGGCAGAATTGCAACTTCTTTTTGGAGACCTTGCGGCCATTTTCCGCAAGGAAGTGCAGGAGCTGAATGGTGGCTGTGACTGCTAGTGGAGTGGTGTCGGCCGCCAAAAGGATGTCATCGACGTATTGTACTAACACCACTCCATCGGGTAACTGGACCTGATCCAGCTGTCTCTTGAGGGCCTGACTGTAGATGCTGGGGCTTTCTGTGTAGCCTTGGGGTGCTCGGCAGAACCTATATGAGCGGGCTTTTAGGGTGAAGCCGAAGAGATATCGGCTGTCTGGGTGGATGGGGATAGAGAAAAATGCGTTTTTGAGGTCGATGACAGTGAAGGTGGTGGCAGTAGAAGGAATCAAAGTCAGGATAGTGGTGATGTCTGAGACCACGGGGTACTGGGGTACAACCACCTTGTTGATCTCTCTAAGGTCAATGATGAAGCGGTATGCTTTCTCATCCCCCTCTCCTTGTTTCTTGATGATGGGTAAGATAGGGCTGTTACAAACGTTGCTAACCACTTCCTCTACCACTCCTGCGTCTATCAGTGACTGGATAATCTTTACCAATGCCTTCTCGCCCTCGGGCGATATCCGATATTGTGGAAGTTTTGGGAGTATTGCGTCCGGTCGAACAGTGATGTGCACTGGGTCAATCATCATGCGTCCTACGTCCAAATCTGTCTTGGCCCACAGATACGGAGGCAGAGTGTCAAGCAGGGACATGTCAGCATCATTGATAGAAAACATGCGTCGGGAAGGGCAATGTCTGAGCAGAATGGGGTTGTCATACAGGAAAACTCGAACTCCGTCTTGGGAACATCTAATAGTCGCACGGAAGTGCTTCAGTAAGTCAAGTCCCATAATGGCGTCAGGGGTATTGGCGGAAAGCAAAAACGTTGTGTCAGTGAGATTGTTTTCTAAGTCGAAAGAGATTGGAGTGGACAAAGGGTTAGTGGAGGGCGTTCCATCGAAACCTATCGATGTCACAAGTGAGCCAGACAAGGGTGCCCTTGGAATCAGTCGTTTAGATAACGCACTACGTGTTGCGCCAGTGTCTACCAGAAATGGAGACTTTGTACCCAGGACCTTAGCAGTGACATAAGGACCTTGCTGGTCAACATAGAGCTCGACTAGATCCCTCCCTTGCCCTTGGCAGTCCTATGCGAAGTCGTGAGCATCGTCACAGTCAGACTGTTGGTACTGATTTTGTCTGGGTCGGTCGAATGTATTTGGTCTGTTTGATCTATCGTTAGTCGTGTTATTTGCGGGTCCTTGTTGCTGTCCTCTATTTCTCGGTCCACCTGCTATGTCCTTGGGGTCCCTATTTCTGTTCATCTCTAACAGGACCGGGCAGTGGGATTTCCAATGTTCGAATCCTTTACAGAAGGCACACTGGTCCTCGTTAATGTCTGTACGTCCAATGCGGGATGTCGGGGTGCGGTCTTTAGGAGGTACGTTCCTAGGGGCATTTGTCTGATACTTTCCTTTGTATTGCTCTCGTCCTATAGTCACCCCTTGCAGTTGTGCGATCATCACCCTCTCTTTTAGGTCTTTCTTCTTTTTCTCTGTTGCTCTATCGTTTTCATTTTTCTGGTGTTCGTAATATTGGGCCATCTGAAGGATAGCCGCAGGTTTGGAGGCTGCCCAACTACTCTCGCTGGCCTGCAGTTTCTGGGAGACCTCCGGTGACAAACCCTTAACATAATTCTGGACGAACAAGTGGTGTCCGGTTGCAGTGGTCAGGTCCTGGCCGCTGTAATTGGAGAACACCGTTTCAAACCGGGAGAAGTAGTCCGATACATCTTCCTGGGGTTTCTGACGACAAGCCATTACTATCGACCAGTCCACTTTCTTTTCTGGGATCAGGGTTTTCAATTTCTGTACAATTTTATCTGGGAAGTCAAAAATGGATTTCAGAGGCTTCTGCCCAGGCTCTCGTTGTTTATCTATGCCATCGAGTTGTGACCAGGTATGTCCGAACAGCTCGAGGTGGTCGACTTTCCGGATTTGCTTCCACACATCAGCTGGTAGACATAACCCGAAAAACAAGTCGATGTCAGCCAGGGTCATAATCGTTGAACCTAGGGCTGTACCTAATTCAGTATAGAAGGCAGTGGGGTTTTTACGTAAATCAGGCAGAGATTTCCGAAACGTCAGAATATCTTGCCGATCCCATGGCTGGTAGACCCAGTTGTACACAACCCTCCCCTTTGCATCTTGGTGGTTGACGTCATCGTGTGTTCCTAGACCTCGTGAAGGAACCCAGTAAGGGGCAGCCTCTCTTATTGGCATCATGGCGCTAGCTCGCTCAGTTTGTGGTTCGGTCGCTACGGGAGTCGTGGGTTTAGCTTCCGAATCCTGTTCAGTGAGGTGGCGGAAAACCTCAAGCGTACGCGTAAGGAGGTCCGTCACATCACACTCGCCCTCGTCCCCGATATCGACCTTCCTGTACAGAGTCGTTAGGCTCTCGGGACCTTTGTCTCGATATCGGTCCTCGTACTCATTCAAGACATGATAACACAGTCGTACAGCAAAATGTCGTCTGTGGCTCTCTGCATATGAGTTGAACATATCCGTGATGTGCTCTTCACTTTCCTTCCGTTCTACCAATGTCCTCACTATTTTGTCAATCCCTGCTCGCTCATCTTTGCTTAATCTGTTTGTTCTCGTGGAATCAGCCTTCCGGGTCTCAAGATCATCTAACGTTGCCGCTTGTGCTGTATCTAATACAAGGGGTTCGACCGGCACAGAGGCCATGGGGGCCGAAGCTCTGGTATTATTCTCGTCTGTGCTTGGGGGTGGCGGGTGCTGTGCTAAGGGTTGGGAAGGGGCATATGGAGGGGGCATGTAGATGATCGGAGGAACTAACAAAAGATCATCGTTGGCCCGCTGTTTCAAGGGTAATTCAGGATAGAGCGTAGAGGGCGTTCTAACCGGACACTGGCTTGATGTTTCTACCTCTAGTTTCTGTTTGGCTTCCTCTCTTTCCTTAATCTCTTCTTCTAGTTTCTTAGCAGCTAGGTGGGCTGCCTTTCGCAGCTCTTTTCCCAACCTACTCTCATTTCTCTTTTTACGCTGTTCGGTTTCTTTGCGCCACATGCCGAGACTATCAAGCATAGTGGGCGTTGTCTTGTGTTTACCAAGGGCTGTTTCTAGCGCACTTATTTTATCCTCATCGAAGGACCCTATCAGTGGCCACTGACTTTCTCGATCCTTTTTCGTATATTTATGCCACAGCTTGCTATACGCTATAGCGGTCAATCCATGCTTCATGAACATGTCCTTATTAGGGGTGCCTTCCAGTGGAGCCGGATGGTTCATCTCTAATAAGCGGTCCGGGCTAAACAGGCTACCAATCAGTGGGGAGAAGACAGGCATGACGGATTACAATGGGGACAAAAGTCTGCACTACCTATCTTATCACTGCGTGCAAAGACTAGACAGAATATTTCTATTCTTCGTTGTTTGCAGGCGGTGAATACCTCAAAAGAACCAATATCGAACAGTCAATGTTCGGTCAATTAAACAATCAATGGGGAGAATAAGTAGGCACGACGGGTTACAACGGGGACAAAGGTCTGCGTTACCTACCCTTTCACTACCTGCAAAGAGAGAACCTGTTCTTCCCTGTTTGCAGACAGAGAATCTCCAGAAAACAATCCGCGAACAACAGTTCGGGCCAAACAATCAAACAGTGGGGGAGGAAGATAGGCACAACGGGTTACAACGGGGACAAAAGTCTGCGTTACCTATCCTTCACCGCTTGCAAAGAGAGAGCCTGTTGTTTCTCCGTTTGCAGACAGTGAATCTCCAAACAAATCAACAAAAGAGTAATACTAGTATTTTCCAAACAATCAAACAATCATTTCGCAATTTGTCGTGTTTACACGACCTTACCCGGACCGCATGGACAGTTTCTTGTCTTCCGAATCCAGCGCCCGATCGTCCTCTATTCTTTGTGATCCTTGCGGCACTCCTGATGGTTCCCAGTCAGGACCGTAGATCACTCGAGAGAGGTCTGTTCGGAACCAGTGAAGTTCGGATGATCGGCTGTCAGACGAGGGTCTATCGGACAGGAGCTCTCCCGATCGTTGCAGTCGTTCACTCTGTCGTCTGGACCTCTCCCACTGGATCCACTAGTCGCTGATGGGCCCCACATTGGGCGCCAATTGTGGAAAAACGTAGGGTCGATGACCTTTTTCAGAGTTGCCCGGCGTTAACCGCCTCTATACCCACTCAAGTTATTTATTTATTTATTTATTTTTAGCATTTATTGAGCGTGAACAATTGCCCGCAGGCGTCTCGGCGCTGTACTGTATTACCCTCCTATATGATCTTGGCAATTGCTCAAGGTTGAATTGCTCAAAGGTTGAATAGCCAGGTTTTCAATTTCTTCCTAAAGGACATTAGGTTTGGGCTTGATCTTATGGTTTGTGGAAGCGTATTCCATAATCTTGGGGCGGCAACTAGGAAACGTCTGTCTCCCCAGCTGACCAGCCTAGTCCGTGGCACTACCAGGTCATTCTGTCCTGCTGATCGTAACATTCGGGTAGGAATGTATGGGACAAGATGATCGCATAGGAATTGAGGGGCTTGATGGTGTAGTGCCTTGTAGACGATACATAACGTCTTAAATTTATTTCGGTTCCTAACAGGAAGCCAGTGGAGACTCCTCAAAGATTCAGATATTGGCTTGAATTTGGGAATGTTGAGGAGAAGTCTGGCTGCTGCATTTTGGATTGTCTGCATTTTCTTGATTATCCTAACTTGGGCGTTTGCAAACAAGCCATTGCAGTAATCCAATGCTGATAGGACCATAGCGCTAACCACTGTCTTTCCCACATTGGTAGGAAAAAAAGGAAGAATCTTCCTTACCAGTCGTAGCTTGTAGAAGGCGTTGGAGGCCGTCTGATTGGCGTGAGCCATAAAATTTAGGTTATCATCAAAAATGACACCCAAGTTTCTCACTTTCGTGACTGGTTTGGGTACAGCTCCGAAAGATGATGGCCACCAGGTAGGGGACCAACTGGGGCTGAGATGGCCAAAGGTGACCACCTCGGTTTTGTCGGAATTTAATTTCAGACAGTTTGCTGACATCCATTTTCCAATGGCCAGCATACCTGTCTTGAAATTTTCCGCCACAGTTTCCCCGTCATTTCTGACAGCCAATACCAGCTGAGTATCATCCGCATATGAGGTAAGGTTCATCCCGTGCGCTTTGATGGTATTAGCGAGGTCCGACACGTAAATATTAAATAGTGTCGGACTAAGGGATGAACCTTGAGGTACCCCACATGGCAGCGATAACTCAGCGGATTCAAATTGGCCCAGAGTGACTGCCTGGGATCTCTCTGCTAGAAAAGATGCTATTAGATCTTTTGCTAGGCCTTGCACTCCCATCTTTTCGACACGGTTGACTAAGATCTTGTGGTCAACCGTGTCGAAAGCAGCTGATAAATCTAAGAGCACCAGTAATGCTGTGCCACCTTGGTCTCTGATTAGTCGGATGTCATCCGCTGCCTTGATGAGCGCTGTTTCCGTTCCATGAAACTTACGGAATCCAAATTGTGTTTCATCGAGCAGATGGTATTGCTCGATGAATTCCGCGAGTTGGGTATTCATGGCTTTTTCAACTATCTTAGCAATGAAAGGTAGGTTCGCTATAGGCCTATAATTTTTAAGTTCCGCTCTATCCAAGCCTGGTTTTTTCAGTAAGGGCTTGAGTAGAGTTTTTTTTAACTGGTTTGGGAAGATGCCTGTGCGGAACATTAGGTTGGTTATTTGAGTAATAGCTGGAATTACAGAGTCCATTAATAAGCGAAGAGTATTTAAAGGGCAAGGATCCAGGGCTGATCCGGATTTAATTGTTTTAATAATGTCCTGAATGTTGTCTTCTGTAACCTCTGCAAAGCAAGAAAAATTGTTGCTTGAAGGTGGGTTATTTATTTTTCCAAGGCATTGGCCGTCACCTTGATTAAATGCCGAAAATATGTCGTTCACTTTGGTGAAAAAAAAGGATGCCAATAAATCGCAGAAATCTTGTGAGCAAGGGGGATTAAGGTCTGGGGCACATCCCGCGAGATGTTTAGTAATTTCGAAGAGCTTTTTACTTGAATTTTTTGCGCTTTTGATTTGTTCAGTATAAAACTTCTTTTTTGTCTCTAGGATTAGAAGTTTGTATTGAGTTAACCGTTCTTTGTATACCATCCTATCTTCGTTATCGTACTTTTTTCTCCAGATTCTCTCCTTGTTTCTGCATTGCTGTTTTAGTTTTTTAAGCTCATCAGTATACCAAGGGGCTGATGGGGAGCTTCTATTCCTGGACATTCTTTTTTCTGGTACCAGTTTATTAGCCGCCTGACCCACCCAAGTGTGATATTGTTCAATAGCGGTTTCTGGATCAATAGCCCATACTGGTGTGGAGTTCTGTAACGCCTCCTTAAAACAGGGAATATTGATGTCTTTCCAGACCTTGAACATTGCTCGTTTAGGGGGGAATATAGTGGCGGTAGATGTTTTTTTGGTTTGTATGGTTGCCAGTACCAAGTAATGGTCGGACCAAGTCATAGGAAGGACATCAGTTACTAATATATTTTCCAAATACCATCTAAGGTATGGCCTGCTTTATGAGTAGGTCCTTTCACCAGTTACCAAACAAAGAGGCAGGCGCTGGAGACTGGAAGGCAGGAAGCAGAAGTTTTATTCCGACGGAGCAGAACACATCAAATCAGACAACAGGGTATCTTCTCGAGGTGCTCTCACCGCATCTCTGTGGCCTGGCCTCTTATACACAAGTTTATTGCTTTATTGCGTAAAACATATCTCTGTCAACACTTTGATGTACGGAAAGACATCCTCGGAATCCCCGCTTCAGGCCCGTTCCCACACACATTTACAGTTGAAGTCCCCACCCCGGTCACAACAGGTGATGATTATCGCGCAGCTGGACATTCCGCCGATTCACGGAATGTATGAGATTGATCGGATCTCATAGGGTGGGGGCTTTGATCAACTCGTGGATCCTTTGATGGGGGAAGCTTCCTACTGTACAGGGGGGCAATAAACAGTATCTGCAGGGCCAGGTGGCGGCCTGGGAACGAGTAAGACAAGCAGGCACACGGGAAAGGGGGTTTTATCAAAGGACCCGGGACCATGAAAGGAATGAAGGGAGGTGTCGCGCTGGGAACAGGATGGGGTTCCGAGGCAGAGCTGCGCTGAAGAGGGGTTTATGACCCAAGGCATGTGAGAGCGGGGGCTGTCAGCGTGCGGGGGATGCTTGCGAGGTCAGGAGAGAGAGAGAGAGACGCGCTGGCTATTAGTGATGGGCAGAGAGGCCATGGTACTCAAAATGGCTGCCGCTTACGCGCACGAATGGGCTCGAAAAGGGGGCAAGATGGCGTCGATAATGTTGACGCTGCAGCCTAAGTTTTAACAGCGCCAATGTATGAGCCTCAATCGCCGTAGACCAAGTCAAAGCTTAGGTTGACCATGATAGATGGCCGGTCATATAGGGCAACCAGGTCCACCTTTGGCAAGTTTACCATTGCACTTAGGAACTTTTATAGAAAAAGTACTTGTCGACAGGTGTCAGTGGGGGCAAGCTGCAAGCTGGTTCCAAAGCAGAGCTCGCCAATGGCGGTTTGGTGAAGCAAGGGTGCTCTGTGTTCTGGCAGAAAGTTCGAGACTCTCATTGAAGGCGGGAACACTCAGAGCAGGTGAAGGCCTCTACGTTCAGGTCAGGAAGGCGTTGACAGAGAGGGGCTTCTCCTTGGTGTTGATCCTGGTGAAGTTCTTTACGTTCGGATGTAGACACATTTCTTGAAATCAGGACAGCTTTCAGAGGGGCAAACGAGCAAATTGAATCCCACTAGTGGTTCAACATCAACGGCCATTGCTCTGCAACAGATCCATGGTAGACTCTGGTTATTTTTGGAAACAGTTCTGAAAAAGTATATTTGTCCAGTTTGTGGACGGGATGAGTACTCTCTAACACCAGCCACAAGCACAGGACCTGGTGGACACCTCTTGGGGGCAGGGACTCACTCCAGCAGAGACCAGTAGCAAGGCCCAAGCCGTTCTAGTTGGAACTGGCCAGCAGGAAAAGCAGTAGAGTTACATAAGATGGCCTCAGTGTTATGGGCAAACTCATGCATACCATTCCACCTTTACTGTGAAGACCATGACCCAGTTTGCACCGCCCAGTAAGAACTCATGGGCAGGTCAGTTTTGCTGTTGGAGTGTTTCACAGCAAAGAAAGGCTCTTGAAAGAATGATAAATATGTGGTAGATTTGAGTGTTCAAGAATATGAGTGAACGCTGTTGAAAGTCTGATAAGGAAAGTGAGCACATGAATGTGTTAGCGCATGATAAAGAAGCACTCATTGAGAAAGGACTCAGTTGCCCATAAATCTCAGCTGAAAAAGACCTGTAAGCGATGATGCATGGGATAATGAAATCTCTGCGGATATTTTGAAACTGGGAGGGTATAAGAACTCCCTTTGACCGCACTCTTTCTGGGCATTGTGTGTCTAACAAGAAATCGGTCCATCGTGTCTCAGCTTTCAGCTCCTGCCTGGCAGCCTACTCACCTGACCAGTCTTCACTGAGGGGTGTCTCTGTGTTCTGCCCTTCCGGTCTATTCCACTGCCTCATCCTGAAGGCCTAAAAGATAGGAAAGAGAGAATTAAGCTAATTTCAACGTACCTGAAAGCATGCACAAGCATGACTAACATTGTTTAAGTTGTTGTGTTTGAAGCATGGAGATCCATGCTACCTATTGAGATTATTCACCCCTAAAGAGCATACTAATTAAGAACTATTACAAACTATAAAGCTTGATAAAATTATGAAGCATTGTTGTTAGAAGGAAGCTGGTGCAAGAGCTTAGGTGATTTGAGCATTTGCTCTAGCCTGTAGAGAGACGATAAATGGACAAAAGACTCAGAGTCCTCTCAATTCTCCTCTTCCAAAACCATCTATTAAGCTACAAAGGATTCACTACACATGTGAATGAGTCTGACCGAGTGTAATTGAAGTGTAAGTGAAGCTTGGGTGGATCAGTGTGAGTGGAGAGATATAAGACCAGGATGCTAAACTCTTCTCCGACAATAGCTGGTAATCTTCTTGAAACCAAATCCACAATACAAGTCTTCTCTTCGAGACATTTCCAGGTGGCAAAAAAGAAAGAAAACAACCCAGACTACAGATTACCAATAGCCTGTCTTTTGTCATGTTATCCACAACCCCATTCCCTTAGGTGCACTTCCTAGCGAGCAGTATATCTGTTTCTCTTGGACAGTACTGAGGGGAGTGGGCAGATTGTCTTTAACCATCGCTCCTAATGGGCCGTATTTCCAGGTTAGTGCATGTTTGTGGGTTCTGGCTTCTAGCGCTCTGGAAGTTTGTTGTGTCCTGATATTTCACACCGGAGGTCAGGCAACTGACTGTTGGAGTCACATCTGGAGTCCTGAAGATAAGTCAAGCAGGTCAAGTCTTCCTTCAAAGATCAGATATATGGGCAGTCGGTCTTAAGAGTCTCCACAGGTCCAAGAGTGTACTTATTTCAGGTCTTGGGGTTGCCTTTTATAGACCCAGTGCCAACCTGTGGATGGGTCACAATTGCTAGTCTCCTTCCAAACAAATTCTAGCTCATTTTCCATTTTCCTGGGTTGTGCTCCAATCTGACCAAGGGACAAAGGCAGGAGTAACCCTGGGGGCAGGATTCTTTGAAGTGAATTCAGGAAAGTGCACAACTCTATCACAGTCATCCTGTCAGTAAGACCCACTCTCGTCTACACCCAGGCCCTTTTGTCTCCAGTCTGGCTCCAATCCACATTTCCCAATGGGAAAAACACTACAAGCCGAAGGGCAACTGGCCACTCACAGAATGGCCCTAGAAACATCAGGCAGAGAAATTTCAACTTTCTAAAAGTTAAATTTCTAAAGTAGTAATGTAAAATTCAACTTTACCATTAATGAAGATTTCTACTGCCATTAAAATGTGTAACTGAGAATGTCTTAGCTGTTCCCAAAAAGTATTTATCACTTATTGAATTTAATAAGGTAAACCAATATTAGTCTATGAGAAGCCAGCCTTACCCCAGTTAAAATGACTTAGGGCATTTCTCACTGCCAAGACATGTAAAACGTAAACCCGCATTTTATATTTTTTTGAATCCATGTTCCCTCCCCTGTGAGACTTTAGGGTCTTGCTGACTGGTGGCCTATATGTATTAAAAAAGAAAGGCTTAGGCCTGGCAAAAGGTTTATTTTGCCAGGTCAAAATCTCAATTTAGAACTACACTGCAAGCTGCAGTGGCAGACTGGAGACTTGTTTTACATTGCTACTTTGGTTGGTGGCACAATGCTGCTGCCCACTAGTAGCATCTAATGTACATCCTCAGGGTACAGTTATTATTATTTACAAGGGACCTATGAGAAAATTAAATGTACCAATCAAGTTTATACCAATTATAACATGTTTATAAGGGAGAGCATAAGCACTTTACCACTGATTAGGAGGGAAAAAGTGCACAGAGGTCTATATGACAACAAACAACGGTTCAGCAAAGCAATGCACAAATCTTGGGTGATCCTGCAGAGGGAGCCAGGTCCAACTTCTGGTCTCTCTCTGAATAGTCATGTTCATCTTTGACAACAGTCTTGTCTCTTTGGTAAGTATCATAGCAGGAATGTAGGTGCATAGACTATCTTCATAACATTTGTTGAAGGGTCCTGTTCCAGAGTACTTGGCCACATGCAGTGTAAGTGATTTCTCTTCTACTCTATTTGAGTAGAGGTGTATCATAACCCTATCTTCTCCTGCTAGTCTTTACATATATTGGATCTCTGGATTTGTAGGGTGATGCACTCATCTTGCCATCTGTTGGGACTGTCCTGCCAGATAATAGTGCTCCAAGATGGGCCCCCATACTCAGGAATTGCAGCTTGCTAAGGGACACTTTGGGACATATATTTACAACCCCCTATTGCCACAGTAGCATCACTTTTTTGACGTTCCTGTTGTGATACAGACTTCGGATTATTTACTTAAGGTGGCTTAACGCTGCCTTGTAAATAAGGCACCCTTTCACGCTATACTTAGCGTGAAGGGGGAGTGGGTGTGTGGTGTTACTCTGCAACACCCATTGAATTTGACTCTGTCCAATATTTAAAAGGGTGGCGTAAAAAAGGGGCAGCACCAACATTAAGACCAAAAAAAACCTGGTCTTAACATGGCAAAATGAGGAGAAATGCTGCATATCTCCTTGTTTTTGCTGTTTCTATGTGTGCTGCATTGTACAGCACACTAGAAACAGAAGAACACTATGCATGATTGTCTATATACAGAAAGGGACACCTTCCTGCACATAAACAATTTTTAAAATGATGCGTTGCAACTTCTATGTGTGCTTCTGTGTAAATACGGTGCAGCCCAGCATTTCTAAAGTGGCGGAGCGCTGCGTTAAGCCAACAAGGCTAATGCTGCGCTCCGCCACTTTTCCTGTAAATATGTCGCTATATGGCTATAACTACCCCATAGTCTATCTTTCAGAATGGTATTCATTGTAACTAAATGATACCTCAGCACACATAATGTGTTAAGGCTGAAATAATTAATGAAATGGGTCAGGACTACCATTTTGGTGATAGGCATCTTGCCCCAAATCAAAAGAGGCAGCATCTTCCATGCCACTTGCTTGGGCCCTGAAAGTGCTGCTGATATGTTCTCATTAATCAGGGCCTGATCTATATGATAGATTGGTATACCCAGATATTAGAAAGTCAAGAGCTTCTACTCCACAACCTCATGCTGCAGGCCCAGCTCTGGTAGCAATTTCAGGTGGTATATACACGACTTGTCCATGTTCACCATTAGTCGGCTATACCTGCAAAGCTGTCAGCCAGACAAACTCCTTGGAATCAGCGCAATGCTCAAAAGTGTCCACTCTCTATATGGCCAAATTCTGTTTGCTGTTATAGCTATTAAAATTGGGATGATCAAGCGAGGGAAGGGGAAACCGGGAAGGGAACCATGAGGAGGGAGACTTATTGGAACAAAGAACAATGTTAGGGTTTACTGCCTAACCTTCCTAGCCACTCTCCCATATCCAGCTACAATGCTATACCTGTGATAGAACCCAATCTGGATCCCTTGTGATGGGGGCCTGAAAAAAGCTTTCAAAGTGTATCAAAGTTGGCTGCAACCCTGTCACCCCATCTCCAAGATTCAATAATGTATCATCCACAAAGAAAGATATGACATGGAGGACTGAGAACACATAATTCCAGATGAGGGCATCAAACGCCTTCTTCATGTTGGTTGAAGCCAATAGATTGTCATCACACGATGATTCTCTTGTAACATGGAAGAGTCTCCTCAAATTAACTACTGTATTTCTTTGAGGTATAAAGTTCAGACAACAGTGTCAAAATCCCAGAATTTTACAATTCAGGTTCAGAGTTGATAGCAGACTATATAAGGACAACTCTAGCAGATCCCAAACTGGTTTCAGTAAAACCACTATTATAGCTTTTTTGCTCACAGTAGCAACACCCCTCATTCTCTGGCCACTTGAACATAGATAGGGTAGTGAGGTCCAGAAAAGAGCCATACATGCTATAAACCTCTAAGGTGAAGCCATCACAACATTATATACTTCCGGCTGAAAACTCCCTATTGTCGTGTAGTTCCTAGAACCTTCCCATGACCTGCGTGTTTTGGAAGATCGAAACTGAGGGCTTGGTGTGCAGACAGACTCTGGACACCCGCACTGATTGAGTACAATATCTTTCGCTCAGTCTCTTGTGCTTACTTTCCTCAGAATACATACAGAATTACGATTGGAACGGTTGAAATAATTATTTATTGGTCAAGCATCAGTCTTGTGGAAAACATATTTGCTACAACAATCAAAAGACAGGAGCAGACAAAAGTAATCGCTAGCAACAATACCCTAAACAGTAGATACATTTCTATCATAGTGCTAAAAAGATAAATATAAGCCGACCTGAACTGGACAACTTCCTGCAATGGCTTAATAACAGAGACCCATACTCAAGTTCACCTGCACAGCCAGCAACCAGCAACTCCCTTTGCTAGACCTGGAAATAACAGCAAAAGGCGGAACCTTGACAACCACAACCTACCACAAACCCACGGCTAGAAACTCATTGCTGCACTTCAACAGCTTCCACCCCCGGCCTCTAAAAGAAAACTTACCCTTTGGCCAGTTCCTCCGCATTAGAAGGAACTGCTCGGATATAAACGACTATAAATCACAATCAGCGGACCTAGCTAACAAACTAGAAAACCGCGGTTACCCAAAGGCGATCATCAAGAAAACCCAGAAGAGGGCCAGAAACCAGAACCGTGACGCACTACTTGAAGACGTCACCAAAGAAAGCGACACACAACCCACAACATGTGTGACTACTTTCAACACTGCCTCCAACGAAGTGGCTAAAATTATAAAGAAGCACTGGAGAATCATCAATTCAGGGCAAAGGAATTGGGAACGCCCCAGGTTTGCCTACAAAAGATGCCATAACCTCCGAGACCAACTCGTCAGTACCAGACCTAAACCACCACCAAAACCCGATAACACCATCCTCAATGCATGGGGAATGCCCAAAGTAACCGGACATTACCCATGCAACGACTGCAGTGTCTGTCACCTGACATCCCACACCAAAACCCTGAACCTGGAACCGAACAAAATATGGTCCCAAAGGAGCCACACAAATTGCAATTCACAGAATGTGATCTACTTACTAACCTGCAGATGTGGGCTCAGATATGTGGGCATGACCACACGCAAAGTGAGGACCAGGATAACGGAGCATCGCAGCACGATGCGCTGTAAGAAGAACATAAGCAAATTGACAAACCACTTCATCACCCACTGTCACACCCCCAATGACTTCACTTGGACAGTCATTGAGCAAATACCTGTCAGCCCGATCAACAATGACAAAAAACTGCTAAACAAAGAACAAAGATGGATATACCGCCTGTCCACAGCTACAGATGGGTTAAATGATGCCATCCCCTGGAATTCCCTGACCCTATGATGGCCACTACACTGCCCGGTCCTGTGAGTCACCAACCTGAACCAAATACAGTTGAGCACCCCAGTCTCATCAATATCTCACATTGCCCCCTTTATTAATTATGCGCATTCACAGTGCCCCTTGATCATTACCCCACCCCAGCTGGGCGCAACTAGGAGATATTGGGCTTCCGTTAGTCCTGCACTTGAGAACAACCATGTGCCTCAAGCGCTGTTAACTATGCCTCGCCCTCGTTATTAACCCGGATCCAAGGCAGTAGATAGTTTTCCCCTAGCGCGAGCAGGAACAACTGCCCATGCGCGCATGTGCCAGGTCTCACGCTACGGCGCATGCGCGAACTACTGCTCGGCCGCGCATGCGCCTGACCGCTTTCCACGACCGCGCATGCGCTAAGACTTAACACTATACCGCGCACCAGCGCGATACAAAGGGCACACACCTGAGCGCGATAACGACCCGCAAATGCGAGTCTTTCCACCATTACTCTTTCCTCCAGGTGCCCTCACTTACATAATTACCGGCAGTATAAAAACCGGCAACAGCAGCCGTTCACTACCGGTTCTGCGAAGGAGGCACAACAGGTCCCACGCTGGTGCTGGCCAGAAATCCTGTGAGTATGCTGAACATCTCTACAATAGGTAAGCGCTACCCAAACTTTCTCCTACAGGTCTCCTAACCCCAGTGGTCCTACCTTTGTCTCCCTACTAGGGCCACCCCTTGCCACTTCAATAACCTTGGAGCAAAAGCAAGCCTAAAAAGCGTAAGACATGGTCCTTGCGCCTAAAATTCTTCACAATTCACTACTGCAGTATTTTATACCGCTGTTTTAATCACTTCACTCTCGAAGTTCTAGTGCGATTCCACAATAATGGTACCACCAGTATCATTACACTTGAGCCGCTCATAGCCTGCACTAAATCGCTATTAAGCCGGCTGTCATAACAGATGATCAATACTTCCTAGTGACTCTTTCTCTCCCATGTTTGTATTGTCCCTGTTTTTCAATGTTAAATGTACAGGTGATCTTGAGAAGGGAATCCCCCCTCTCACAGTTATATACACTTTAGGGCGTGTAGACACATAGACTACACTACACAACCCCTATTTTAACCTACACATATTTTACTGTCCTGAAGAAAGCCAGATTAGTAATAAGGCACTGGCTGAAACATGTTGACACTCTTAGGACGTAGGAGGTCGTAACCCGCCTCTAACGTCCCACAGCCTTATTTTTAACCGCTGACGGAGGCCCCTTTTAATAAAGTATCCTCACCCCAGGGACCATCCGCCAAGCCGTTTTAACCTCACATACCTAAACACCTTACACCGCACACACAGTGACATACCTGCTCCGCTGTAATCAGGCGTCGAAGCACACCCGGGACACGCTAGGTGTCACTGGGTGGGCCCGATGATGAAGCATGCCACCAACTAGGTTGGTGGGTGAGGGCTTTCTAAAGACACCCAACAGGTGCCACCACTAATTGGCAAAACAATACTGAGTCGCTATGACAATAACAATATTAATGTCAGACTAACCCCATCTCTAGCTAGTCTCTTTTTGATTTACTGTTACTCTGCAACACCCATTGAATTTAACTCTGTCCAATATTTAAAAGGGTGGCGTAAAAAAGGGGCAGCACCAACATTAAGACCAAAAAAAACCTGGTCTTAACATGGCAAAATGAGGAGAAATGCTGCATATCTCCTTGTTTTTGCTGTTTCTATGTGTGCTGCATTGTACAGCACACTAGAAACAGAAGAACACTATGCATGATTGTCTATATACAGAAAGGGATACCTTCCTGCACATAAACAATTTTTAAAATGATGCGTTGCAACTTCTATGTGTGCTTCTGTAAATACGGTGCAGCCCAGCGTTTCTAAAGTGGCGGAGCGCTGCGTTAAGCCAACAAGGCTAATGCTGCGCTCCGCCACTTTTCCTGTAAATATGTCGCTATATGGCTATAACTACCCCATAGTCTATCTTTCAGAATGGTATTCATTGTAACTAAATGATACCTCAGCACACATAATGTGTTAAGGCTGAAATAATTAATGAAATGGGTCAGGACTACCATTTTGGTGATAGGCATCTTGCCCCAAATCAAAAGAGGCAGCATCTTCCATGCCACTTGCTTGGGCCCTGAAAGTGCTGCTGATATGTTCTCATTAATCAGGGCCTGATCTATATGATAGATTGGTATACCCAGATATTAGAAAGTCAAGAGCTTCTACTCCACAACCTCATGCTGCAGGCCCAGCTCTGGTAGCAATTTCAGGTGGTATATACACGACTTGTCCATGTTCACCATTAGTCAGATATACCTGCAAAGCTGTCAGCCAGACAAACTCCTTGGAATCAGCGCAATGCTCAAAAGTGTCCACTCTCGATATGGCCAAATTCTGTTTGCTGTTATAGCTATTAAAATTGGGATGATCAAGCGAGGGAAGGGGAAAACAGGAAGGGAACCATGAGGAGGGAGACTTATTGGAACAAAGAACAATGTTAGGGTTTACTGCCTAACCTTCCTAGCCACTCTCCCATATCCAGCTACAATGCTATACCTGTGATAGAACACAATATGGATCCCTTGTGATGGGGGCCTGAAAAAAGCTTTCAAAGTGTATCAATGTTGGCTGCAACCCTGTCACCCCATCTCCAAGATTCAATAATGTATCATCCACAAAGAAAGAATGAAATGGAGGACTGGAAACACATAATTCCAGATGAGGGCGTCAAACGCCTTCTTCATGTTGGTTGAAGCCAATAGATTGTCATCACACGATGATTCTCTTGTAACATGGAAGAGTCTCCTCAAATTAACTACTGTATTTCTTTGAGGTATAAAGTTCAGACACCAGTGTCAAAATCCCAGAATTTTACAATCCAGGTTCAGAGTTGATAGCAGACTATATAAGGACAACTCTAGCAGATCCCAAACTGGTTCAGTAAAACCACTATTATAGCTTTTTTGCTCACAGTAGCAACACCCCTCATTCTCTGGCCACTTGAAACATAGATAGGGTAGTGGGGGCCAGAAAAGAGCCATACATGCTATAAACCTCTAAGGTGAAGCCATCACAACATCATATACTTCCGTCTGAAAACTCCCTATTGTCGTGTAGTTCCTAGAACCTTTCCATGACCTGCGTGTTTTGGAAGATCGAAACTGAGGGCTTGGTGTGCAGACAGACTCTGGACACCCGCACTGATTGAGTACAGTATCTTTCGCTCAGTCTCTTGTGCTTACTTTCCTCAGAATACATACAGAATTTCGATTGGAACGGTTAAAATAATTATTTATTGGTCAAGCATCAGTCTTGTGGAAAACATATTTGATACAACAATCAAAAGACAGGAGCAGACAAAAGTAATCGCTAGCAACAATACCCTAAACAGTAGATACATTTCTATCATAGTGCTAAAAAGATAAATATAAGCCGATTATATTAAACAATAGTATTGACAAACTCCTATGAGGGCTAGCCTACCTACATGTACCTAGCCTAGATATGTAGATGAAGCATGGGTATGTGCGTATGTAAATGGTAAAGTGTAACCAAGAATCCCTCAGGGAATCAACAATTCCTCACCTGAAGGTTTGAACAAAGGACCCCATAACGCTTGGTCAATACTACCAATTAATTGCAGACTTTGCTCTTGGATATATCTACCCGGAATAACGCCATTTTGGTCAGGATTAATCAATTGTGGAGCCACCTTAGCCAATCTCCCTGCCAAAATGCTGATCTTATAATCTGCATTAAGCAGGGAGATAGGCCTATAGGAGTCTGCTTTAAGGGGATCATTACCTGGCTTTAGAATAAGTACTATGATGGCCTCCTTCCACGATGAGCTGTATATGTAGTTAAAAAGTTCACATAGCCTTGAAACCAAAACCTCCTGAATGACGTTGTATACTTCACCTGGAAGGGCATCGGTCCCTGCAGCTTTATTATTCTTTATATAGAGCCTGATTTCATCCTCTGTAAAGGGGCTTTTCAACATGTCTCGACCCTCGTTTGTCAATTTTGGTAAGGCCTTACTTTCCAGCCATTTTTTAATGTTATTAGTGCTTGGAGTAGCCTCCTCCTCATAGAGTGCAGAGAACAAAGTGAGCAGGCGCCTTTGCATATCATCCTGGTCACAAGAGGTAGTCCCTAAGTCGTCTTTAACCCCTTCCAGGCTCATGACGAGCTGGGCTCGTCATGGTGTAGCCTCCTCGCACGCTGATGACGAGCCCAGCTCGTCATGTAATATGGGTTTTTTAAAATCTCAGCATAGGTGCAGAATTCCACTAGCGCGGATGTGGTTAATTAGATTGTTAATATTGTTCCTTACGCGGTCTGCTTTTATTTCCCGGGCTAAGATGGCTCCGGCTTTTTCCCCATATTCATAGTTCTCCATACCGTGGACAGCCCGCTGTGCCTTGAATTTTTGATCAACAACCCCTTACACTCCAATCGTAAACCTTCCAGGTCATCGAGGACTTGGGGCAGATTATCTGGTTGACCACTCAATCTTGCTTTTTCTAGGTAGGACATCTTATCCTCCAATTTTTGAAATTCCAACGCCTCCTCCCTGTTCTTGGTGCAGATCAGACTATGCAAAAAAACACAAGTGTGGGCCTTAAAAGCCTCCCAGACATAATCAGGTGATGTTGAACCCATATTTTCAGAGAAATAGTTGACAATGGATGTTCTAACAGCAGTGACTATATACTGATTATATAACATTGCCATTTTCAGGGTCCATCTGGGCGCTGAGTTAGACTTTAATCTACCTATAGAGAGTGAGAACAAAATAGGGGCATGGTCAGATAAGATGCTTGGAAGTATAGTAATATCCTCCAAAGTCTCTAAGCATATTCAATCCATAATAATATAATCTATTCTTGAAGCATGCCATGTTTTTTGCTAAAGTAAGTAAAACCCGGGACTGCCCCAATCTTCTCCTTTCAGACATCAATTAAGCCAAGCTCATGAATCATACTAATCATGGCCCGGCGGGAACGAGGAGCAGCGATGTGCTGACTATGATTTGACCGGTCATCTATATTGGGGCCATATTAGGATACAATAGCAAGCCCCCCCCCCCCAAATCTTCCTGTGCCAAAATCCACCTACCCTTGTAATCTGTAGACATTGATTTTATGGAGCCACCTGTTCCAGTTTTAATTAGGACTGCAACCCTCTTATTAGAAACAGTCTGTTCAGAGCAACAGAACAGAGCTTAAGTGCGTCTCTTGAAGGAGGAAGACTTGGGCTGGAGATTGTTCTAAGTATTTCATTATCAGCCTCTGTGTTCGTGGGCAACAAAGCCCATTGACGTTCCATGAGATAAACCTAATCCTAGCAGTCGTCATTGATTAAGGATCATCTACCTCACCCCCTTTAGCTGGACGCCCCATAGCCCACTTGCTTGACAGAGAACAAAGAGAAAGAAAAGGAAAATGAGGACTCATTTTTATATTTTCTCACACTGCAACCCCACCGTGCCCCCTTCCCACCCCAACCACCCCCCGTGACCCCGAGCATCCCTCTCCTCCCCAGGGAACCCTCCCTTCTTCTCTGAGCATAAGCTCTTAGACGGGCACCCCCCCACCCTGTGTGTGACTAAATAGTATGTAAATAATTACAAATAGTAAGAACCTATCTGAACGGTGGCAGCGAGTTGAGGCAATACTCTCCCCCAGTGATTGTGTTTATGCAACATTATATTGTCCCTCCCCTTATTTTTTAATTTTATTTGTGCTCGTGCACCATAGTAGTCAAACATCAGATAAATCCCTATTGGTTACACCCCAGCCTCACTTCCACCTCTGCTTCCTTTTCTGATCTTATCAATTAAGTTGTCAACTTCCTCTGTCTGGCGCATGTTGTACATGTGGTTATCCCACATTACCTGGAGCAATGCAGGAAATTCTAGCTCGGCCCGGGCCCCTAAGGAATTCAGAGTTGCCAATCTCTTGCCCAGCTCCCACTGTTTCATAGCGGTTATATGGGAGACATCTGAGCGAATGGAGAAAGAAAAGAGAGCAGGGGCTGGAGAAAGAAGTACACTTTATAGGCCCTGCTTTTAGAGCCAAAGACAGAATTCTCTCCTTGATGGCATATGTAAGGAAGTTCGCCAGGATTTTTCTAGGGCGCTCTTTCTCGGGGTTTCTCCTGTATGGGTCACGATGCACCCTTTGAATGTCCCCCATTAGATCCAAATCCATATCCGGAGAATACTTCAGAATTGTCGTCTTTAACCCTATTCATGCGCCCTCGACTTTGCGGAAGTGCGGCACTTCCGCAAAACGGGTGGGGCCGCGTCGGCCATTGGCCGATGGCAGCACTGGGCGGGTAGTGCTGCCGTCAGCCAATGGCCGATGGCAGCATCGAAGGCGTTAAGAGCGAAACCACTAAAGACTTTATATTCCCCCCCTTCAAGATCTTCGGGCACATTCAGAATTCTTAGATTGTTTGTCCTGGGGTGGTTTTCGAGACGCTCAATGTCATCCTTCATCTCCCTGTTCTGCTGAATCAGCTTGTCCATTACTACTTAGGAGGAACTTAAGGCGCCCTGGATCTTGGGGATCTCTGCCTCAAGAGCATCCTTCCTTTGTGAGACCGCCTCGACTTTCTGGGCCAGTACCTCACACGATGCCTGAATAGCGGCCTGGTTCTTCTCTGAAATTGTAAATCTCCTACCAATGTCCTCCTTCAGACCCAGCAGGATATCGGCCAAAGTCCCCGGCACTGTCAAAAACTGTGGAACAGTTACCATAGGCACAGGAGCACAGGGCGAGGGGGACTCTTCTTCTGGAGTACTTATGCAGCCATCTCCCCGTTCTCCCTGTTCTATACCATGGCTATCTAACACTAAAAAGCTATTTGATAGCTCCACAGATGGATGAACAATAATTTGCTGATTATTTTTTGTTGCGCCCCCACCTCCCGGGGCTTTATTGTGGGAGGTACAGAACACAGGATAAGGTTGAAAGGCGGTATCTATGGGAGCAATTGGAGGAACAGTAGATGAATTGAGGGCCATAGCAGTAGCGGTAACTGCTAAAGGGAGGGGAGGGGGGATCACTGTGATCCACAAGCAGAATATCCATTGTAACCTGGAATCAGCTGAGATCTCTAACTGAGAAGCAGGCTTTTTCTCGATATCAGTAGCCAATAATTGTGTGATTAAAGGATATCTAGTTTATCGACCTCCTGGAGGAGCCTCAGATTTCGCAGCTAGCCTTGTTCAAAGTCTAACGCAGCCCGCACTCAGATACGAAAAGCTGCTCCTGTTGGGAGATTTAAACCTGCATTTTGAAGATGTCTCTGACAGGATAGCTCAGGGGCTCTGCCGGGAGCCGACAATTTTACAGCTTGCCACTAAGTCTGAGCTCCCTACGCACCAATTGGGCCACCTTTTGGATCCAATCTTTGGTAACTGGGATAACATTATTATTGAACCACCACTACCAGTAATATGGTCTGACCATTTCCTTATTCCCTTCTGGGTTAGCGGTATAGGGGAGCAAGTACCAGAGGAGAGGGGAAGTAAGAGTAGACAAAGGAAGTGGGCAGGGTTCTCATATGGGAAGTTTGAGAGGGCAATGATGCAGGGGGGTCCTTTGAAGGAAGGCAATGTTGACTTAGCATGCGAAGCACTTGACAGGCTCATTGTGGAAGCCCTTGACAGTACTGCCCCCTGGTCAAATAAAAAGCCTGGGAGGCGCACTAAATCGGCTCAATGGTTTGGTGAGGAGGTGAAGGAAATGAAGGCGGCATGTAAACACCGTGAGAGATGTTGGCAGAAGGATTATTCGCCGGCTTCAAGAATGGAATATAAATCTAGCCCTGGAGGTTACCATGTTTTGATTCGGAAAACTCGTACCTCTTACTATACAGCAAGGATAGAGAAAGCGGTCAGCTCAATGAAAGAGATGTTCCTTGTCTATAAAGAGATATCGTCACTGTCCACGATTGAAGCACCTACAGGTGGCTCCGTGACTTCCTGCAATCAAATAGCAGAATTCTTTGCTAATAAGGTGGAAACAATCTATGCTACCTTTACAGCGGATGCTCGGGGGGGCTCAGTTGTGACACGGTACCAAACAGTGACCTAGCAGAGACAGAATACTTGACTAGGTTTGGGGTGCCAGCAAATGATAGACTGAATAAAATAGCTCTCATCATAAAATCGGGTTCTCCCAAAGATCCGGCCCCAGCTAGAATTTTGTGTGGGAGCAGTGATATCCTAGTACCCTTTATTAGCCAGATGCTTGAACTTTCATTCGGCTCAGGCAAGATTCCTAAAAACTGGAAGGAGGCAGTGGTGCTCCCTTTAAAGAAAAAGCCAAACATTAGCATAGAACACCTTAACAATTTGCGTCCGATTTCCCTCTTACCCTACTTTTCCAAGATTGACGAGAAGGCGGTCAATGTACAGCTGACTACTCATATCTAAAAGCATGAATTGTTCCACCCTACGCAATCGGGCTTCCGGGCTCACCACTCCACAGAGTCCGCCTTACTTTTCTCCACGGAAAGCCTCCGGAGACATGCGGATGGATGGCAGACAGCGGCACTTATTCTTTTGGATTTGAGTGCTGCTTTTGACACTGTGGTACATCACACCTTGCTGCAGTGTCTTAGTAGAGGGGGAGTGGTGGGCTTGGCATGGAAATGGTTGGAGTCTTTTCTTCAAGACCGCATCTTCCAAGTGGCTCAGGGGAAATTCCACTCAGATGCCATCGCCCTGAAGCAGGGGGTACCCCAGGTGTCGAGCCTCAGCCCTACCCTTTTTAATCTGTATGTGGCACAGGTGGCCACGGTCACCGGAAAATATGGCGTGGAAGTGGTGACATACGCCGACGATACTCAGCTGGTTGTGGCTTTTACGCAGCCAGCTGAGAGCGCCGCGAGCAACTTTGCATCTTGTCTGCAAGAACTGGCGGTCTGGATGGCCGATAACTGCCTCAGACTTAACAGTGATAAAACCGAGGTACTGATTTGGGGGAAAACTCCCTTTATCTGGATGTTGGCATGGTGGACTCAGACTCGTGGGCCTCTCCCTGTACCCAGTGATCAAGTGAGGAACCTTGGGGTCTGGATTGACTCCAGGATCTCATTTGACTACCACACCAGCCGTGTGGCGGGCACATGCTTTGGTATCCTGCAGGGCCTAAGAAATATCATGGATCTACTCCCTATTAAGCATGGGCGGAAAATCCGTTACGCTCGCGGATTTTGCGGATTTTCGGGAAATCCGCAATCCGCGAGATTTGCGAATTTCCCACAAAATCCGCAAATTCGCACGCAGCGGATTTTTTTTGCGGCGCGCGGCGTTGGTGATACAATTTTTGCGGCGCGCGGCGTTTATCATCGTTTGCCGGGTTGTTTTTCTCGATAGTTTGCGAGTGCTGCGCCATTTTGGATCTTGCTGTGTGATCCCGCGGGAATTGGCGAGCGCGATTACGTCATCGCGGCTTGCCAGCGATAGTTTGTCAACGCGAGTACGGCGAAATCACGTCTCGCGGTACTTCGCAATTGCGAGATTTGAGATGCGGCGAGCAGCAAGAATCTCGCACAAGCGAAAATATAAAATCTGCAATTCTGCACAAGAAATCCACCAGCAAGCAGCATAAACCTTCTTGAAATGATGATTTTTATCTGAATAACTCCTTAGGTTGACATTTGCCTGCACTTTTTTAGCGAGGAGTCCATTTTGGGGAGGGGGGAGGGGGGTGGGAGGAAGGAAGTGCCCCACAGTCTTCAACTTCCTGTTCCTGTTCAGCAGGCTCCTCCCAGTGCTTTGTCCATCTCCTGGTCACTTTTCATTTGGATCTGGAGCTGGAAGGATTACTTTTTGTGGATGCTGCTGGATATTTGGATTTGAGGCCTTTATGACTTTCTTTGGATCACTGTTGGATTAGAAATTTTACAAGTAAGTTTGTTTGGGGCATTACAGTTACTGCAACTAAAATTTTGGAATTTTCGATTTTTGGGCTGTTTTGGGGCCTTTTGCCCAGGGGTACTCAGTGGTGGGTGGACTGAGTCTTTCTGTGGGTTGTCTTGAACTTAAACATCATGGAGGCCATGGATGGATTGGGATTGTGCTGATTTTTCAGTGATTTTCGTTTTTTGGGGCTGTACTTGTGGCCTTTTCACCAGGGGTATTTGAGTCTAGCATGGGCCTAGTCTTTCTGTAGGTTGTCTTGAATTTAAACATCATGGAGGGCATGGATGGATTGGGATTGTGCTGATTTTTCAGTGATTTTCGTTTTTTGGGGCTGTACTTGTGGCCTTTTCACCAGGGGTATTTGAGTCTAGCATGGGCCTAGTCTTTCTGTGGGCTGTCTTGAACTTAAACATCATGGAGGGCATGGATGGAATGGGATTGTGCTGATTTTGCAGTGTTTTTCGATTTTTGGGGGTGTTCATGGGGAGGGACAGGCCATGTGGCTGGTGGCCATTTTGAGTGCAGCTACAGGCACTGGCCATGTGCTGGCAGGCAAGTGGCCATTTTGAATGCAGGCTTTGTTGTTAGGCCTGCAACCATTTTGCCTACTTTTCAACCTTTATTTATGCCCAGGGGTAGTGAGTCTTGCATGGGCCTAGTCTTTCTGTGGGTTGTCTTGAATTTAAAATTCATGGAGGGCATGGATGGATTGGGATTGTGCTGATTTCTCAGTGATTTTCGTTTTTTGGGCCTGTACTTGTGGCCTTTTCACCAGGGGTATTTGAGTCTAGCATGGGCCTAGTCTTTCTGTGGGCTGTCTTGAACTTAAACATCATGGAGGGCATGGATGGAATGGGATTGTGCTGATTTTGCAGTGTTTTTCGATTTTTGGGGGTGTTCATGGGGAGGGACAGGCCATGTGGCTGGTGGCCATTTTGAGTGCAGCTACAGGCACTGGCCATGTGCTGGCAGGCAAGTGGCCATTTTGAATGCAGGCTTTGTTGTTAGGCCTGCAACCATTTTGCCTACTTTTCAACCTTTATTTATGCCCAGGGGTTATGAGTCTTGCATGGGCCTAGTCTTTCTGTGGGTTGTCTTGAATTTAAACATCATGGAGGGCATGGATGGATTGGGATTGTGCAGATTTTTCAGTGATTTTCGTTTTTTGGGCCTGTACTTGTGGCCTTTTCACCAGGGGTATTTGAGTCTAGCATGGGCCTAGTCTTTCTGTGGGCAGTCTTGAACTTAAACATCATGGAGGGCATGGATGGAATGGGATTGTGCTGATTTTGCAGTGTTTTTCGATTTTTGGGGGTGTTCATGGGGAGGGACAGGCCATGTGGCTGGTGGCCATTTTGAGTGCAGCTACAGGCACTGGCCATGTGCTGGCAGGCAAGTGGAAATTTTGAATGCAGGCTTTGTTGTTAGGCCTGCAACCATTTTGCCTACTTTTCAACCTTTATTTATGCCCAGGGGTAGTGAGTCTTGCATGGGCGTAGTCTTTCTGTGGGTTGTCTTGAATTTAAACATCATGGAGGGCATAGATGGATTGGGATTGTGCTGATTTCTCAGTGATTTTCGTTTTTTGGGCCTGTACTTGTGGCCTTTTCACCAGGGGTATTTGAGTCTAGCATGGGCCTAGTCTTTCTGTGGGCTGTCTTGAACTTAAACATCATGGAGGGCATGGATGGAATGGGATTGTGCTGATTTTGCAGTGTTTTTCGATTTTTGGGGGTGTTCATGGGGAGGGACAGGCCATGTGGCTGGTGGCCATTTTGAGTGCAGCTACAGGCACTGGCCATGTGCTGGCAGTCAAGTGGCCATTTTGAATGCAGGCTTTGTTGTTAGGCCTGCAACCATTTTGCCTACTTTTCAACCTTTATTTATGCCCAGGGGTAGTGAGTCTTGCATGGGCCTAGTCTTTCTGTGGGTTGTCTTGAATTTAAACATCATGGAGGGCATGGATGGATTGGGATTGTGCTGATTTCTCAGTGATTTTCGTTTTTTGGGCCTGTACTTGTGGCCTTTTCACCAGGGGTATTTGAGTCTAGCATGGGCCTAGTCTTTCTGTGGGCTGTCTTGAACTTAAACATCATGGAGGGCATGGATGGATTGGGATTGTGCTGATTTTTCAGTGATTTTCGTTTTTTGGGGCTGTACTTGTGGCCTTTTCACCAGGGCAGGGTATTTGAGTCTAGCATGGGCCTAGTCTTTCTGTGGGCTGTCTTGAACTTAAACATCATGGAGGGCATGGATGGAATGGGATTGTGCTGATTTTGAAGTGTTTTTCGATTTTTTTGTGCTGTATAACTGAACTGATGTTCCTCTGTCTTCCATTGTTTTTAGGCGCACAAGACTCAAGAGAACCACCAGTGCCAGGAAGAAGTCCTGCAGCGGTGTGTGTGCAGCATAACGTCACGCGACGTCACGTCTGGCCTCAGACAACTCTACAATTCGTGCAACTGCGGCCTGCTGTCTGACCTGCTCTGAAGAAGATGGCCCCAAAAAAATTTCTCCGTAGCTCCTCTAGCAAGAAAGTTGCTAGTAAGGAGCAGAAGAAGCAAGTTACCAAGAAGGCTAGTGTGCCACCCGCCACCTTTTTTGGGAGCAAAAAAAGTACGCCTGCAGCAGCAGGATCTGCTGGGGACCAAGCTGGGAGCAGCACCCCTGCTCCATTGGGTTCAGTGCCTCCACCACCACGTCAACTTAAGTCAAAGCCCTTGAGTGCTTCAGAGGCAGTCAGTGTACTTCTCCAATCACCATCGACCAGTGATGTTGGCTCATCGCAAGAAAGTAGCAGCAATGTCCCTGAATCAACACAGGTTGTTGTAACTCATCTGACAAGTGTTGAACAACCACAGCCGCAACAACAACACCATGTGCAAGTACACGCCCAAGTACATGTGGAAGGAGAGGCAGCAAAAGGAGATGCGCAAGCAAAGGTGCATGGAGGTTCACAAGTGCCCACAATAGTTGTTCCTCCCGAAGTAGGGGCACATCAGGAAATCGACAATGAAGCCGAGGTATTGGAAGCCACTCCTCCTGTTGATCATTCATTGTCTTTCACATCCCTAGCAAGGAAAAGATCAAGGGGGGTGTCTACATCTTCTTCAAGCCCACCTCCTTCTGATGCAAGTGATCTGTCTTGGCATCCACAACTGCGGTCTGACAGTGAGGCACACCATGATCTGACAAAGGTACCTAAGCGTAAAAGGAAGGTCGTCGAAAAACTCATAGCTATGGATTGTGATGAGGCTCAACAAGAAGTGACAGATACTGCTGGTGATGAAGCCTCTCACGATGACGATGAGCCAGTCATCACAAAGGTCACTGCAGCCCCACCGGGCATGCAGCAAAGAGACATTTTGACCCTATCCCGAGAAGCTGCTGAGCGTGATGATGATGTCGACGAGGAGGCAATGGAAGAAACACCACAATCATTGGAGTTAACTAGTACACCAACACCTACCGCTTCCATATTTCTTAGTCGCCAGAAGGGACCTCCATCCACCTCGACCTCAATTCGTGGTGGTGAAAGTGCAAAACGTACTGAAGTTCGGCAATCCACATCCTCCACTTCATCTGGCATTAGCAGCAGGACCACCACCACCAGTATCGCCACCTCCTCCAGCCCCCAAAGACATTTCAAGTCCGCAGTTTGGGACTTCTTTAGTGTTTCCACAAAAATGGAAAACCTCGCCATTTGTAGCATTTGTAAGTTGGCAGTTAGTCGTGGTAAGTTTGGTTCCAACTATGGTACCGGAGGCCAGAGAGGTCATCTTGAAAGAAAGCACGCTGTCCAATGGTTTGCGCACCTACAGGCGATCAAGGAAGGCCGAATTGCATGTAATGATGTTTCATCTGATGATGACGAGGAGGAAGAAGACGTGTCAAACATTTCACTTACACCCAGTACCCCTGTCAGCAGCACACCTCATGTGAGCCACACTAAGAGTGTGGGAGAGAGTGATACACCATTGCGAAAAAGTTCATCAGCGAGCGTAACTGGGTCGAAGATATCATCATCATCCCGTAAATCTTTGGTCCAGGGCAACATTAAAAAGATGTTGTTTACAGAAGCGCAATATGAACGCAACCACCCACTGACGCGTCTGTATAACACTAAGCTGGCTAAAATGCTAGCTCTGGACCTTCTCCCTTTTTCTTTTGTAGAAGGGGTTGGTTTTCTAGAATTAGTGGCAGCGCTCTGCCCTAAATGGAAGGTTCCTAGCCGGTTCTATTTTGCCCGAGTTGCGGTTCCAGCACTACATGAAGACAAGAGACAACAGACATGTGGACCAGTGGCGCAGGTGCTGATTACATGTGCATCACTGCACACTGGGTCTCTTTTTCAGGGGCTAAAGCAAAGCTAAACGCAGGTGTTGACGCGGACATTGTTTTTAAAGCTGCTCGGAAACATGCAACACTAGCCATGTTTGGTTTGGAGAAACGTCACACAGCAGAAAACATTTTGGATGTCTTTAACACAAAGGTCCTTAACCTCTTCGCCGCTAATGACAAGGGTAACTCGTCATGGACTTTCCATTGATTTCAATGGAAAGTGCAGCACAAGAGTAATTGTACCTTAGCAGCCAAGTGGTTAACTGCCTGTCCCCACTAAAACGCCAGGTTAGTTATGTTTCCACGGACAATGGCGCCAATATAGTTAAGGCCATGAGGGACGGTGACTATTTCAGAGTGCTGTGTTTGGCGCATTGTATAAACCTGGTTGTCCAAAAATTCTTGGGTAATAAAGGCAGTGCAGCGTACAGTGTATTGGACACCTGCCGAAAAATGTGCAAGCATTTCAGCCATTCTTTTAAGGCCCGGAAGCAGCTGAGGAGCCTGCTATATCAACGTCAAATGCCAGTGAAAGCACTCATCCAGGAGCTGGTAACACGTTGGAACTCAACCTTCTACATGCTTGAGTGTCTGTATGAGCAGTATAAGGAACTCAATCAATATTTCCTTACAGAGGGTACAGAGGAGCTGAGGATGGGTCCGGCGCAATGGAACATAGTTCAAAGCCTGACACGCATGCTTCGTCCTTTTGAGTTCTTCACGCGTGCAGTCAGCAAGGAGGACTCTAATTTGGGAAAAGCTATCCCATTGTTGTACATGCTGGAGGACCAACTGAAGGAGGTGTGTTCTATGTTTGAAAAAGATGACAAAAACCAAGACTCTTTGCTTCTGGCTGAGAAATTATTAGAGCTCCTACAAGGTGATGAACGTCTTAAAAAGATCCACTCAGAAGAGCATTACATTTGTGCTGCTATTCTGGATCCACGCTACAAAAAGGCGCTGGCAGGCCAAGCATTCTTTCCTTTTGATGATGAACATGTTCCAAAGTACAAACGTTGGCTAGCCTTGTCAGCCAAGAGGTTTGAAAGAGAACGGCTGAAAATTGAAGGAAATGGCAGTACATCAGCAGGCCATCCCCAGTCAAAACAATCCACTTCTGCACCTGTGGCTGTGGCACAAGTGACCTCTCAGCCGTTAAAGACACCGGCAACCGGATCATCTGCACGAGACACAACAGAAACATTGGAGGCTGAAGAGGATTTGCTAGCTCTGCGTGGGTTTGGTTCTCAAAAGGTCAGAGGCACAGCAAGAGCTAAGCAAAGTGGAGGAACCTTGGATGAGGACCTTGAGTCGATGGTGAAGGACTATCTGAATGACTCAACAGAGGTCTATGTTAATTCTGACCCATTGGCGTATTGGCATGGGAAAAAAGAATTGTGGCCACAGCTCACCAACCTGGCTTTAAACTACTTGTCTTGCCCACTCGCAAGCGTGTCTTCTGAACAGGTTTTCAGTGCTGCTGGTGGCATTGTAACTCCCAAACGGAGCCGCCTCTCACCCAAAAATGTGGAGAGGTTAACAATGATCAAGATGAATCAGCACCTCATACCACCAGATTTCAGAGTACGAGAAAGCGTGCCGGATGAAGAGGAGGTGGCCAGCAACATAGATGAGGGAATTTCTACTCTGTCAGGTGACACTGAGCTCACCCTGCCTGAATTCGCAGAGTATGATGACGAAGCCTTATTCTTATTCCTGGACCGTGATACCGAGCCCTGAAAATGAGACAACGAATCAATAACTTTCTTTTTCGTCCTTATTCACTTTTATTCCTGTGTGTCTGTCTTTCTTTGTTGTGCACAGTTAATATATTTCAAACTTTAATCAGATAATCACAAAATCAAGCCCATCAGCAGAACTGTCTTCACTGGTTTGCTAATTGATTTGAAGTTGCCGCAGTCTGCATTCCTCAGGTTCACAAGTTCAGAAGAACATGCTCCTCTATCCTCCTCCTCCAGACTCCTATTTCCATCAAACCAGAGGGCTGGTTTACGCCCAATGAAGAAAGACTCAGCACTTGTGGGGGTGTTGTTGTACCTCTTTGCAGGTGAGTTGACGGCTCTGGGGCCATTGCTGGGAAGCTCTAATACCGGATAAAAGTGTTTTGGACCAAATCCCAGGCGGAAAATTGTTTGTGTTTTTGATGATTTGCTTGCCTTTGAGGTGCTCTTAGGGGGGGTTCCGTCTGTTTGTGGGTGAGTTTCGTGGTCTGGGAGCACTGCTGGGACACTCTAATCTTGATTGCATTTGCTTTTCAGGAAATCCGTCGTGGCAACCCCGACTTATGGCCTAGCTACGCAGCGCGTTTTGACCGAAGGCCGAGAAATATTGCAAGTATGAGATTTAGCTTTTGGCCTGTTTGGGGGTCTTATGCTTCTTGGCGCGTGGGTTGGCGGGTCTTGGGGCATTCCTGGGAAGGTCTAATACCGGGTAGAAGTGGTTGGGACAAAATCCAGGCCGATTTTTTTTTGGCTATTTCTGACATTTTGCTCAATGTAGCGTTTTCGGGGGCCTGTTTGGGGGGCTTCCTGGTGTTTGTGGGTGAGTTTCTTGGTCTGGGAGCACTGCTGGGACACTCTAATCTTGATTGCATTTGCTTTTCAGGAAATCCGTCGTGGCAACCCCGACTTATGGCCTAGCTACGCAGCGCGTTTGGACCGAAGGCCGAGAAATATTGCAAGTATGAGATTTTGCTTTTGGCCTGTTTGGGGGTGTTATGCTTCTTGGCGGGTGGGTTGGCGGGTCTTGGGGCATTCCTGGGAAGGTGTAATACCGGGTAGAAGTGGTTGGGACAAAATCCAGGCCGATTTTTTTTTGGCTATTTCTGACATTTTGCTCAATGTAGCGTTTTCGGGGGCCTGTTTGGGGGGCTTCCTGGTGTTTGTGGGTGGGTTTCGGGGTCTGGGCGCACTGCTGGCTATATATACTTTACTTTGCAAGAGGTTTGAAGCAAATCCATGGTGGCAGAGGGGAGTTAGGGCCTAGCTGCAGAGCGCGCGCGGAGTGATTTGGGAAATTTGTGAAAAATTGACTAAGTCCCCATTTTTGTACTTTTGCTCTTTGGCTGTTTGGGGGTCTTCTACTCGTTTTCTCCTGGGTTGACGGCTCTGGGGCCACTGCTGGGAATCTCTAATACCGGATAAAAGTGTTTTGGACCAAATCCCAGGCGGAAAATTTTTTGTGTTTTTGATGACTTGCTTGCCTTTGAGGTGCTCTTAGGGGGGGTTCCGTCTGTTTGTGGGTGAGTTTCGTGGTCTGGGAGCACTGCTGGGACACTCTAATCTTGATTGCATTTGCTTTTCAGGAAATCCGTCGTGGCAACCCCGACTTATGGCCTAGCTACGCAGTGCGTTTGGACCGAAGGCCGAGAAATATTGCAAGTATGAGATTTTGCTTTTGGCCTGTTTGGGGGTGTTATGCTTCTTGGCGGGTGGGTTGGCGGGTCTTGGGGCATTCCTGGGAAGGTGTAATACCGGGTAGAAGTGGTTGGGACAAAATCCAGGCCGATTTTTTTTTGGCTATTTCTGACATTTTGCTCAATGTAGCGTTTTCGGGGGCCTGTTTGGGGGGCTTCCTGGTGTTTGTGGGTGGGTTTTGGGGTCTGGGCGCACTGCTGGCTATATATACTTTACTTTGCAAGAGGTTTGATGCAAATCCATGGTGGCAGAGGGGAGTTAGGGCCTAGCTGCAGAGCGCGCGCGGAGTGATTTGGGAAATTTGTGAAAAATTGACTAAGTCCCCATTTTTGTACTTTTGCTCTTTGGCTGTTTGGGGGTCTTCTACTCGTTTTCTCCTGGGTTGACGGCTCTGGGGCCATTGCTGGGAAGCTCTAATACCGGATAAAAGTGTTTTGGACCAAATCCCAGGCGGAAATTTTTTTATGTTTTTGATGACTTGCTTGCCTTTGAGGTGCTCTTAGGAGGGGTTCCGTCTGTTTGTGGGTGAGTTTCGTGGTCTGTGAGCACTGCAGGGACACTCTAATCTTGATTGCATTTGCTTTTCAGGAAATCCGTCGTGGCAACCCCGACTTATGGCCTAGCTACGCAGCGCGTTTGGACCGAAGGCCGAGAAATATTGCAAGTATGAGATTTTGCTTTTGGCCTGTTTGGGCGTGTTATGCTTCTTGGCGGGTGGGTTGGCGGGTCTTGGGGCATTCCTGGGAAGGTCTAATACCGGGTAGAAGTGGTTGGGACAAAATCCAGGCCGATTTTTTTTTGGCTATTTCTGACATTTTGCTCAATGTAGCGTTTTCGGGGGCCTGTTTGGGGGGCTTCCTGGTGTTTGTGGGTGGGTTTCGGGGTCTGGGCGCACTGCTGGCTATATATACTTTACTTTGCAAGAGGTTTGATGTAAATCCATGGTGGCAGAGGGGAGTTAGGGCCTAGCTGCAGAGCGCGCGCGGAGTGATTTGGTAAATTTGTGAAAAATTGACTAAGTCCCCATTTTTGTACTTTTGCTCTTTGGCTGTTTGGGGGTCTTCTACTCGTTTTCTCCTGGGTTGACGGCTCTGGGGCCATTGCTGGGAAGCTCTAATACCGGATAAAAGTGTTTTGGACCAAATCCCAGGCGGAATTTTTTTTGTGTTTTTGATGACTTGCTTGCCTTTGAGGTGCTCTTAGGGGGGGTTCCGTCTGTTTGTGGGTGAGTTTCGTGGTCTGGGAGCACTGCGGGGACACTCTAATCTTGATTGCATTTGCTTTTCAGGAAATCCGTCGTGGCAAACCCGACTTATGGCCTAGCTACGCAGCGCGTTTGGACCGAAGGCCGAGAAATATTGCAAGTATGAGATTTTGCTTTTGGCCTGTTTGGGGGTGTTATGCTTCTTGGCGGGTGGGTTGGCGGGTCTTGGGGCATTCCTGGGAAGGTCTAATACCGGGTAGAAGTGGTTGGGACAAAATCCTCGCGGAAAAGCCTTTTGGCACTTTTTGTAACTTAGGGTTCGTTAGGGTTAGCCCTAGCAGTAGGATTGCATGTGTTTCGGGGTGTTCTAGATTTTTGCAACTGAGTTCTGGGGTCTTAGAGCACTCGTGAGAATGTGTAATTTTGGTTGCAAGTCATTTGAAGAAAATCCATGGTGGGAAAGGGGGGATTTGGCATAGTTAAAGAAAGCCTTTGCCACTATTCTTAACTTAGGGTTCGTTAGGGTTAGCAGTATTTCTATTGCATGTGTTTGAGTGGGGGGGATTTCGAGTGTTGGAGCGATGCTGGCTATGGCTACTTTTGCTTGGTTGCTTGCAAGTGGTTTGAATGCAATCCACGGTGGGTAAGGGGTACTTAGGAAGGGGGTACTTCGGCCTACTTTTACTTTCAAAGTAAGTTTTGTCACCAGTTTTCTGCTAGGCCTCGTTTTTTGAGATTTGATTGGAGGTCTTCTACATTTTTGCGATTGGCTTTAGTAAGGGTCTGGGTGGGAGCACTTCTAGGAAGATCTAATTTTGTTCTAAAACACAGTTTACAGTACACCTAGCTTGAGGGGAAAGATCCGCTACATTAATTTGCCCATACTTATTTATCCTTCAAAAGGTGACTCAGACAGAGTACGCACTTTCAAAAATATTGTACTGTCTACTAGGAAAATCAAATTATGACTTTTTGCACTCCACAGCCTACATACCTTATATTTATTTATCAGTGGTGTTGTAATATTATATCACTTCCTGTTTTTCGTTGAATAATTACAGGCCGGGTTTCAGTCTCTGCAATGGGGAAAAAAGGATGGAGTCAGGCTTCACAGTAGCGAGCCACAATTCAGCATCAGGCAGGCAGCGGACAGGGTGTCTTCTGGTGACCAACATCGATGGACGAAGCGTCGGCTGCAATGGAGGAGTGCCGCTAATCAGAGGATTTTTTTTCTGCAGGCAACTTACTTACCACTTCCAACAGGACAACTACAACCACATAGATACAGTATCCCTTGCCTTTTTCTCTGACTGTGACTGCACTTCTTGGATCTCTCTCTGCTTCTAAATTGATCCCTTAACACATCACTTAGTCCACTCCACTATCACATCTGCACCACACATAGTCATTTGTAAGTGCTCCTACGTAATTCGCAAGTCGCAGCACGCCCCAGCCCGTAGAGGACTGGGATGGCCCCAATGATGAAGCATGTCACCAAGGGGCAACCCTGGTGAGTGAGGGGACACCTAGAAAAAAAGCAATTTCTCCTTTTCTATCTACTATACCTTCCAGACCAACCCCATTGAGTGTTGTTGTGAATGGATTTATAGTGACCAGCAAGGCTCTCGGGTATCTGGCTACAGAGACCTTATGTTGAATATCGTTATCAATAATTCCACACAGGCCCTGTACTGTCGCATTCTTTCTTCCACAGTTGTCGAAAGTACTACTTACTTTTCACTGACATGCATGCAGTAGTGCATGCACTTTCAAAGATTGATGGATAGGTTTGTACCCAAAGAATTGTTTATGTTCAATTGTTTGTCTATGCTGTGCTTTTTTTACAGGGTGTCTTCTGGTGACCAACATCGATGGACGAAGCGTCGGCTGCAATGGAGGAGTGCCGCTAATAAGAGGATTTTTTTTCTGCAGGCAACTTACTTACCACTTCCAACAGGACAACTACAACCACATAGATACAGTATCCCTTGCCTTTTTCTCTGACTGTGACTGCACTTCTTGGATCTCTCTCTGCTTCTAAATTGATCCCTTAACACATCACTTAGTCCACTCCACTATCACATCTGCACCACACATAGTCATTTGTAAGTGCTCCTACGTAATTCGCAAGTCGCAGCACGCCCTAGCCCGTAGAGGACTGGGATGGCCCCAATGATGAAGCATGTCACCAAGGGGCAACCCTGGTGAGTGAGGAGACACCTAGAAAAAAAGCAATTTCTCCTTTTCTATCTACTATACCTTCCAGACCAACCCCATTGAGTGTTGTTGTGAATGGATTTATAGTGACCAGCAAGGCTCTCGGGTATCTGGCTACAGAGACCTTATGTTGAATATCGTTATCAATAATTCCACACAGGCCCTGTACTGTCGCATTCTTTCTTCCACAGTTGTCAAAAGTACTACTTACTTTTCACTGACATGCATGCAGTAGTGCATGCACTTTCAAAGATTGATGGATAGGTTTGTACCCAAAGAATTGTTTATGTTCAATTGTTTGTCTATGCTGTGCTTTTTTTACAGGGTGTCTTCTGGTGACCAACATCGATGGACGAAGCGTCGGCTGCAATGGAGGAGTGCCGCTAATAAGAGGATTTTTTTTCTGCAGGCAACTTACTTACCACTTCCAACAGGACAACTACAACCACATAGATACAGTATCCCTTGCCTTTTTCTCTGACTGTGACTGCATTTCTTGGATCTCTCTCTGCTTCTAAATTGATCCCTTAACACATCACTTAGTCCACTCCACTATCACATCTGCACCACACATAGTCATTTGTAAGTGCTCCTACGTAATTCGCAAGTCGCAGCATGCCCCAGCCCGTAGAGGACTGGGATGGCCCCAATGATGAAGCATGTCACCAAGGGGCAACCCTGGTGAGTGAGGGGACACCTAGAAAAAAAGCAATTTCTCCTTTTCTATCTACTAGAATTTCCAGACCAACCCCATTGAGTGTTGTTGTGAATGGATTCATAGTGACCAGCAAGGCTCTCGGGTATCTGGCTACAGAGACCTTATGTTGAATATCGTTATCAATAATTCCACACAGGCCCTGTACTGTCGCATTCTTTCTTCCACAGTTGTCGAAAGTACTACTTACTTTTCACTGACATGCATGCAGTAGTGCAGGCACTTTCAAAGATTGATGGATAGGTTTGTACCCAAAGATTTGTTTATGTTCACAATTGTTTGCCCATGCTGTGCTTTTTTTCTTGTCTCCCAAAACCTTTCCCAAAAACCCCCGTACCCATCCATTTTTCAAACCCTAACCCTCTTCCCCCGGGCTGTGTGGTTTTGATTGATGTGTGACTAAATTACAGCAATAAATCCACACACTTGCTGGGGAGGATAAGGTGATAGCAACAGGCTGGTGAAGAAATCCGAGGATATATTCTTACTCTGCTTAACAAAGACCCATGGCTAATGTCAAAGAACTTCAACTGAATTAGTAGTTATACTTTACCATTTGTTAGGCTACAATGTGGCACTGTTCTAGTGTACTTCTGTCACCTGCTATATTCTCAGTTGTACCGTTGAATTGCTCAGGAGGACAAACCAGATGTAATTTTCTTTTTTTTCATAGGCATGCAACTGCCACTGTGTCACACCACTAGTACCACCGCTATGAGGAAATTTTATCCGACCAAGATTGCCAACCTTATTCGCTGTTTCCCGTGGAGCCAGCCCTGGGTCTAGCCCTACTTTCAAACACAAATTACAGGTAAGATAAGCGTTTGGTGGTTTGGGGGTATAATGGAGTATTAGTAGGAGAGACGAGAGACTGACGGTAGTACTACTAAAGTCCTAGGACTCTTGGATTCACTTCACTTACTCTGTGAGAGGCACTTAGTGTTGAAAACATTTGGGCATTTACACTTAAAGGAAGAAAATGGAACTAAACTTTCAGGAAAACAAAGTCACTGTTAAACCCCCACCCACCAGGCAAGCAGTAAGAAACGGGTATGCTCAGATAAAGTTTGAAAAAGTATATTTTTATCCCTAACAAAATAATCTCCCGCAAGACCCTCCCTAACCCCAACGATTGTCCTTCAAAAGTCCCCAAAAACCCAACTCCCAATTCCCACCCCCCAAAAGTCTCTAAAAAAGGGGCAAGGGACACTATGGGTGGATGCTGTCTACTTTTTGGGCCAGGGCATCATGCTCCTGGCGGAGCAAGGCGTGCTCTACGCGGAGCCCCTCCAACTCGTTTGAAAAGTGGTGGAGCTCCTGCTGGAGGCGGGACACCAAAAGGGTACTGCGACGCAGGCGTGCCTTCAATGCCTTGCAGGTGCAACGGCTGTGAGAGGAAGCTGTTGTCCTTGCTACTCGGCGGTGGCGTTTGGCTTTGGCAGCCCGGCTCAGTCTGGGTGGACCACTGTGCTGGGTGGCACTGGCAGCCCGTGGGGGCACGGAGGCCGATGCAGACGACGTAGTTGTTGTGGTCGACTGCACACTTTCTTTGTCCTCCAGGGCCACCAGCCGCCGATATTCGGCCACAGTGGCATCGATCCTCCGTTGCCGGGCCGCTCTAGCCAGCTCCTTCCTCCTTGATCGTTTGGAAGGAGAACCTATATGAAGAAAGAAAGACATAGTCTGTAACCAATGCTCTTTAAGATTAACTCAATCATTCAGCAGAAATTTGTGTTGCACTACAACTAGCAACTTGCAAGCGCATTACATAACTATTGAGGCCAGTATCTATCTAACCTCACACTTCTTCATCCTTGCTCTAACATTAGTGGGAGTTTAAGGAACAAATTCTACGAGCACTATGGACTTCCATTGGAGTCGACTATGAAAGTACACCAGTCTTATTCTTCTTCTTGTCTCTTGTTTAGGAAAATTGGTACGTTATGTTCTGCAAGCCGGCATAATGCCAGCGCAGTAAACTTGCACCCGAGAAAAAGAGACGCACGCCATGAGGAGTGACCTAGACTTGCGTTGCGTTACTGTACCCGTCCAGTACATGCAGGTGGTAAAGCTCTTACTTTTCTATTACGGGTGGCACTGAGAATACTCTGTCACAACTCAAGGGCTACTGCTTAATTATTTTAACTTTCACCCTACAGTGGAAATGAGTACTAGAAATGGAAAATTGAAGAAGATAAATAATCTGATTATCTATCACTTCACATGGGATGTTTTTGCTTATATATGGGATGACTTTAGGTGCTTTGCTTTTTATTGAGTGACCAGTGATACATCCACACATGAATGACTGAGTACTACTAAACTTATTAAGAGAGGTAGGGAGTGGCCACCGTAATAACCGGATCTATGCTGTGCTTGCAATACAAACTACTGCTACTGTTGATGGTAGTATTTGGAGAAAATTAAAACTTCTTTTCCTTGCCTTTCCTACACTGGAACGGACGTGCGGGTGCAGTGTTACATGCTCTTCAAAGTTACACTTAGTTCATCCACTGACCGTCTACTCTCTCTAGATCATGGGTACTCACAAACTTTCTCTCAGGGGCTAAATTTACAGTGTAGTTTGTGGCCGAGGGCCGCACTGGTGGGGGCGGAGTCAGAGGGGGCGGGGCTAAAGCAAAACGAAAACTTGTGACCATGAGGTTGCACACAGGTCCCTGCAGCAGATGCCTTCATCCACTGAGCCACCAGACCCAGCATTTACATACATCTCTCTCCCTCCTGCTCTCCCTCCTGCCCTCCCTCTCCATCTCTCTCTCCCTCCTGCCCTCCCTCTCCCTCCCCCTCTGTCATCTCACTGTGTGTGTGACTATCTGTGTCAGCCTTCAGCCCAGGTTGAGACCGCTTCCTCAACGCGCACACACAGACAACAACATCAAAGTAATTAACAGGTCTTTAAAAGACCATTAACATATTATTGAGGCTTTGTTTGTTGTAGCGCCCCTGCATCTCCACCCTGACAATCACTGCTTGCCCGGCCCCACAGAGCAGAGGCTTTGTTCTATTTCACCTCTTTGTGGCCCTGCATCTCCACTCTGCTCTGTGGGGGCCGGGGGAGCAGTGATTGTGTGCAAGGTCTGCACACCGCCAAGGAAGGCTTGCCGGGCCGCCACCGGCCCGCGGGCCGTACTATGAGTACCCCTGCTCTAGATACACATATGCTATCTAAGAGTGAGTAGCATGATCCAGGTATATGGACACATACAGTTTCTGTGTCACCCACCCAGGCTGTTGTCCTTCCACCAATCATTGCTTCATCATTCACCCAGCCATGCATCTCATATTCTTTCCTTCCCAGCCACGTCTTCAATCTCAATAAGTAAGGAATATATAAGAGCTTACCTCTGCCTGCCACCACCACCGTCTGAACTCTCACAGCCGGCACTGGAACCGCCGCATCCTCCCCTGAGGAATTGCCCTCCGCCTCCGTGTCAAGCACCACCACCACCTCCGCGTTGGCCCCGCCACCAGATGTTCCACCTACAAAGTACATTTAAGAATGTTAGAATAAACCACTCACTAGTATTTGGTCAAGGAATGAAGACATGTGAAAACAATGTAATGCAGCACTTTTTGGCACAACTGATGAAGGCTGGCTTTTTAACACGCACCATTTTTTCCACACAGACAGAAGATGGACTTCTAACAACAAGATCAAGTTGAAACAAGGTGAGAGCTCGGCTCGACCACAAGAAATGTCTTCAATTAATCGTCAGCACTAACCACTTTTACATTCTCAGTTAAACGTTTCGTTTTTTTATTATGACTTCATTTTAATAAATGTGTTTACTTTTAATAAAGCTTTTAAACTTAGAGAGACTCTGTGTTTTTTGGTCCAGAGTGACTAGAGTGACTGAGCGAAAGGTTTTGCAATTTTTGCAAGCATGAGTCCGTGCCTCTGACACTTCTTGACTCTGACTCCGTACTCTTCAGCTACGTTGGATAATAATCATCATTGGGGATCAATGATCGATGAATTCGGGAGGTAAATGACTGTGCCACACTATGTAGTAGTCAGTCAGTAAGGACATTGGGGGTTCAAAGTCTGTTATCACAGAGGTATGTGGAAACTCTAACAGCGCCTATTATAATTCATAAGCAATGCACTATTTATTGTCCATAGTTCTGTTTCTGCAGAAGAATTGTCCGCGCCACTGTAGTGGTATGGATTGTTCTCCTATCCAAACCAAAAGGTAGTATCTTATTATTTCTTGGTGGTCATTCACATTTTATAGTTGGGAATTTTCAAAGCAGATAGAACACTTCAAAAGACAATATGGACAATCCCAGAGGACTGCACTAAGTTGATAGAGCTATTGCTGACTAGAATGGGAGTTTCGCCAACCGTGCAATCTTAGTTAGCTACACAGACAGACTAATAAGAATAATCTAGTAATACCACAGGGAGTCATAGTAGAGGCAGGATAAGAATTTAGATACAGTCTACAAGAAGATCAAAGACGATTTTGAAAAAATCAAATGAGGAACGCTAGGAAAAATAGGTACTAGTCTAAAATGAAAACTTACTGGGGCCAGCAAAGGAGCCCTCGCCTGCCCGATCCTGGCCCTGTTGAACAGCATCCGCCGCCTGCTGCTCCTGTGTCCTCCCCTCGCCCCTGGGGGGAGCTGACGTACAACATGAAAGAAAGAACAGAAAACATGGATGATTGTTGCTTGTCAATGTCAACCAAATCAAACATTTCAAAAGAACAATAACAAAATATTTCCGCGAAATTATATTGATTAGGGTTAGTTTTCATTTATTTGCGGACCTGTGACTTCAAAAGTCACGTAACTCACTAAACAAAGTACTGAAAGGTTCACCTAGGACTGGCAGGCAGCAGTCCGCAGGCAAGACGCAAAGTGACAGACAAACTCCATTGTGATTTCAGTCAGATCAGTGACAACACTAACAGTTGCCCCAGTCATTTAAATAGTCAAACTATCAATCCACCGCCACTATTTTTCTTATTGTCAGGGGTACAAAGGAAGGGGCAGATTTAAGCCCCTTGCGGCTCTTTTGCTCCGTTCTTGCGTGACTTTTGTGACGCAGAAGCTAAACAAAAAAGGGCGCCATGGTGCGGCGTATAATATTATAACAACGTGACGCATTTGGGAGATGCATCCCGTTATAAAGCCCTGCGCCATCAGGGGGCGTTCCGGCGCAAGGGAGGGCATTCCTGCGCTGGAACACATCCTAAAAGTGGCTGAGGGAAATCTACAAAATTTCAATCAGTCACCTTTAGGACAATGATGCGTCACACAAACCCTGCACCTGCTTGAAGCAGACGTACGGCTTGACCCAGCATTGGGGAGATAGGGTATGCTGGAGCTGCGCCATCGTTGCGACGCAACTCCAGCAGTAAAGCTTCGGTGACGTTTTGGGCCCATGGTGCGCCGCATTGCAAATACGGCGCACCATGTTTGGTGGTGGTAGCGGGCCACACAATTAATGGCGCATCCCTGCTACTTTGCAGGGATGCGACAGTAATTGCAATTCTGCCCCTTAGGGGCATACTTACTTAACCGTTCTGGCGCATCTCCAGAGATGCGCCAGATCAAATGCGTCACGCAAAACTACCCTTGCGACACGGCAGATGCGCCTCATTTACAATGCGGCGTGCCCTGGCGCAAGGGTAGGCACGTCTCGTCACGTAAGAGCGGCGCATCGCTGGAGTCATGTCGCCAACGCAATGCAACTCCAGTAATGCTCAGGGCCACCCAATACTTAACATGCTGTGTCAGTCCTTTCGCCTGCTTCAAGCAGGCATAAGGAATTTAATTGACGTAGCAGCGTCGCAGAAGTGCCTGCGTTAAATCTTGTAGATTTCACGCAGGCAATTTTGCGAGGCGCACAGCCGCCGGACCGCCCACCCTGCGTACTAGGAACGCACCCATTGTGGTGCAGGCCCATGGCTTTATAACGTGACGCATCTCCATCTCCCTGACTCGCACGGATGCGGCACGTTTACGCCGCTGTTGCGTCACGCAAGGCAACGTAAACGTGGCGCAAGGGGCTTGTAAATGTAATCTGCCCCCTAGTGTCTAGCATTACGCAGTTCTGTAAAGTACACTCATACATAATAGTTACTCAGGCCAATGAGACCACAAAATAGAAAACAAATAAGCATAGTAGCAACGCCACTGAGAAGGAGAGCAGTGCACCTGAAATGCACAGAAGATTTTGAAATATAATTTAACTACAATGTAATCGTCATCAGCGGCATTATTGGCTTGCTCCATGTAAAAAACAAATATTTGCAATACAACAACAAAGAGCAGGAGAAAACATCATAGTGGTGAGTGATGAAATAGCTACTACTACTCACCAAGGCCGGGGATCTCCAAGCCGAGCTGGTCCAGCAGGTCGCGCTCCCGGTCCAGGAGGTCCGTCCAGCGATGGGTGACCTGGCTGTAGGTGCGCTGGACCCCGTAGAGGTGGGATATGGCCCAGCACACCTTCTCCCACCGCTTCCGGCGCTCCCGCATGTTGTAGCCGCCGGCCGCGATCCTGCCGCCTCCCGCGACGGTCCTGGGCAGGCGGCGCTGGACGAAGTAGACCAGCGCGCCCACTTCCTCCGGGCTGAATATCTCCCGTCACGTCACCTGCTCCCCCCTCAATCTCCCGCATGCTGTCCTGGCACTGGGTCCAGGACTACTCCCCGCCGCCGCTGCGGCCCTCAAGTGCCTGGGCAGCTTCACGGCGCCTGGCTTGACCATGGTCTGGGCAGGTAAGGTAGGAAGAAGTAGAAAATTAAGAAAGAATAGGATAGGGAAGAAGAAAAGAAAAGAGTTTAAAAAAGTAGTTTAAAAGTAAAGAAAAATAGCAGAAAAGACAAAAATATACAGCTAGGAAAATAGAGGGATAGATAAGAAGCAAAATCGTAAAAAAAAAACTGAAAACAAGCAAAGGATGGCAAAGATACCAAGAGGATTAAACACCATGCCCAGACACAGGAAATGAATGAAAAACAAGATGGGCGTCGCCCGTTCACGAGCGCGAAAGTAAGTTCGCGCGAGATTTCCCTTGCGATCTCATGCGAACCTCTACTCGCAATGCGCTTACTGCGCGAGATTATACATAGCGGGCGGAAACGGAAATACGTCACGCAAACAAAATGGCCGGGCCCGTACTTGACCTTGGGGTAAATTTGCGTGTTGCGCTGCAAGCGGCTCGCGAATACTGCAAAAAATCTCGCGAAACAACAAGCCGCAAAAAAATAAAAAGCTCATTCGCACGAATTGGCGGCTTCCGCGGTCGGTTTCGCACGACGCCGCGCCCCGCGAATAGCGCAAAAAAAACGAAAAACGATTTTTGCAAAAGCAAAAGCAATGAGCAGGTGCAAAATGTCAACCTCATGATTTGTAACGATTCCCTGTAGTGCTTCCTGAGGGGGCCCTCCAGAATTCGGTTGCCTGCTTGCAACTATTGTGTGACCCTGCTCTGACCTTAACTGTATGCCACAAAGGTCCTGATTTACAGCTAAAGGAGCAGACAAGCAGGTGCCAGGCTGGAACTTCAAATTCTTTCAGTGACACATTAATTAGCCCCTAATTCATTATTGTCAGTTGGGGCAGGGCAGGTGTTGTTAATAAACTAACCCCAAATTAATTCATGTCAGTTCAAGCAGGGCAGGTGGGCTTGCTTTTCCCCCCCATCTTCTACAGTGATGATGAACCAGAGGGTGGCATTGATGTAACAGAGGGTGGCATGGGTCAAAGAGAGGGTGCCAGTGGTGAAACAGAGGGTGCTGGGAGGCTGTGATGATGAACCAGACGTAGAAACAACATAGTCGTGACCGTTGCGAGCCAACAAGTAAGTTCGCAATTGCGAACTAGTACCAAATCCTCGCGAACTGCACTTGCGAACACACAAAAAAAAATCCGCAAATTCGCGAGAATTCGCGGATTTTGCGGATTGCGAATTCGCAAATCCGCAAAATTCGCGAACGCGAGATTCGCAAAATTCGCCCATGCTTACTCCCTATAACAGCTAGGAAGTCATTGGTCCATACTATGGTTACCTCCAGATTAGATTATGGTAATGCCCTCTATCCGGGGGAGAACGTGAGATGTCTTCAAAGGCTGCAGAGGATTCAAAATGCGGCGGCATGGCTGGTTTTGTGGTTGCCTAGGAGAGCGTCTTCACTTAGGGCTTTGGAGTCATTACACTGGCTGCCCGTTACGAAACGGGTAGAGTTCAAGGCCTTATGTGTAAGTCACAGGATAATTCAGGGGAAAGGCCTCGCTTTCTTCAGAATCTGTTACTGCCACACATCCCGACACGGCAATTAAGATCAGGCGGGGCTGGTACAGGTACCCAAGGTCAAAAGAGCCAGACTGGGGGGCAGGTCCTTTCGGTTTCTGACGGCGCAACTGTGGAATGGACTGCCCAGTAAGCTGCGCCTGGAAGCCTCAGAAACAACATTCCGCAAAGAACTAAAAATGTACCTTTTCCCAAGAGGATGCCCTTAGAGTCAGAGTAGGTGGCGATGTGCTGCCCAGAGCTGTATGTGAGTTTACGCACTAGCGCGGGGACACACTGTTAGTGTAACTAGGCGCTTTAGAAATTCAGTTTACTTACTTACTAGTAGCCATACTGCCAGATTTATCCTTCCCCCGAACAGAGGTAGTTGAGGAGAGGACCCTGTAGTAGGACTTCAATGATGGCGTACATTTAGGCCCAGCAGAAGGACCCCCTCTCGCTTTTTTCCTGCCCTTTCCTTTACCTGGCGGTGTATTTTCTCCAATATGACTCTCCTTCCCTTGTCTAGAGGTGGCCTTGATTTCAATAATAGGAGGAGAAACAGATGATTTAAGCGGAGCTGGTAGGATGCTGGCGGTCCTATTGCGTAAGGTGTAGTGACTTACCCCCGCCTCGGACAAAGGTGCTATCGTGGGAGAGCCCGAAATGCTGGGATGGCTATTGGGATGAAGACTAGCAGCACTATGCCCACGCCTCTCCATACCAAACTCTCGAGCTTCACTTACAGAGCCCTGAGCAGCATCAAAAGAAAGATTTAAGGACCCTACAAACTTTATCGGTACTCTGCTTCCAGCAAATACCGCCAAGTCCTGTGGCACTAGGGACCTCAAACGGGGGAGACCGGCCAAAACAACATCAGGAACCGCCTCACCTTGATCCCGACATCGGGAGGACTCTGCTACAGCAAATATTTGCTCATTAAAGTACCAGGACTCACCGCCCTGCCCTGAGACTCCCCCCACACTTACTTGGCAGGAAACTGATCTTACCGCTCCAGTGGAGAAATGCACCTCAAGCCCTCCAATGCCGGGACCGAGGTGCCGGGGCAATCTCCTCGGGTTCCTCCGACACTCTCTGGCTGCGCCCAACTCTCGGGACCAGGAAGTCTCCGACACCGCTCTGCCGCAATGCACTGCAGACCATCGGGTTTGCGCCGACCCAAAAACAAACAGACTACGGAAGACTCCCGAGGAGCAAACACCAGGTAGGGAAATGCCAATGCTGTTTTTTAGTTAAGCCCGCATATCATATGGGCATTTCAGGGGAGGAAAAGAGTAGAAAAGCAGCTGCCGCCAACCGCTAATGATAGTTCAGATGGCGCACACAGGAGAGGAGGAGCTCCGTCACGACCATCAGCTTCCGGCCATCAAGTTCCCCATGGTCATCCTCTAGACCTCAAAACTTTGTATGATTTTGTTATTTTGTGTGCCTTTTGGGCTAGCGTGGGGAGGACTTTGGAAGGTATTTTTAAAGTTTAAGCTGTGCCTTAATGCAGCTCAAGTTCTGTTTGGATTAGATATGGATCTCATAAGGTTGTTTTCTGTGACACAAGTGGGCTTGTTTTTCTGTCTGATCTTGATCGCTCGCAGAGAGATCTGCAAACTGGAGAAGCATTCATGTCCACCTCTCTATGAAAACTGGTTGTGCGCAGCATTAGGTGTGGTGCGTCTAGATATGGGCTTGGCAGATAATGTTAATAACAATGTGTGGGAACCTTTGATCTCGTGGGGCAAAGAGATGAGGCTGGTCAAAGGCCTCAAAGGTTCTATGATTACACCATGGCTTGTACAAAGAAGCAGGCCTGGTTGGCCCAAGGCGAATGCAAGAACATTGGCCCTGGGCGCCCAGGTTTGATCGGGTTTTAATTGTTCATTTTGCACATGCCAATGGTGAAATGAGGACCTAAAAAAATATATTAAAAAAAAGACAGGAGCAGACAAAAGTACTCGCTAGCAACAATATCGTAGACAGTAGATACATTTCTACCATAGTGCTAAAAAGATAACTATAAGCCGATTATATAAAACAATAGCATTGGCGAACTCCTACGATGCGTAGCCTACCTAAACGTGCCTAGCCTACATATGTAGATGAAGCATAGGTATGTGCGTATGTAAATGCTAAAGTGTAGCCAAGAATCCCTCAGGGAATCACCAACTCCTCACCTGATGGTTTGGAACAAAGGACCCCATATCTGCCTCGAGGATGACACCCAGCAAGGGATGTCAGCTCGCTGCCTGTCAAAAGATCAGCCTGCTGAACCTCGGTCCATCCTGGAAGGAATTCTCCTTTGAATTGTAAGGGAGAGTGAGAGTCTTTTATACTAAAGTGGTCACTCCCGGATTTCTTTTATAATCAATATGATTTGAAAACAACTGCTTATCCTTTGCTAATACTTTTCTAAACAAAAATGATAATGCACAGCTTGCTGTTGGCTAGGGTGACCCTTGTACTGAATTAATCTGCTGTGCCTGGGAACATGTTTATGTACGTCAGGTACAGGGATTATGATATGGTACCGGGCGCCTGGTGTCGAAGAGACAGAAGCAAGTTACTAGGTAAAATGTCACCTTTGTAAAACCGTTATTTTTGTGTGGATAGGACAAATTATATGTGATGGGTATGTACATGATGGGACTATCCTAAAGGACATGACATATTTGCTGCTGTGATTTCTTCTATGTCAGAGATATGTAGAGTACTGTCTTCTGCTCTATCATCATCACTCGTAGCACCCACACCATTTATTTACCTCTCATGTTCCTGGTTGTGTACATGTCAAGTGCAACCTGCACTACTGTAGTAAGCTTGCATAACTTTGTTTTTTTCATTTTATGAACTGACTAGCCCGTCATCAGTAGTTTTAAATGCCAGTATGGAGCTGTGTTTTTTCCCAGTGTGTAGCATTTAGACCATACGATGGGCCATCTTATTCCCTTCAGCATGCTGCCTAACTAATTTCAATCATCAAACACTTGCATTTTATCAGTCACTGCTCCATAGGCCACCTTGATGTGAGTAAAGTCCATCTCCACATGTCGATCCGCCACTTCTATCATTTCCGTGTTTCTAATTTAATTTTCCAGCTAACACACTATATTATTAAGTGCTGACTTGACTTTGTGGGATATTTTAATACACATACCCCTGAGACAGACTTTGAAGGCTTCCCATTCTGCTAGTAAGTCTCCTGTCCATTCTGCAATTTCAGAGAAATATTATACTGTGTTGCTTGATATTGTTTACATATGGCCAATCTGGAGTATAAATCATGCGTGGGTGAGCAATAAACAAATTTTGTTCTTGTCGGTTATGCAAATGGCAGATATCTGACAATTTTCAACTGCCAACAGCCAGAGCAAAGTTCCAAATCTCTCCACGTTTTTTCATCACTGAAATTACTTGCAGTGGTGGTCTTGATGTATCCAGCAAGATGTCACTCACACTGTTATACTGTCTAGCCAGATATCGGTGTGAACTAGTTAGGTCAAGTTAATTCTCAAGTTGTCAGAGTACTGTAGTTTTTGCTATGGCTATACTATTCAGGACACCCTTCACTAGGACGTGCATGCAATATGGATCTAACTTACTATGATGGTCTATTAGTAGCACTCCCAGAGCTGTTTTCCTCTTATAGATGAGGAATATGTTGTATAGAACAGTTGCCCTTTCCAGCATTTTTGTAGCTTGGTACCTGATTTGGAAAGATGCACTTCTCGTCAACATGCAATGTGTGTTTGCCCTATATAGCGATAGGAATGCGATCCATCTTATCTATCTTTATCAGGTTACCTAATCCTCAAATATTCCAAATGACACACTTGTATTCATTCTTCCCCATTATGCCATGTGGATATATGTAATGCCAACGTTGACCACAGGACTACCTTGCTGTCCCAAAATCCCTTTTTGAGCTCTTCAGTAAAATAGCCCATTTTTATTCATGCTCGTCACTTGTCTATCTGACTAGTTATGTGTAGCACCGGGTGTTGTCGTTTAATAACATTTACATTTTCATAAGGCCCCCCAAGTCTAGTTCCAGACTATCCCAGCTCAACTCATTTCAACAAGAATAAAGTGACCTGTGCAAGAGTCTCTTTAAGTCCTGTCATTGCTTGTGCTGTTCTGGGTTTGAGAGGGGCCCTGATAATCTGCCTTCAGCATGGTCTGCTTGTCTTCTATTACGTAGCATTCCACTGCCAAAGTATCAGCCCACTACATGGCTCTTTCAGCATCTGTAAAACATTGTGAAGAAGTTGCTTCTAGCACTTTCGGTTTGGCTGGAATTTAGAGCATGTATTTTAAGGTCACTGACCTGAGGACTATTTTATTTTTAGGAAAGAGTTTTGCCGCTATTGTATTGGTGCCTTAATCTGGGAAAAGAAACACTTTATTGGTAAGTGTTGAGCTCAATAACATTGGGGTGATATTCATTTCTTGAGGGACAAAGTGGGTGGTAATGTACTTTCCTGACTACTCCCTTGGAGTGACTTATTAAGTATATGTTGTACCTTTGGAATATATGTTTGTTCCTGAAAGTTGGCACAGACAAAATATATGCACAATGTAATTCACAACATGAGCAATTTGACATTGAGTGCCTTTAGGTGTGTGGAGTGTTAGAGTTGTACTTGCCAACAAGCAGTCAACAAAGCCATTGGTGCCATTCTGAAACCGCTGGTTGATGGCAGATTGATAGAAGATATATCAATCATGAACACTGCCAGGGTACCTTGCCATGACATTGATGGAGACACCAAGATGGTCAACCATAGCCTGCATATTCATTGGGTAGGTGTGCTTCCTGTTGTGAAATATGTGTGCAGTTTTTACAGGAGGCACAAGTTGCACATAGGTGCAGTCCATTGCTCCAACACATGCGGAAATCCTGCAATGGCATAAAAACCTTGCTTGTTAGTGAGTTGTTCTTGCTCAGTGTTGGGGAAATGGAGGTACTGTGGAGTCAGGCTGATTATGGCATCAAGGACAGTGGGTAGGAACCTGAAGAAGAATGCCTGTGATACTCCTGCCACTCTGGCGGTGGTTGGTTGAAAAGTCCCTGAGTTAAATAGAAGGAAAGAACACCCTGCCTCAGGATATAAAGGCCCCAACTAGAGGGTCCAACAGATATATGTGAAGGGGTGATTAACCTAGGGGTTGACACTACGCATAACAATCACATGGTCAAATCAAATAGACTATACAGTTCATGTTAGAAATATATATATTTTTTATTTTTCAAAGATGACAAGGATATAAATATTGGATGAAATTTTTGTATCACAGGTACATTTAGATCATAAATAGGACAAACATAGATATGGGGGCAACAACAACAGGCTTGTGTCTCCAGGAATACGGTTATTGTCCTTACTACATCAGGACCCGTAGTTAAAACCATTTACCTGGACTAACACTCCGATCCATACAACACATTAACCACCTATGTGTTGTACTCGCCAGAATTAGAAGAATGAATGGTAGAATGAATGGTGAATGGTACAAAATGAGAAAGAGTGGGAAGAGATTGAAGTGAATGAGACAGTGTGTGTGATGTGTGACCGGTACTGGGTAGGACTATCGTCCCTGTTGTTGTTGCCCCCATATCTATGTTTGTCCTATTTATGATCTAAATGTATCTGTGATACAAAAATTTCATCCAATATTTATATCCTTGTCATCTTTGAAATTTTTTTTTTTTATATATTTCTAACATGAACTGTATAGTCTATTTGATTTGACCATGTGATTGTTATGCGTAGTGTCAACCCCTAGGTTAATCACCCCTTCACATATATCTGTTGGACCCTCTAGTTGGGGCCTTTATATCCTGAGGCAGGGTGTTCTTTCCTTCTATTTAAATTGGTTTCTCCCCCCTACTACCTGCCCATATCCTAAAGCTACCCACGGGGAACCCACTTCTTTGTCTACTTGAAAAGTCCCTGAGGCCAGCATATGGGGTGCAGCAAATAGCTTTGTCTGTGGAAGGATGTTGGTGCAGCACTGGTATGTGGGCTCCAGCCTCAGTGCAATCAGGTTGAGTAGGTGGGCAATGGATCCCCTTTTTGCATGTAATGGACTATGACCTCCTCTGGCCAGAAGTGTATGAGGGTAATCCTCTGTCAGTAGATCTACTCCCTTCTCTCCCACTGCCTCTGTGGTGGGGGTCTTCTTGGTACTCCTAGTTGTAGTAGCAGAAGCTCCATGGTGTCATTGATGTTGCCAAAGATGATTTGGGAGTTTTCTCCTAATATATAAGTGTGCTAGCCTAACCTTTAAGACCAGGTAATTTTTGACATTAAAAAAAACTGCCACTAAAGGGACTTACCTGCAGTTTTCCTTTTTTAGTGACATACAAGTGATTCCTTGTAAATATCGAGTTGTGTGTTTTGTGGGAGTTTTCATGCAAATATGGCTACCGTGCATCTCCTTTTTTGTATGTTGTGCTAACATTAGTGGCCGGTGAAAACTTGAGGGTAACAGTGGAAAAATGCTGCTAACTGGACTTTGTGGCAACTTGTAAATTTGACAAAAAAGCTACCGTAATGTTAAAAAAGCTATGCTATGGCAGCGTAAAATCCTTGTAAATATGCCCCTGGACTCCTGGTTAGCTGAGGTGGAAGCCCTGGTCAAACAGTAACCACGATACTAGTCAAGGTAAGACACAAACACACCCTAAATTAACCTGTGCTCACTCACTGGTAGCTTGGCACAGAGCTGTCAGACTTCACTTAAGAGGCAATGTGTAAAGTATTTGAGAAACAATTCAAATAGTGGAACAGTGAAATCCCCAAATAAAAATATTCCATACCAGTTTAGAAAAATAGCTCTCAATTTATTAAATAACACAGTACCAAAATGACAAAAATCCAATAAGCTAAACTTGAGATATGAATTTCAGAAGAATACACTGTAAAATAGTGTTTAGAAGCAATACGTTCTTATTTGGGATATTTGGTCACGCCGGACCTGGACAAAGTAAAAGGTTCAGCCTGACCACAAAAGAGCATGGTCCAGATACAGGAATGTAGCGAGACCCGCTGAACCAAAGCACCTTAGTCCTGGTTGCATCAACGAAGATACAGGTGCAGCTGAGCAATATGTCTGTGTCAACCCCACAATTGAGGCGATGTGCTAATTTTCTCCACAAAACAGCTGCAATGCGTCAGTTCCAAAAGCGATGCACTTGTTTTGTGATGCGATGGTTATGAAGGCGATGCAGCAGGTTTCTTCACAAATTAGAGGTGATGCGTTGAGCATCTCCATGCAGTGGCTTCGATGGGTTGGTTCAAAAGTGGCCGTTCTGATGGCGATGTGCTGGTCCTGAGTGAGATGTGCCAGTCATGTACCTGCAACAGTGGTTATGTGTCCATTCTGCTCTCACAGCAGAGGATGCGTTGATCCGCTGGAGCAAGCATCATAAACCCACATCCAATGGTCCAGGCACACAAGCAGACGGTTGGAAGTCTTTTATGTCCCTAAAAAAATTCAGATCAGGAGGCCTGTCAGCTAACCCTTGCAGTCACTCTGGGTTCAAGTTCAAGGTCCAGTCTTTATCACCCATGTAAAAGAGAGCAGCAGGTAAGAGGGCAACACAGCAAGGTAGCAGAAGCACACTTCAGCACAGCAGTTCCTCTTCCTAGCAGAGTGTTCACAGGTCCTGAACTGTACTGAAGTGGTGGTACCCGAAGTCCAGTACTTATACCCAGTTGTACCTTTGAAGTGGGGGAGACTTCAAAGAATAATCTTTAAATTGCACAGAGGTCCTCCCTTCTTGCCATGACTCCAGACTCACTACAGGGGGGTATGTATTCCTTAGTGTGGAGACAGGACATAGCCTATTTAGGTGTAAGTGTGAGGCTTTGCCCAACTCCACCCAGCTAAAGAACTTCAAATGGTTGCCAGAAAACACCTGATCACATAAGCCCTCATGACCAGCTGGCTCTACTACAGCAGCACACGTTATGCCATGATCAGCAGGCCGCTCCTGAACAGACTACAAACCAACACTGCAGTAAGTCTCATCCTCACACTCACACTCACAATACACACACCTCAAGAAGCTCCACTGGCACTCGATCCACAAACACATCCACTTCAAACTCCTCACTCACGCCTTCAAAGCATTCAACAACTCGGGCCTCACATACCTCAACACCTGCATTGACTTCTATCAGCCTGCCAGACACCTCAGCTCAACCTGGCTCTCATTTGTGCGCATCCCTGCATACACAATTGCAGTGCAAAAGGTCGAGCCTCCTCACACACTGCACCAAGGCATGGACAAACTTCCCTCACCGCATTAGAGCCTCCTCCTCACTGATTGAATTCTACAAGCAGCTGAAGACGTGACTCTTCGACTATCACTGCCTCCACACCTGTCAGTGCCGGGATACCCTCATGAATGAAAAGCGTGCCCTACAGATCAAAATACCATAACTTAGCGTACCATAACATAACATAACATGACATGACATGACATAACATAATCATGCAAAAGGAGGAAAAGCCTTAGCAGCTAAAGGTTTAAAATGTACAATTTCTTACTAATTATCACATGTGGTAGTAATGATAGAATAATATGAATAATGTAATAGATTGAACAAAAATGCCAAATAAGTTGAGATCTGTAAATTCCATTTTTTGTGCTGTAGTAGTTGTTTGCGATAGCTACCCAGGGTCTGTCTATTACAAAGAATAAGTACATGAAAAACTACACAAGAGAAATTGAGTTGTTGGTTGAGTGAGGTGTTAACCCTGCTCAAGCAACAGCCACAATCGGGCAAGGCTGCAGGTGGTGTACAAGGAAAGGTGTAATCAGGGATCCTTTGGACAAAATCACTGTGAAGATGTTCACATTTGGACTGAGAAGAACTGCTGAACAGAATATTAAACCTGGGCAGCGAATTTCACTCCACCAGTGGAGTTTGAGGAGCTTTGCCAACTCTGTGCTCCGTTGGGAGCTCGGAGTTCAGGCAAAAACTCTGACTCCATGGCATAGTGTATTCAGCCCCTGTACCCGCCCCTGTCCCTGCACCCGCTCCCACCTTTGGTAAAGCACTTATACCATTATATGCTAAAGAGCATACAGCCACCTCACAAAAGTGAGCTTGGAAATATTTCAAGCTGTGAGAGAGGTGATAATTTTGAGGTCCCCCCAACCTAGGGAGAGCACCATGCAGATGCATTGAGCACAAGGAGCACATCATGCTGAATGATTCAGTGGTGGTCCCATCCTCCTAGGACCACTCAAGCAAAGATATGGGCAAAAAATGCAATCCCCACCTTTTGTGGTGGGGCTATATGTGTTTTAGCATATAAAGATAGAGTTGTTTTACCAAAGGTGTGTGAGGTTACCATTTTTTTCATTGGGGTGAAGATTTTGTTCAACTCTGAGGAACTCCTCATAGTGGCACTCCGCCCACCCTTATTGGATGTACTGCAGTGAAAAAGAATGTAGTGGGAGCTGCAGCAAAGTCAAACTTTTCGGCAATGTGCCTAGGGCAGATATATAAGAACGTTGGTCCCGGTTTCCTCTTGGATCTCAGAGAAATCTTTAGCCAAAAAGGTTTTAAGTCCTTATTTTTCAATCTAGCCTATCTGGGCACCTTTAACACCACCACCAGGACTGTAAGGGCACCATATGGGGGGAGAGGGGGGGTGGGGCTCACCACGGCTGGCTCCAGGTGCGGGTTCAAGATGGTTTTCTCTGAGGGTCTAACTAGAAGGCCATTCAACTAGCAATTGGAGTCACTCTTGTAGTCCTGGGTTCAAAAAGTAGAACTAGGCTCACAGCAGGGCAGGCCTCTGAGGGTTCCAGGCAGGTTTTAAGTAGAAGGGCAATCCATCCAGGTGCACAAAGCAGGCTTCTGAAGTGCACAGAAGGCCAAATCAGCAGGCAGTCCTATGATAATCTTTCCACAGGTCCGAAAAGAGAACTGAAGAATGAGTCTGAGGGTCTTATTTTTTATACCTGGTGACTTCTTTTAAGTAGGAAACGTTTCTAGAGAACTCCATGTGAAGTGCTTGAAGTTTCCTACCTCCCCTACCCTGGCTGCAGGCGGACTGCATGAACATTGCGTTGGTGATAAGTAATTGGTGTGAGGACAGGGTACAGCTTGGGGCTATGAGCAGCTCTATTACTCTCCTGCAGTGAGGGCCTATACAGGCACACCTAGTCCCTCCATTGTGTGGATTTCTGGGAGGGATAAACAAAGTCCAACTGCCAACTACGCCCACTCATGTAACCCCGGAACAGGATGCACATATCAAATAAGCAGGAAAATGCCAATTTTCTAAAAGTGCCATTGGGGAGAGGGGGAGTGGGGCTCACCACGGCTGGCTCCAGATGCTGGTTCAAGATGGTTATCTCTGAGGCTCTAATTAGGAGGTCAGTCAACCAGCGATTGGAGTCACTCTGGTAGCCCTGGGTTAAAAAATTAGAACAGGGGGGCGTGGCCGAGACAGCGATGTAAACGGACACGTCTCGTGCGAGCTCCGTCGCCCCGCTGAGTAATTAGCCTGTTTAAGCGACGTCCGGGGGGTTTCTTTTGCCTGGGGCCCCCCGACTACCACAAACCCTACCAGCAACACCTTCCGGTGGTGGTTCCTTCCTGCTGGGACCCCCGCTGCAGACGCCCGGAGCCCCGGGGTCCCCGCGATCGGCCTCTGGCCGCCATCTTGCCGCGAGGTTTGCCGGAGAGTCCCCTGGCCCGACTCTCCTGGTGCAGAGCTGTTTCCCGAGGCTGGCGAGGAGCTGGTGCCTTCCTGGGCCCTTCGAGTGGCGGGCCTCCCCCCGCGGTGCCGGCTGCTGTCTGGGCGCATCATCGAGGCTGCTGGCGCCGGGCTTTCCCCCGGCTGAAGAAGCTGCGACCGCCCGGGCGCCGAGTCTACGAGAGGCCCCGGCTTGGGCGGGAAAGTGAGGCCGGACCCAGAGTGAACGTCGAAAGCTCTTCCCATACGAGCCCCAGCTCCAGATCGCACATCCGCCGTGGGACTATCACGGTGAGCTGCAGCCTCCGCGCCGCCCCTTCCCCCTGGCTGTCCCTGGCGGGGTCTGGCGCTGGGAGGGCCCTGCCTCGGCCCTGATCGCCATCTTGTCCACCCGACCGGCTGCCAGTGGGGCTACATCTGAAGGTGGGTAGCCGACCCGCACGCCCACGCGATCCCCTGCTACCGGACACCCTGCTGGCCTAGTGAGCCTCGACGGAGGGCTGTGGGGCCGCCCGGGCGCTGCGGGGGAAGGCCCTGACTCACGCGAGGGCGGGAGGCTGATCCTTGCCCCAGCCATCGGAGATGCTCGGCCCGTGGGACCCGGACTTTGGCCACCACGGGAGGACTGCTGTCAAAGGACCTCCACCGCTCCCTCTGCCTACACACCGCCTTGCCTCCCCGGTGGAGCCATCCCACACGCCCACACAGCCCCCCTGCACGCCAGACCCCTACTGCCCTGGCACACCCTGCAGGCTGCCATCAGGCCAGTCCGGCCTCAGGCTTGCGGAGGCCCTACCACATCCTGCCATCTCCTGCCTTGTGACCTGGAGCCCCTGATCGTGGACCCTGCGTTGCTGGATCGCCGGGACACCTGGGAGACCTCCCTCAGACTCCTCTCTACCGCGGACCGGGGGCTGCACGCAACTGCTTGCCCCCCCCCCGCTATCCTTCGCCGCCCCGAGCGGGCCATGACTCGTGGCAAGGGGAACAAGCCGGACCCCCCAACGGCAGCGACCAGAAGTGCGTCGGTGGCTTCCATGTGGGGCAAGGCGGGCTCGCCGCCATCTTCCGGAGGCCCCTCAACGACAGGGGGGAAAGCCCTACCGCCTGCTGACTCCCCCCCAGTGACTCAGGCCTTCATGTCCTCCTTCATGGCGGACTTAAAGTCCGAAATCGGATCCCTCAGGACGGAGGTGCACTCGTGCGTCAAAGAGTTGCGCAAGGAAGTCACCGACCTCGGCGACCGGGTTGACGGCCTGGAGAAGACGGTTGACTCCCGAACCGAAGACCTGGAGCAGCTCTGGCAGAGGGTGGCGACCCTGGAAGAGCAACATATCCAGCTCCAGATCAAGCAGGAGGACCTGGAAAACAGGGGACGACGCAACAACCTTCGCATACGGGGTGTGCCACTCGGAGAAGAGGGGACTAATACCATGGCCTACGTGGCCCTACTCCTGCACGCGGTGTGGGGCGAGGAGGACGCCCCCCCACCGCGCCTTGATCGCGCACATCGTGTCTTTGGGGCGGGGAGCAAGGCGGGCCTCCTGCCCGACATTGTCACCAGGCTCCACTACTTCACGGAGAAGGAGGCCATACTAAAAGCGGCCAGAGACCACCCGGACCTGCGGTATGAAGGCCACAAGATCCAGATCTTTCAGGACTTGGCTCCCACTACGCTCCACAGGAGGAAGGTCTTCCACCCGATCACGGAGAGACTCCGGGCCCTCAACGTTTCCTACCAGTGGGGGCACCCCTTTGCCCTCATCTTTCGGTGGGAAGGTAAGCGACGGTCCCTCCGATCCTACCGAGAAGCGGCACAACTGCTTGATATGCCGGGGTCCCCGGATCACAGCCCATCCCGCTCTCACCCCCCGGAGAAGGCCCCTCCACGCCCAGACTGGTCCACGGTGCGCAAACGCCGCCGGACCCCCCCAGTGGACAGCCTCTCCGCCTCACAGACCAAGCAACACATTATCGCTCACATTTGCTCCCTCGAGGGCGACCGTGAGGACCAGGCCTCCAAGCTTCTTGTCTCCGGCGCCGAAGGAGGGGACCGCCCCTCAACTCCAGACAACATCTGAACTTGATTAGAGGGACCCCTGTTGCCCTGAGCAAGCCCTTGCCACTTGGCCGCTTGGACCTGTCCTACCACGTCTCGGCGGCCTGACCCTGCTGTCCCTGGGGCTGGGGTCCCCCTCCCCGCTAGAGGGCTGCCCCCGTGCTTCCCCCCCCCCTGTGGGGGTCCAGAGGTACAGACAACGGGCCTCGCCCCTATCGGGCCCTACTCCACAACGCCGAGCTTCGGTGCCCACTTGATGGCTGGTCCGAACCTGAGGATCCCCCGGCTCGACACCCCCCCGGACTTTCTTGTGACAGCGGGGTGGACGGGCTGCGAGACGACCGGACTTCATTTCACTCGCCCAGATCTCCGCTCCCTCCCTTTGTCCCGTAGGAAGTGACATTCCTGTGTTCATCCAAACCCTTGGGTAGAGGATGTCCGGTACCTGGGAAAATGTACAATGGCCCTGTTGGCCTGTTTTGGTTGTACTTCTTCTCTGCGCCTTCTATCTTCCTTCTCTCTCTTTTTTTCCTACTTTTCTCTCGCTCTGCCTTCTCTTCCTGTTCCCTCCCCGCGCTTGCGGAGGGGTGGCATGGTGGGACCTACGGGGGCTGGCACGCTGGAGGCGAGGTGAGGCTGCCGCTGCCCTGTTTGCGGGGGGGATTGCTTCATTGGTTCTTGCGCAGCTCCGCTCCCCCTTAGTGCTATGTCAGCGAACATCCCTGCGCCCTTGAAGGTCCTCTCACTCAATGTCAAAGGGCTCAACTCCCCCAACAAGCGGAATCAGATATGGCGCTATCTCCTACATCACTCCCCTGACATTATCCTCCTCCAGGAGACACACCTTCTAAAGGGAGATACCAGATGCATGGCGCACCCTAGATACCCCACACAGTTCTGGGCCTCCTCTGACACCAAGACAGCGGGGGTGGCAATCCTCTGCAGGGCTGGCTTTAGACGGGGACCAACGAAACCCTTCAGGAGCGCTGACGGGCGTTTCCTCCGAGCCACGGTGCAGGTGGGTTGTGTACAGCTCACCCTAGGATGTGTATATGCGCCCAACCAGTCGCAGGACAAATACCTCCAGACACTCCTGCGGGATCAGTTCCCATCAGGCGACCCTAACGTGATCCTGGGCGGGGACTTCAATCTAGTGTGGGACCCCGAGCTGGATTGTGCGGGAGCCTCCTTCAATGGCACGGGAGCAATGTCCTCTACCCTTAGAATGCAGCTTACAGACCTGGGACTCGTGGATGTGTGGCGCTACCACAACCCGGGGACCCGGGACTACTCCTTTTATTCACACTCCCATAGGACATACTCCCGTATCGACTATCTCTTCACCTCCCTTGAATTGGCCCGAGATTCCTTAGCTGCCGCTATATCCGACATTTCCCTATCGGACCACGCCCATGTGGAACTTTTGCTACAAGACCCCCTGGCCCATGCCACTCGTGAACGCAGATGGGTGCTCCCGCCGAGAGTCCTTCGGGACCCGGAAGACGTCGTCAGCATTCGTGACGCCATAGACTCGTATTTCGCTGTTAACGACACCCCCGACTTGCCCTTTCATACGGTCTGGGATGCCTTCAAGGCCACCATTCGGGGCCACATCACCTCCCTGGCGGTGGCGCGGAGGAAGGAGGCGTTCAGGATGGAAACTGACCTGGCTAGCGAGATCAAACAAGCGGAGGCCCGGGACCGGGACTCCCCTTCACGGGCGTCTAAGAGAACTCTCGCCAACCTCAGGGGGCAACTCCGCACTCTGCGCACCAACAAGGCAGAACACTTCCTGCTGGTGCTCAAACAACGCTACTATGAGGGCGGGGACAAAGTTGGCCGCCTGCTGGCCGGCAGGCTGCGAGCGCGTGCAGCCAGGGCCCACATCGCCAATGTCAAGCGGCAGGATGGCACCTGCGCCACCTCTGAGAAAGCCAAGCAGGCCGCCTTCGTCGCTTACTACTCTTCTCTATATGCTGAGGAGCCTACCTCTGCGGAGGCACGGGAGGCCGTTCTTGCGGATTTCGAGGGGTCTCCACTGTCCCCGGCGTGTGCAGCTACACTAGAGGGTCCCCTGCAGGAGGAGGAAATAACAGAGGCTGTCAAAGACCTTCCCACTGGGAAAACCCCGGGACCGGACGGCCTGCCGTTGGCTTTCTACCGCCTGTTCTTGACCCAGCTCCGCCCGCACCTGCTGCGGCTATACGGTTCCTTCTCTGACACCACTGGCCCGTCTCCTGATATGGGCCTGGCGGAAATTGCCCTGATCCCCAAGCCTGGGAAGGACCCCGGTCTGTGTGCCTCCTATCGCCCCATCGCCCTCCTGAATACTGATCTTAAGATCTACACCAAGATCCTGGCCAAACGGCTGGACCCGTACATGCCGGGATTAGTAAACCCGGACCAGGTGGGATTTATTCGGGATCGTCAGGGGGCCGACAACGTTCGCAGGCTGGCACACTTAGTGGGGAAGGTACAGCATTGGGATATACCGGCTTGCCTCCTCTCGCTAGACGCAGAAAAGGCCTTCGACCGGGTCGACTGGACCTTCTTGCGGGGGGTCCTCCAGAAACTAGGTCTTGGCCCTAACATGATCTCCAGGTGCATGGCCCCTTATCTCGGACCACAAGCCAGAATTCGGGTCAACGGCCAACTGACATCGCCGCTCCCGATTCACAGGGGCACGAGGCAAGGATGCCTGCTCTCGCCGCTCCTGTTCGCCCTAGCGGTGGAGCCGCTGGCGGAGCTGATTAGGCGCACTCCTGACATTCATGGAATTCCTCACTGGGGGCGCACCAACAAAGTAGCGCTGTTCGCGGATGATCTGATTCTTACTCTTACGCGCCCTCGAGACTCTCTCCCAGCGGTGCATAAAGCCCTCTCACTGTTTGAACAAGCATCCGGCCTTAAGATTAATCACACCAAATCTTGGGCACTTAACCTCACCATCCCCGAGGAGGAGGTCTCTTTCCTGAAGGGGGTTACACCCTAACGTTGGGCGGAAGATCACATTAAATACCTGGGTCTGGACCTCACACCCCACCTGGATTCGTGGTCCACGAGGAACTGGGCATCTTGCCGCAAGGAAGTCCTGGCGGACCTGCGGAAGTGGAAGCCCTTGATGATTTCCTGGCTGGGGCGGCTCAACGCGGTCAAGATGTCGGTCCTCCCCTGTATCCTATATGTTTTCCAGTGCCTACCCACCCCGATCCCGCTCCACTGCATCAGGAATCTCCAACGCGACCTCACGTCCTTCATCTGGGGTGGTAAGCGACCCCGGTTTTCGCAGAAAGTCCTAATGGAGCCAAGAGACAGGGGCGGCCTCGCCTGCCCGAATCTCCTCCACTACTACTGGGCGGCGCATCTTCGGTTCGTAATAGAATGGGGTGCACGCGAAAGCGACAAGCACTGGTTCCACATGGACCGGGTGGTCACGGGACGCACCATATGGGACCTGCCTTGGCTACCGCGTGTGGCGCGCTCCAGAAGTGCATACATGGCGGTCCCCACGAGGACGGTTCTTGACGTGTGGGACAGAGTGGCAGTGTCCAAGGGTCTAACCACGTTCCCCTCTCCACACACCCCCATTGCAGGTAACCCGCACTTTCCCCCTGCTGCCCGGACCCGAGCTTTTGAGAGCTGGACACAAGGGGACTGCAGGGTTGTAGGAGACCTCTTTCTTGGAGGGTCACCTAAATCATGGCTAGACTGCAGGGAAGAATTTGGCCTCCCTTTAAGCGCCAGCTTACAGTATGCCCAACTGCGCCATTGGACTATGGGAGACGACATGTATCGGGCTGCTACCAGGGCATACACTCCATTCGAGAAGTTGGCACGCTCCCTCGGGGGACTGAAACAACTCATTTCCCAGATCTACAACATCCTGCAACACCCCACCGCTCCGCCTGCGCATCCCTACCAGAGGCAATGGCAGTCGGCGACTGGCGCCGATATCACACCTTCTCAATGGGCCCGGCTGTGGACTGACATCCCTAAAACCTATCGCAGCATCCCGCAGAGGGAAAACGCATACAAGATGCTAACGCAATGGTACTATACCCCCCTGAGACTCAGCAAAATGTTCCCTACTTCCTCGCCGCTGTGCTGGAGATGTGGCACTGCGACTGGCGACTTCGCACACATCTGGTGGTCGTGCCCTACTCTAGCTGTCTTTTGGAAGGAGGTCCTTAGTCACATTAAGAAGGTGCTGGGTTTTCCCCTACCTGAAGAGGTTTGCACGCTCCTGCTGGGCATTCGACCCCCTACACTTAGGGCCCTCACGCGCAGCGACTGGATCCTCACCCTTCACATGTTAGGCGCTGCTAAGCAACTCATTGCTCTGTACTGGAAGCGGGCTGAGGCACCGCCGATAGCCTCCTGGTTTGTGCGCCTCTGGCAGGTCCTGACTATGGAGCTGCTCACGGCGCGGATACAATCGAGGGGGGTGCGCTTCAAGGCAGTGTGGGAACCCCTTGTGCGCCATCTGTGCTCCATCAGCTATGCCCGCCACATGCCCCCCAGGCTTCGCGCTCTGCAGTTATTTGAAGACGCCCTCATCCCTGCTGACCCGAGCAGACTAGGCCCTTTGCTGCTTCCCCCAGTGCAGGCGCTGTCGCGTTATACCACTCCGCTTGCCAGTTTGCGTCTCCTAGCCCCCAACCGGCGACTACAGTCTTTCCCCCCAGGCCCCTCTCCATCTCGCTACCACTCACTCTTCTTCCGGCTTTTTCTTCTTTCCTACTTGCCACTCTGGCTTCCGCCCCTCTTTGGGGCAGATTGGGCCCCGTTGGGCCTTTTGAAAATGTGACACTACTGCTCTTACTCCCATGCGCGCCTCCCCCGCACAGCGATACAACACCAGCATATGACCACCTCTTGCTACCACTGCCCCTAAGCCACGCGGCCGGCCCCTTCTGGGGGTTGTAGGCAGGGCGCTGTGTTAATGCTTCAACCTCCCCTGGTTAAATACGCCTACCAGTTCTTTTCTGCGCGGCCGGCCCCGACACAGGGTTGTAGGCTTATCGCTGTGTTCACAATAAAAACAGATTTGAACAAAAAAAATTAGAACAGGGCTCACAGCGGGACAGGCCTCTGAGGGTTCAAGGCAGGTTTTAAGTAGCAGAGCAGTCCTTCCAGGTGCACAAAGCCGCCTTCTGAAGTCCACAGAAGGCCACATCAGCAGGCAGTCCTATGACAATCTTTCCACAGCACCGAAAAGAGAACTGAAGTATGGTCTGAGGGTCTTATTTTTATACATGGTGCCTTCTTTTAAGTAGGAGAGGTTTCTAGAGAACTCCATTTGAAGTGCTTAAAGTTTCCTACCTCCCCTTCTCTGGCTACAGTCTGACTGCATGAACATTGCAGTGGTGACAAGTCCTTTGTGTGACGACAGGGTACAGCTTATTGATTTGTAGTGGGGCTTTGCCCAGCTCCTGCCATTGAGAGCCCATACAGGCACACCTAATCCCTCTATTGTGTGGCTTTCTTGGAGGAATAAACAAAGTCCAACTGCCAACTACGCCCAGTCATGTAACCTCGGAACCGGGAGCAGGCACTAAATAATCAGGAAAATACCAACTTTCTAAAAGTGCCACTTTCAAAATTGTAACTTAAAATCTGAATTCACCATTAAAGAGGATTTGTAATTACAATGTTCACATGTTCTCAATCAAAGGTTAGCACCTCTTAAATGTAATACAGCTAACCAATGCTATTCTATTGGAGAAGAAGGCCTTACAGTAGTTGAAAACAAATGTAGGAGTTTTTCCGTACCAGGATGTGCAAAACCAAGTCCAACCTTTTAATTCGAATGCACCCTGCCCTAAGAGTTATATTGGGCCTACCTTAGAGGTGTCTGATGTGTAATAAAAGGGGAGTTTAAGGCTTAGCAAATGTGTTATTTTTCTATTTTAGGAATTGGCAATTTAAAACGTTATTAAGGCTGCAATATCAGACCTGGGACATTTTTAAGGGGATACTTAAGTGGGTGGCACAATATTGGCTGCAGGTCCACGAGTAGCATTCAATTTAGAGGTCCTGGGCCTATGGTATACCACTTTAATAGGGACTGATAAGTACATTAAATAGGCCAATCAGGTGTAAACCAATTTTACCATGTTTTAGGGAGGGAGCACTTAATGTTATGTTATTAAAATGTACACAGCGCACAAATACCAAACGGTGTCTTGGCGCAAACCGTCAGGAAGCGAGCTAGGGCACTTTATGATAGAATTGTAGATGAGGCAGCAGGCTTCGCAGGTGGTGGCGGTCTATTGAGTTCTATCGGGGTGGAGTGATGTGGCCATATTCCTTCAGGCCCTAATGAGGCATGATGGAGCATTTAGGATGCACTTAAAGGGGGACACTGTGAATTAAAATTCCAAGATGGTTTCCCAGATATCCAGTCCAGGATCAGGTGTGCAGCACAGACACCTTTGAGCAAGATAGGAAAGAAAACAAAACAGCTGGAACAAGGCCTCGCTAACGTCACTGCAATGTTAAGCCAGGAGATCCAGGGAGGGAGATAATCCGAGTTCCAGTAACATTTTCCTTTTTATTTGAAATAACATAAAGCACATGTTAGAGCGCTGTATAAAAAAAGCGTAATTGAGAGTTTTCTCTGAAAGTGACTGGCATTCTTGATATTTTGCATCCCAGCCTTACAGTGTGAATGTGAAAATACCAGGACACAAAGAGATGTAGGTTAACAGGGATCCCTGGCATTTGCCTGAGCCATGACTACACGGCCTTTATCAACCCCCCCTGTGACTTTCAAATATTTAAAGTTCAAATATTAATTAGTGGCCTAAAAGATGGTCCAAGCGTACAATTCCTTTCATAGATTAGCATGATGCAGATTCAAATGAACAGTTTTGATATATATAAAGAATTGGTAACCAGGCCGAAGAAGCAACAATGGGCGCTCCATGCTGTGTGTGGGGATAGTAGAAAAATATACAATCACATTGAATGGTGCTCGAAGGGGAAAGGGCTGGTTACCAAACAATATGTCCCTCTAAAGGGAGGGGACAAACAATCTCAAAAGAATAATCCGAGCACTTAGGTTATAATAAAGAGTCAATTTAACACTCATTAGCAGTGGTAAAGTGCACGGAGTCCAAATGTCAATTAAAACGAATTCATCAAACTAGGATGGGGAAGGCAAAAGATTTGAGGGAAAGACCCTAATGGTGACAAGCCTAACACTGAACATGTAACCTTCTTTATTACAGCAAGAGTGACCGGATCGCTTTACCAGAAGGTCCCTTCAAAGGGAATTGTTAACTTTGTCCCAGCCTTAAAACGCCTCTGCTTTTATACTGTTCGAATAACATATGTGTTGTCCATGGGTCTTTGGCATCTTACTTTATAACTCGTCTTTTTAACGGTATTTTTATTTCCAAATATTCACTGTGCAGCACACTCTCTGGCCCGTTTGCTCTTTGATATCTCAGGCAGATCAGGCCACTTTGTCTCTTTGTCTCGATCTGCCCCAAAAAGATCTTAAGACTGAAATGTAGATGGGGTCTGAGCACCTCTGACTCATAGAAGTTAGCATTCGCGTATATCTGTCTTTCTTTCTCTCTTTCCTCGCATTTGCTGTATTTTCTTTATTTCTCCCCCTCTCGCTCCCTCTCTTTCTCTCATCCTTCAGCCCCTTCTCTACTTCTGCCTCGTTCTTCCATCATCCAGCTGTTTTCTGGGTGAAATCTTATCAGGGTGGAGACAGGGAATATGTTTTTTTTTTATTTTGCTGGGAGTCGAGCTGTCAGTCCTCTTTTGTCAGCAAACAGCCTGAGTTCCCGAGAAGTGTATTTACAATTAACTAAACTGCATATTCTGGCAGCCTGCCTCTTCTTTGGAAACCCAGGTGACACGTCATCAGGACACAGTTAAGTGAAGCCCTTCTGTATGTGAAATGTAAGCCTTTCGGCGCTATGTATACAATTCTGAAGAAAGTGACTGAGAGCACTGGGGAAACAGCTAAATTGGGTCATTCTTCTTACAAAGTGGGCACCAGCGCCCTTCAGAGCATGTTTGCTCCAATCCAGTCTGTGGCATTGATTGTTGTACTCGTGGAGTATCTGTGACCCTGTGAGGATGAGTTAGACATGAAGCCAAAGTTCAGAGGTCGTTAATTTCTAGGCCTCGGCACCTTATGTCAGATAGTGTTTGTAAAGTGAAAGGTGAACCTTGAGCAGGGCCTCCTGCTGCTGAGGTCTCTCAGTGGTGCCTGCTGAGTGTTGCTCATTGGTCTGACCGAAGGCATGGGAAAAAGACTGACTAATCTACTCGAATAACATTCAAAACTTCAGAATATTGGTGCCAAGGGGCATATGTATGAAAGTTTTGTTTTGTGATTCACAAATAGCGAATTTTAGAGAATTGCTATTTGAGAATCTCAAAACGAGATGTATGTAGGATTTGCAAAAAGATTTGTGAATCCTACATATTTCTTAATTGCGAATCGCAAAGTGTGATTCGCAATTAAGGTAACCCTCCCCATTAATTTGTATGGACCTTGAGGCCCATAGTAATGAATAGGAAGAAGTTCTCAATTTGCGATTAGCATTTAGAGAGTCGCAAATTGAGAATGCAGTTTCAAAGTTACAAGGGTGTCAAAAGGACACCCTGTTGCACCCCTGAAATAAGCATGGGTGCACATGTGGCGCACATACATGCCCTAAGGGCATGTATCTGCACTACATTGCACTTTGAAAAATGCCAAAAAATGCATTTTTCAAAGAAAACGTAAATCAAGTTGGTGGTAATTTGCGATTCCTTAAGGCCAAATTACACTTTTACTGTGCTTCTTACATTGCATTTAAGGAATCGCAATTTGCATTTCCTTAAATGCAATCACAAATTAAGGAATCGCAAATTGTGCGATTCTTTATTTTGCAAGGCAGTTTTTCATTCATAGATACCACTAAGCCCAATAGCGAATTTCGGCGTTTGCGATCGCAATTTGGAATGATACATATGGCCCCAATTCATTTTGAATCTCCATAGGCTGTGCAAATTATTTTAGAATCTTGAATGGTTAATAGTGCTCTGTGTTGAAACAAAATTTTAGGGAACAAATATTGTGTGGACAAAAAATCATGTCTAGAATATCGAGGACAAAAATATTGTGAAGGAAAGTTTTTATAGGTAAGCGAAGTATAACTCCATGCATATGTATCTTGATGATATATATATTTTGAAGGTTACAATAGTAAATCTATATGTTTATTTATAATGCGCAAAACACCTGAGGGCATCCAGGCACAGGGCGATTTGATGACCTGGACCAAAAAGATATCCTCCAAAGATACACCTTGAGGCGTTTTATGAAGCTGGGAAGGCCTTTAAAGAACTAAATTCCACCGGGGCATGGTCTCGCCGAGCAGCAAGTTGGCCGCCCGTAGAGAGGGCTGTGCTGGCTGAATTCAAATTGTAAAATTTATCCCGCCCACAGAAGAGTAAGATGAAGCTAAAATATACAGTACAAAAGGGGGTGGTGATGGATGGATGGATCTGAATCAATCAAACACTCCCACCCAGTCAAAAGAACTGGGTTTAATCCATCACCATTCTTTAGCCCACTCTGCCACCCTAGTTCAGAAAAGGCTATATGCAAATCAGTCTGACCCTGTGCCTTATGGGAACAGTCCAGCCCGAACTGCCAAGCCATGTCTTCCCTGGACCGGAAACAAGCTTCCGAGGACCGGTTTCTGGCATTCCAGCCGTCTTCAGCCCGGCTTGCTTGAATCCAGTGGCAAAGTGAGCAAGGGACTCACGTCTGAGCATACCCTGCCACACTTATGGCGGCCAAAAGCGGTACAAAAGGGGGTGGTGATGGACGGAGCATCTGAATCAATCAAACACTCACACCCAGTCCAGCCCGAACTTCCAAGCCTTGTCTTCCCTGGACCGGAAACAAGCTTCTGAGGACCGCTTTCTGGCATTCCAGCCGTCTTCAGCCCGGCTTGCTTGAATCCACTGGCAAAGTGAGCAAGGGACTCACGTCTGAGCATACCCTGCCACACTTATGGCGGCCAAAAGCGGTACAAAAGGGGAAGCTTGTTTCCGGTCCATGGAAGGCATGGCTTGGCAGTTCGGGCTGGACTGTTCCCATGAGGCACAGGGTCAGACTGATTTGCATATTGCCATGTCTGAACTGGGGTGGCAGAGTGGGCTAAAAAACGGTGATGGAATAAACCTAGATCTTTTGACTGGGTGTGAGTGTTTGATTGATTCAGATGCTCCGTCCATCACCACACCCTATTGTACTACAACAAGAACAGTGACACAGCAGCGTAACAACAAGTCTTCTTGACATGTAGGAGGATGATGTTGACGATGGATCCAATCGATGGTGGGAATGAAATTCAGAATTTATTTTAAAATACTCATTGTTTGTTTAGCCAGAATTACAATATCCTATGCTTCATCTAGCTGCCTTACAATTGATTTGAGGAGGTTGCTTGCACCTTATCCTCCCCAGCACGTGTGTGGAATTATTGTTGTAATTTACTCACACCTCAATGAAAACCACGCAGCCCGGGGGAAGAGGGTTAGGGTTTGAAACTTGGATGGGAATGGGGTTTTTGGGGATAGTTTTGTGGAGAGAGGAAAAAAAATAGCACAGCATGGACAAACAACAAATGAAGATAAACAAATCTTTGGATACAAAGCTATCCATAAATCTTTTAAGGGACATAGAGGAAGTGCATGCACTACTACATGCATGAAGTTGTTTGCTAAATGGATAGGTTACTGAAAAGTAAGTAGTACTTTCTACAATGTACTAACTATGAAGAAACAATGTGACAGTACAGGGCTGCAGTAATTACGCAATTTTACTTGCCTATCTGCCCTCAGAGAGAAGAACCACTTACAGCCTGATTCATCAATCTCCCGTTTTGCGAGCCCCTAATAGCGATTCATAAGGAATCGCTATTAAGGACTTGCAAAACGGGATTCATGTAGGAATTGCTAAATAAATAGCGATTCTTACACAATCCTTATTTGCGAGTAGCAAATTGCTAATCGCAAATAAGGAATAACTCCCCATTCATTCCTATGGGCCAAAAGGCCCATAGGAATGAATGGGGAGTATTCCTTATTTGCGATTAGCAATTTGCTACTCGCAAATAAGATAGCGATTTAAAGGGTGCCAGGGGTGTCCAAAGGACACCCTGTAGCACCCCTTAAATGCAAATTGAAACAGGTGTTGCACACACACATGTCCAAAGGACATGTGTGTGTGCAACATGCAACTTAGAAAAATGCTTTTAAAAAATTTTTCTAAGTTTTTGCTATTTACCGAGAGGTCTGACCTCTCAGTAAATAGCGGCCCGAAATTGCGAATTAGCAATTTAAAAATGGTTGATGAATTGCATTTAAGGAATCTGAAATAGAGATTCCTTAAATGTAATTCCTCGCAATTTAGTGAATTAGCAATTACCGATTTTTGCATTTGGGATGATGAATCCCAAATGCAAAAATAGCGCTCGCAAAGGGCCAGATTCTCAGAATCTGACCCTTTGCGAGCCGATTTCGGCTTGATGAATCAGGCTGTTAGTACATTAAATTAGTTTAAAAAATAGCAAAGAAAAAAGTATACAATGGCTGGAGGGATGAATTGAAACAGAGAGCAAACAAATGCACAGAGTCACATACATAGAAGTGCACAGCAATAACATTACTTAAAAGATAAGTAGAATTGAAGATGGATACTGTAACTGTATGTTGTTGTAGTTGTCCTGTTGAATTTGGGAAGATGCATGCAACCAGCCATTCCTCTTTTTCGCGGTAGTCCTCCATTCCATCTGACGCTCCGTCGATCAATGTTGGGGACCAGAAGACACCTTATCCACTGCCTGCCTGTCAGATGCTGAATTGCGGCTCGCTAATGGTAAGCCTGAGTTCATCCTTTTTCCCATTACACAAGTTAAAAGCTGGCCTGTAAATGTTGATGGAAAAACAGGAAGTCATATTAAAACACCATGGAGAAAAAAATATAAGGTACTCTGTGTAGTGCAAAATAACACTTTCAGTTTCAGAGTCGGCAGTACAATACATACAAGCATCATCTCGAAAGTGCATACTCTGTGTCTCCTTTTCAAGGATAAGTAAGTGTGGACGAAATCGGTTCTTTCCCCTCAAGCTAGGTGTAAAGTGTAAACTGTGATTTTAGAATAAAATGAGACCTTCCTAGCAGTGCCCCCAGACCCCCCAACCCACCCCCAAAAACCTAGAACCCCCCCCAAACAGCCCCCAAAAACATGCAAGTGAGCTAAAAAAGAAAAACTTTTTCACCATGGATTTTCTCCAAACCACTTTCATCCAATATTAGACCTTTCCAGCAGTGCCCCAGACCCCTCAACCCACCCCCAAAAAATAGAACACCCCCAAACAGGCCAAAAGCAAAAATGCGGCAGGGCCATGCAGACGGTCAAGGCGGGCACCACTGAGTGAAGCAACCTGATGTAGCATACCTAGGCTCTTTGACACAGACAGACAAAGCATATCTAATTGTATGCAGCAAGCCACATAGCCCAAATTTTACATGAA